>NC_135813.1:89756460-90095210 GCF_964213995.1 Mustelus asterias | reverse complement strand
GTGACCTACAGATTGATCCTTAAAGGGACATTCATCACAGGCTTGAACCCAAACCCTTCTGGTTCAAGAAGTGACAGAGTATTACACATGGAGCTAGGGATGACAGCAAAATCATGAATTCCTCTATCATAAATAGACAAAAGGCTATCAAAGCTTGTACAGCAAGAGGACTAATGAAAGTTCTGGAAGTGAGCTACTGTTAGAATCATAGAATCCCTACAGTGCAGAAGGAGGCCATTCAGCCCATTGAGTCTGCACTGACAACAATCCCACCTCAGCCCTATCCCCGTAACCCGACATATTAACCCTGATAATCCCTCTAACCCATGCATCTCAGGACACTAAGGGGCAATTTAGCGTGGCCAATGCACCTAACCCGCACTTCTTTGGACTGTGGGAGGAAACCAGAGCACCCGGAGGAAACCCACGCAGACACGGGGGGAACATGCAAACTCCACACTGACAGTGACCCAAGCCGGGAATCGAACCCAGGTCCCTGGAGCTGTGAGGCAGCAGTGCTAACCGCTGTGGCCATGCCGCCCACAGGTCTCCAGCCTCTTCATAACTTCACCCCGCCCATGTAACTCATGGTGGTGGAGCCAGTTTATTATTCTGCTCACTGCAATAGTTAACACCAATGCAAAGGATGGTTAGCATTAGATGGTTAAATCTCACGGGATCCAGGGTGAGGTATCTAAATGGATACAAAATTGGCTTCTTGACAGAAGCCAGAGGGTGGTTGTAGAGAATTATTTTTCAAACTGGAGGCCTGTGACCAGCGGTGTGCCTCAGGGATCAGTGTTGGGTCCACTGTTATTTGTCATTTATATTAATGATTTGGATGAGAATATAGGAGGCATGGTTAGTAAGTTTGCAGATGACACCAAGATTGGTGGCATAGTGGACAGTGAAGAAAGATATCTCCAATTGCAATTTAGACAAATGCGAGGTGATGCATTTTGGTAGATTGAACCAGGGCAGGACTTACTCTGTTAATGGTAGGGTGTTGGGGAAAGTTACAGAACAAAGAGATCTAGGGGTACATGTTCAAAGCTCCTTGAAAGTGGAGTCACAGGTGGACAGAGTGGTGAAGAAGGCATTTGGCATGCTTGGTTTCATTGGTCAGAACATTGAATACAGGAGTTGGAATGTCTTGTCGAAGTTGTACAAGACATTGGTAAGGCCACATTTGGAATACTGTGTGCAATTCTGGTCACCCTATTATAGAAAGGATATTATTAAACTAGAAAGAGTGCAGAAAAGATTTACTGGGATGCTATCGGGACTTGATGGATTGAGTTATAAGGAGATGCTGGATAGACTGGGACTTTTTTTCTCTGGAGCGTAGGAGGCTGAGGGGTGATCTTATAGAGGTCTATAAAATAATGAGGGGTACAGATCAGCTAGATAGTCAATATCTTTTCTCAAAGGTAGGGGAGTCTAAAACTAGAGGGCATAGGTTTAAGGTGAGGGGGGAGAGATACAAAAGTGTCCAGAGGGGCAATTTTTTCACACAGAGGGTGTTGAGTGTCTGGAACAAGCTGCCAGAGGTAGTAGTAGAGCCAGGTACAATTTCGTCTTTTAAAAAGCATTTAGATAGTTACATGGGTACGATGGGGTATAGAGGGATATGGGCCAAATGCGGGCAATTGGGACTAGCTTAGAGGTTTTTAAAAAAAAGGGCGGCATGGACAAGTTGGGCCGAAGGGCCTGTTTCCATGCTGTAAACCTCTATGACTCTATGACTCTAAGCAAACATCTCTGTCTTTCTCCATACCAGGACATGGAATGATGCAGTGGCTCAAAGCTGGAATGAGATGGGTGATTGAAAGGTTTATTCCAGGTCGGTATCATTTTCATTTGTTAACGAGATGAATCAGTTCATCAAAATCTACACTCCTTCAAATGACGAGGATTGATGGCGCATCATACTCACAGGCTAACCTAATTTCTTATTTAAATTTGGAATCGCACCAGATGTTACTTCAGAGTTCTGTCTGATATTTATATAAGGCGAGGCAGTGGCAATGTTATAATGTCGGTGGACTCGTAATCCAACAACCCAGAGTAACCCTCTCGGGCCCCGGATTCAAATCCCACCGCAGCAGATGGTGGAATTTATATTCAATAAAACATTTGGAATTAAAAATCGAGTGATGAAACTATCTTCCATTGTTGTAAAAACCCAACCAATCCACTCGTGTCCTTTAGGGAAGAAAATCTGCCATACTTCGCTGGTCTGGCCTACTATAGTTAAGAAAGCCTGCCAACACCACTACTTTCTCAGGAGACTAAGGAAATTTGGCATGTCCGCTACAACTCTCACCAACTTCTACAGATGCACCATAGAAAGCATTCTGCTGCTGCCTCAGAAAAGCAGCCAGCATAATTAAGGACCCCACGCATCCCGGACATTCTCTCTTCCACCTTCTTCCATCAGGAAAAAGATACAAAAGTCTGAGGTCACGTACCAACCAACTCAAGAACAGCTTCTTCCCTGCTGCTGTCAGACTTTTGAATGGACTTACCTCGCATTAAGTTGACCTTTCTCTACACCCTAGCTATGACTGTAACACTACATTCTCACTCCCTCGTTTCCTTCTCTATGAACGGCATGCTTTGTCTGCATAACGTGCAAGAAACGATACTTTTCACTGTATGTTAATACATTTGACAATAATAAATCAAATCAAATCCAATCAAAACTGTTTCTGGCTGTATCACAGCTTGGTATGGCTCCTGCTCCGTCAAGACCACAAGAAACTACAAAGAGTCGTGAACAAAGCCCAGTCCATTACGCAAACCAGCCTCCCAACCATTGACAGTGTCTACACTTCTCGCTGCCTCGGAGAAGCAGCCAGCATAATCAGGGACCCGATGCACTCTGGACATTCTCTCTTCCACCTTCTTCCGCTGGGAAAAAGATACAAAAGTCTGAGATTATGTACCAACCGACTCAAAAACAGCTTCTTCCCTGCTGCCATCAGACTTTTGAATGGACCTACCTCACATTAAGTTGATCTTTCTCTACACCCTAGTTATGAATGTAACACTACATTCTCCATTCTCTCCTTTCTTTATGTACGGTATGCTTTGTCTGTAAAGCGCGCAAGAAACAGTACTTTTCACTGCATACTAATACATGTGATAATAACAAATTAAATCAAATCAAATCAAATGTGACTCCAGACCCATAGTAATGTAGTTGACCCTGAAATGGCCAGGCAGGCCACTTAATTCAAAGGGTAATTTGGGATGGGAAATAAATGCTGGCCCAGTCAGCGATGCCCACATTCCAAGAATGAATTTTAAAAAGTGACAACCACACATTGAAAGTGCTTTATTGGGAGCGAAGCATTTTGGGACATTCTGAAAGATGTAAATTGTTCTGTTTCGCTGTGCTGTCTGGGGGTCCGTAAACCTTAGGTCCACCAATCCACAACAGAACTCTCTGAACTCTCTCTGTGGGATATGCCCCTTTTATGAGAGGGGGGACAAACCCCATGTCAGACAAGCAGAAACTCTCGTTGGGTGCACAACGGTGCAAACCTCTCGCTGGGTCTGAGGGCACAACCTCAGGCGAAAGGGACGATCCTTTAAAACAGAGATGAGGAGGAATTTCTTCAGCCAGAGAGTGATGAATCTGTGGAACTCTTTGTCGCAGAAGGCTGTGGAGTCCAGATCATTGATTGTCTTTAAGACAGAGATAGATAGGTTCTTGATTAATAAGGGGATCAGGGATTATGGGGAGAAGGCAGGAGAATGGGGATGAGAAAAAAAATCAGCCATGATTGAATGGCAGAGCAGACTCGATGGGCCGAGTGGTCTAATTCTGCTCCTCTGTCTTATGATCTTATGGGTGGATTTCTCAGTAGTTTTGTCTGATGGCTCTTAGCCCGATGATGGGATCGGGCACCAAACTGGCAACAAAAGTGGTTCCGTTAAAATGCTAACACGCCGACCTTCCTGCAACAATGCTAATGTATCTTGAAGGGAGTTTTCTTTTCCCTAAACATTACTGATGACTTTTAAAAAGCATTGATACCTTCCCATAAAATTGCGACGTTGCGGTTATGGAAATTTCTGCAGTCTGATGTGCAAACAGCTTACACGACACAATGGAACAAAACCTACTGTCCCAACCATTTATGTTCTTAGGTGTTAAATAGGCCTGCGATATTATAAATTCACTTTCTGACATGCTGCTGCTGATTCAGCCAAGCCTGTTTTTTGCAACGATGCAATGCTTTCTCAGTGTTTGGTTTCTGTCGCTATTTACTACTCTGTGGAAACAAAACAATGCATTATTCAGCAGCGTATGAAAGTATGTTGATGGTGTCCAATTCATTGATCAAGCATTAAAGCTGCAGTCATTCAATAACCTTTTGAAATGGACGAATGAGTTGAATGCTAAAACAGAATTGTAATTTGTGCCCTGGATAAAAGCAAATGACTGCGGATGCTGGAATCTGAAACCAAAAGAGAAAATGCTGGAAAATCTCAGCAGGTCTGGCAACTTTTACAACTTTTACAGATGCACCATAGAAAGCATTCTTTCTGGTTGTATCACAGCTTGGTATGGCTCCTGCTCTGCCCAAGACCACAAGGAACTACGAAAGGTCGTGAATGAAGCCCAGTCCATCACGCAACCCAGCCTCCCATCCTTGACTCTGTCTACACTTCCCGCTGCCTCGGAAAAGCAGCCAGCATAATTAAGGACCCCACGCACCCCGAACATTCTCTCTTCCATCTTCTTCCGTCAGGAAAAAGATACAAAAGTCTGAGGTCATGTACCAATCGACTCAAGAACAGCTTCTTCCCTGCTGCCATCAAACTTTTGAATGGACCTACCTCACATTAAATTGATCTTTCTCTACACCAATGACTGTAACACTACATTCTTCACTCTCTCCTTTCCTTCTCTATGAACGGTATGTTTTGTCTGTATCGCGCGCAAGAAACAACACTTTTCACTCTATGTTAATACATGTGACAATAATAAATCAAACCAAATCAAATCAGAAGCATCTGCAAGGAGAGAAAGGAGCTGACCTTTTGAGTCCAGATGATCCACTCAAGCCCTCCCTTCTGCCTATCCCCGTTACCTCATGCATTTACCATGACTAATCCACCTAACCTCCACATCCTGGAACACTAAGGCAATTTACTAGAGTCCAGCTTTGACAAAGGGTCGGCTGGACTCGAAACGTCAGCTCTTTTCTCTCCTTACAGATGCCACCAGACCTGCTGAGATTTTCCAGCATTTTCTCTTTTGGTGTAATTTATGCATCCCGTTTTGCAAATAACTTTAGTTACTTTATAATTAAACACCATTAAACATAATGCCTGGTGCTACTAACATTTTAATAACTTTTTTTATACAGAACATTGTTTTTGACACTAATTCCCATTCTCACATATTAGATTCATAGATAGAGGCTTAGAAGTATACAGCACAGAAAAAGGCCCTTTGGCCCATTGTGCCTGCGCTGGTCAAAGACTAACCACTTGACTATTCTAATCCCATTTTCCAGCACCTGGCCCATAGCCTTGTATGCCTAGGCATCACAAGTGTACATCTAAATACTTCCCGATTCATAGAGGTGAATTAATTGCACCTTCTCCTTTATAGAACCATAAAGTTCCTGCATCTGACCCATCGAGTCTGCACCAACTCTCTGAAAGCACATCCCACTCAAGCCCTCCTCTCTGCCCTATCCCCATTACCCCATGCATTTACCATGGCTAATACATCTAACCGACACATCTTGGGACACTAAGGCAATTTACTATGGCCAACCCACCTAACCTACACATCTTTGCGCTGTGGAAGGAAATTGGAGCATCTGGAGAAAGCCCACGCAGACATCCTAACAGAGAAGCTTGCAGTTCATGTGAATACCTTGAAGTTGCCATAGAATCATAGAACCTTACAGTGCAGAAGGAGACCATTCGGTCCAACAAGTCTGCACCGACCACAATCCCAACAAGGCCCTACCCCTATAACCCCATGCATTTATCCTAGCTAGTTCCTCTGATACTAAGGGGCAATTTAGCATGGACAATCCACCTAACCCCGTACATCTTTGGACCATGGGAGGAAACCGGAGCACCTGGAGGAAACCCATGCAGACACGGGGAGAAGGTGCAAACTCCACACAGACAGTGATCCAAGCCGTGAATCGAACGTTGAGTTGAGTTGAGTCACTCCTAATCTCTGGACTCTGGATTTACACCTGTACAACAAAGCTTGCATTTATATAGTACCTTTGACATAGTGAAACATCCCAAGGTGCTTCACAGGAGTGTTAATCAGAAGAGAGTTGATAAAGAGCCAAATAAAGAAATAAAGAGTAGGACAAATGCTGGTCTTGTTAGTGATGTCCATCTCCTGTAAAGACTTAATGTCAGGTAAATACATGAATAGGCAGGGAATAGAGAGATATGGACCACATAGAGGCAAGAAAATATTAGATTAGAAAGTCTGTGTCGGCACAGACTTAGTGGGCTGAAGGGCCTGTTCCTGTAGTGTACTGTTCTTTGTTCTTTGACTAAATGTTTGGCCAATGAGAGAGGTTTTAAGGAGTGTCTAAAAGGAGGAGAGAAAACTAGGGTTTAGGGAGCGCATTGTTACTTGAACCTAATTTAAAAAGTCCATGCCATTTTACCATGTTGGCACCCTGAAAATAATTCCCTTTTCTCCTTTGAAACTTTTCTGACTTGGAGACAGCACTGGTGTGGTAAGCGATTTGGCATCCGGTGCAGGAATTGCTAAGTTTCTCCACCCGCCCTGTGCAATTTTATTTTGCTGTCTAAGTAGCCTTTGCTTCGTATCAGATGATCCACAAGGCAGTGAAGTCACTATTTTCTAAGTAGCGATTCCAGATCACTTGTTGTCATGATTTACTTGATCAAAATAACTGTGTTACGATCCCACCTGATGGGAATACTGGACAAGTATGGGGCGGCATGTTGGGACAGTGGTTAGCACTGCTGCCTCACAGTGCCAGGGACCCAGCTTCGATTCCTGGCTTGGGTCACTGTCTGTGTGGAGTTTGGACATTCTCCCCGTGTCTGCGTGGGTTTCCTCGGGGTGCTCCAGTTTCCTCCCACAGTCCAAAGGTATGCAGATTAGATTGATTGGCCATGCTAAATTGCCCCTTAGTGTCAGGGGGATTAGCAGGGTAAATACATGGGACTATGGGGATAGGGCCTGGGTGGGGACTGTGGTCGGTGCAGACTCAATGGGCCAAATGGCCTCCTTCTGCACTGTAGGATCACAGACTGGCTTGATGGATCCTAACTTTTTTAGAAACCATGCGTAAAGTTACAAAACAAACACACAGGAATTTATTGATGACCTTTCAACATAAACAATAAAACTTCTATTAAACAAAAGGGAGCCATATCATACCAGGCAAAAGGGTTGTTTTGGAAAGATCTCAATACAAATGCAAGAAAATTGTTCATGCCATTCCTTTCATCCCAACATAGCCTTGCAGACACAAAACCCCAGTGAAGATATACCACTATCTTAACAGCAAGGCTTCGTGGTTGGGTTGGCCTAGTTGCAAGCAATTTTCTCCTGTTGGACTTCTGAGCATTCACCAGATGTGTTTTCCCAACCAGCTGGTACCTCTCCCTGAGATAACTAAAACCACAGTCCAAACTCACTGGGCCCGATTTTCCTCACACTCCACAGCATGTTTCACAGTGGCAAGTGGCAGTATGCCGCTTGCTGGTGATGGGATCTTATGGTCCTGTCCTTTTCAATGGAGTTGGCACTGCTGCTTCACAGCGCCAGGGACCCGGATTCAATTCCGGGCTCGGGTCACTGTCTGTGTGGAGTTTGAACATTCTCCCTGTGTCTGCGTGGGTTTCCTCCGGGTGCTCCGGTTTCATCCCACAGTCCGAAGATGAGCGGGTTAGGTGGATTGGCCATGCTAAACTGTTCCTTAGTGTCAGGGGGACCAGCAGAGTAAATACATGGGACTGGATGGGATTGTTGTCGGTGCAGGCTCGATGGGCCGACTGGCCTCTTTCTGCACTGTGGTGATTGTCTGATTCTGTTTCCCATTGAACGCACCCCTCACCGCTGGGAAACCGGCAACAGGGGTGTGCCATTGGCGGGGCAGTAAGATCCCGCTGATGTAATCAGCAGCAAGATTTTGGCGGCCATTACTTCAACTGCTGGTCACGAAGCAGGCTTCCAGACCAACTACAAAAAATACATTGATAGCTTCTTGACCATAAACCAGTGTATCTGGCATCCTTAGCACATGAAGCGCAGGTCTTCTGTTTCCTGTTATTCCTGCGGTTCCCCTTTGAAGTTCCGACGTTCTTCCAGCTGCCTCAGCGGGAGTTCCTCTTCAAACGGCTGATATCGCGCTCCACACCATGGAATCGCCTGTCTTTCGCAAACCACACACAAACTTGTAGGAAAGGTAAGACTTCACAAACACATTCACATTTACATTGACTTTCTATTGTTATAAAAATTAAAGTTAACTGGTATTAATGTCAGAAGCAGTACAAACAAGAATAACTTTATTCATGTCAAAAACAGTATAAACCTGAGGAGATTAGCCACAATGAAGGGTTATGCTTGTGATACATTCTAAGTACAAAATCCATTAACCCTTTAGGTACAAAATACATTGAGTACAAAAAACATTAACCCCTTCCCTTCTTCAAAACTAAAACCATGTTCCACCTTTCTTAATGCACAAGTATAAAGGTAAATTAACTTCTCATAGAAATCATAGAAACCCTACAGTGCAGAAGGAGGCCATTCGGCCCATCGAGTCTGCAACGACCACAATCCCACCCAGGCCCTACCCCCGCATATTTTACCCACTAATCCCTCTAACCTACACATCTCAGGACTCTAAGGGGCAATTTTTAACCTGGCCAATCAACCTAACCCGCACATCTTTGGACTGTGGGAGGAAACCGGAGCACCCGGAGGAAACCCACGCAGACACAAGGAGAATGTGCAAACTCCACACAGACAGTGAAGTTTGCACATTCTCCTCGTGTTCTACATTGTTCCTAATATCCCGTCTTTGCTAAGTGACTCCACAGAATCTCTGATATAACTGAGGTGCGGGTAATTGAGTATTGATCCAGGTGAGACATTGGTTAGGGCAGATTTAAATGCATGTGTATCTATTCAAATTCTTTTCATGTGTCCAGCTTTCATTAACTTATGACAGTAAGTTTGTGGGAACTATAAAAATTGGCTGTAAATGCTTCTAAAGGTACGTGAAGAGAAAAAGATTGATGAAGCCAAATGTAGGCCCCTTACAGTCAGAAACAGGGGAACTTATAATGGGGAACAAAGAAATGGCTAACCAACTTAATACATATGATGGTTCTGCCTTCACAAAGGGGAACAAAAACCATGTACCAGAAATATTGGGGAACACAGGCTTTAGTGAGAGGGAGGAACTGAAGGAAATCAGTATTAGTAGAGAAATGGTTTAAGTTTATGTTTATTTTTATTGGTGTCACAAGTAGGCTGACATTAACACCGCAATGAAGTTACTCTGAAAATCCCCTAGTCACCACACTCCAGCGCCTGTTCAGGTTCACTGAAGGAGAATTTAGCATGGCCAATGCATCTAACCAGCACATCTTTCAGACTGTGGGAGGAAACATGCAGACTTTGCACAGACAGAGACCAAGCCAGGAATCAAACTCAGGACCCTGACGCTGTGAGACAACAGTGTGAACCCACTGTGCCACCGTGCCACCCCAAATGGTGCTGGGGAAGACTGATAAGTCCCCAAGGTCAGACAATCTATATCCCAGAGTACTTAAGGAAGTGGCTCCAGAAGTACTGGATGCATTGGTGGTCATCTTCCAAGATTCTATAGACTTTGGAACAGTTCCTACAGATTGGAGGATAGCTAATGTAAGCCCACTATTTAAAAAGAGAGGTAGAGAGAAAACAGAGAATTACAGACCAGTCATCCTGACGTCGGTAATGGGGGGAATACTTAAAGTCCGTTATCAAAGATTTTATAGCAGAGCACTTGGCAAACAGTGGTAGAATCAGACAGAGCCAGGATGGCTTTACGAAAGGAAAATCATGCTTGATAAATCTACTAGAATTCTTCAAGGATGTAACAAGTAGAATTGATGAAGAGGAGCAAGTGGAAGCGGTTTATTTGGACTTTTGGAAGTCCCAGATAAGAGATTAGCGTGTAAAATTAAAGCGCATGGGATTGAAGATAGTGGATTACAATAGATAGATACCAGGTTGGCAGACAAGAAAGATATAGTAGGAATAAATGGGTCTTTTTATGAATGACAGGCAGTGACTAGTGGAGTACCGCAAGGATCGTGCTCGGAAGCCAGCTATTCACAATATATATTAATGATTTAGATGAGGGAACTAATGTAATATCTCCAAATTTGCAGATGACACAAAGCTGGGTGGGAGGGTGACCAGTGAGGAGGATGTAGAGATGTTTCAGTGTGTTTTGGACAGGCTGAGTGAGTGGGCAAATGCATGGCAGATGCAGTATAATGTGGAAAAATGCGAGGTTATCACACTGATAGCAAAAACAGGAAGGCAGGTTATTATCTGAAAGGTCATAAATCGAGAGAGGGGAATGTGCAATGAGACCTGTGTGTCCTTGTACACCAGTCGCTGAAAGTAAGCATACAGGTGCAGCAGGTGGTGAGAAAGGTAAATGGTATGTTGACCTTCATAGCGAGAGGATGCGATTACAGGAGTAGAGATGTCTTGCTGCAGTTATACAGGGCCTTGGTGAGGCCACACCTGGAATATTGCACGCAGTTTTAGTCTCCTTATCTGAGGAAGGATGTTCTTGCTCTAGACGGAGTGCAGAGAAGGTTTACCAGGCTGATTCCTGGAATGGCGGGACTGGCGTATGAGTTGGTTAGTATTATATTCACTGGAGTTCAGGATAATGAGGGAGGATCTCGTAGAAATCTATAAAATTCTAACAGGACCAGACAGGGTGGATGCAAGAAGGATGTTCCCGATGGTGGGGAGTCCAGAACCAGGGGGTCGCAGTCTAATATGGGGTAAACCATTCAGGACAGAGATGAGGATAAATTTCTTCACTCAGAGAGTGGTCAGCCTGTGTAATTCATTACCACAGAAAATAGTTGAGGCTGAACCATTATATGTTTTCAAAAAAGAAGCTAAATATAGCTACTCGGGTGAAGGGGATCAAAGGATGTGGAGGGAAGGTGGGATCTGGCTGTTGAGTTGGATGATCAGCTATGATCATAATGACTGATGGAGCAGGCTCGAAGGGCCGAATGGCCCCTACTCCTGCTCCTATTTTTTATGTTTCTATGGCCACCCGCCCCTGGGATTCTTGGGACTTTTAAGAATGGTGCCGGCACATTGTTCCAGGCAGAGCACTGCAGTACCTCTTCTGGCCACTGGAGCACTGTGCCTGGGCGGGTTGAAGAGCTGTTGGCCAATCCAAAGCATGACTTCTTTCCAAGGGGGGACACCGCCACTCAGAGCTCAGTGGAGCGTAAAATGGATTCTGAGAATCGGTAGAAACAGGTTATGCGCTTACCCTCTGGGCACACGCTGTAGTAAAAGTTCTTCCCATAAATCTGTTGGAGAAATGAGCAAAATGTCTTGGAGAGTGTTTAGAATATGGGACTCACCGTCACAGGCAGTGGAGGAGACAAAGTTCAAAGAGAAATGAGTGCATGAGAGAAAACAGGGGATGGAAAGGTGAGAGGGGAGAGATACAAAAGGGTCCAGAGGGACAGTTTTTTCACACAAAGAGTGGTGAGTGTCTGGAACGAGCTGCCAGAGGCAGCAGTAGAGACAGATACAATTTTGTTTTTTAAAAGGCATTTGGACAGTTACATGGGTAAGATGGGTATACAGGAACATGAGCCAAATGCGGGCAATTGGGTTTAGTGGTTAAAAAAGGGCGGCATGGACAAGTTGGGCCGAAGGGCCTGTTTCCATGCTGTAAATGGACGGCACAGCGGCACAGTGGTTAGCACTGCCGCCTCAAGCGCAAGAGACTCGGGTTCGATTCCGGCCTCGGGTCACTGTCTGTGTGGAGTTTGCACAATCTCCCCGTGTCTGCGTGGGTTTCCTCCGGGTGCTCTGGTTTCCTCCCACAGTCAAAAGATGAACAGGTTAGGTGGATTGGCCGTGCTAAATTGACCCGAGTGTCAGGGAATTAGCAGGGTAAATATGTGGAGTTACGGGAATAGGGCCTGGGTGGGATTGTGTTCAGTACAGACTCGATGGGCTGAATGGTCTCCTTCTGCACTGTGGGGATTCGATGATTCTAAACCCCTGTGACTCTATGAAAGGATGCTATGGAATGGGTAGAATGGATGTTGCAGTGTGGCTTGTAAGACGAGCTTGTAAGACTAAGACTAGCTGGGCTCTTTCTGTGCCGCTGGATAACTTGATGTAATTCCATGTGCAATGCACAATGGCAGCACAATTGCTTTCACAATGTTTTTTCCCTCTGTCAAGTATTTACACTGTGATTAAACTCGTTCAACCATTTCCCACGACCTTTTCTGAAGAAATGCAAATGAGGTTTCCCCCTGAGATCAAGTATAGACAACTTGCCAATATAATCTCTGCTAATTTTCTCCTCTGCTGAAGACACTGGGCCAGATGCTGAGCCATGCAGGGCTAGTTTTATCGGCACTAACTGGTGTCCTAAACTTGCAGTACGGAGGATAAGCGGAACACACTCATTGTAATGCAAGTGATGCATTACAGCCTGGTTTCAAATTCAAATTGGAAATTGGGGGGTGGGGTCTAACATTTGTTTGATTCCCCCCACCCCCTCACCACCCCCCACCACCCCCACTACAATTCTGGGTTGTCCTGAGTGCGGTTGGGGCCAGGGTGACTGAGTTTAGAAAAAATCAGCGCAGCTTTTCAGCCCAACTGGATGTTTTTAAGACAATGAGACAATGCTGGTGAGTGGCAGCCACTGTTACAGCGCTGCATCCCCCCGCAACTAGCCCCCCGCCCCCCCCCCCCGCCCCCCACCCCCTCCAACCACCACCCCATCATCTGAGTGACGATGCTCGAGTGCTCGGGATCCCGTGCTCGATCTCAGCCAGTACCCCCACACAATCTTCCAATGCGGATCAACAGACAGTTATCAGGGACTGTCTGCAGGGGCCTGGGGGGGCAGGGGCGGTGGGGGTTTGGGGGGGGGCGGGGGATGGGGGGAAGCAGCGGATGGGGGGGAGACAGCGGGTGGAGGTCGTGGTGTGGAGGGTGCCCTAGAAAGAACCAGGGGACAGAGTCTCAGAATAAGGGGCCATTTTGGACAGAGACGAGGAGGAATTTCTTCACTCAGAGTGTGTGGAATTGTTGGAATTCTCTGTTCCAGGGGGCTGTAGAGGATCTGCATGTTCAAGGCTGAGATACCAAAACACCAAGGAATATGGGGATAGTGCAGGAAAATGGGTGCTTGAAGTAGAAGATGATGCTGTCATTAAATGGCAGAATGGGCTGGAAGGGCTGAATGGCCTTCTCCAGTTCCTACTTACAATGCTCATATTTACTGGAACAGTTCCAGAAATGAGAGATTTTAGTCTTTTGGGGAGGACAGAGCAGCTGGGATTGTTCTCCTTAGTAAGTAGTCTCACAACACCAGGTTAAAGTCCAACAGGTTTATTTGGTAGCACGAGCTTTCGGAGCACTGCTCCTTCATCAGGTGAGTGAAGAGTTGTGTTCACAAAAAGGGCATATATAGACATAGATTCAATTTACAAGATAATGGTTGGAATGTGAGTCTCTACGCGTAATCAGGTCTTTACAGGTACAGACAATGTGAGTGGAAAGAAGGTTAAGCACAGGTTAAAGAGATGTGTATTGTTTCCAGCCAGGACAGTTAGTGAGATTTTGTTGTGGGGGTTACAGATAGTTAGTTGTGATAGTTAGTTGTGGGGGTTACAGATATTGTGACATGAACCCAAGATCCCGGTTGAGACTGTCCTCATGTGTGCGGAACTTGGCTATCAGTTTCTGCTCAGCGATTCTGCGTTGTCGTGTGTCGTGAAGGCCGCCTTGGAGAACGCTGAATGCCCGTGACTGCTGAAGTGTTCCCCGACAGGAAGGGAACACTCTTGCCTGGTGATTGTTGAGCGGTGTTCATTCATCAGTTGTCATAGCGTCTGCATGATCTCGTCAATGTACCATGCCTCGGGACATCCTTTCCTGCAGCGTATCAGGTAGACAACGTTGGCCGAGTCACAAGAGTATGTACTGTGTACCTGGTGGATGGTGTTCTCATGTGAGATAATGGCATCCGTGTTGATAATCCAGCACGTCTTGCAGAGGTTGCTGTGGCAGGGTTGTGTGGTGTCGTGGTCACTGTTCTCCTGAAGGCTGGGTAGTTTGCTGCGGACAATGGTCTGTTTGAGGTTGCGCGGTTGTTTGAAGGCAAGTAGTGAGACTTCTTTCTGTGTCTACCCCAGTCCAACGCCAGCATCTCCACATCATGTTCTCCTTAGAACAGAGAAGGTTATAGAACCATAGAGCCATAGAAACGTTACAGCACAGAGGAGGCCATTCGGCCCATCTTGTCAATTCCAACCTGTGGGAATCCAATTGCCCCTTCTAATCCCACCTTCCTGCTCCCGGCCCAAAGCCCTGTAGTTTTAAGGTGTTGATCCAGGTGCTTTTTAAAGGAGTTTAGGGTCTCTGCCTCCACCACCAACTTGGGCAGTGAATTCCAGACACCCACCACCCCCTGCGTAAAGAACGTCTTCCTCATGTCCCCTCTACACCTCCTGCCACTTATCTTGAATCTATGTCCCCTGGTTCTAGAATTCTCCACCAAGGGAAACAATTTTATCCTGTCCACTCTATCTCTTCCCCTCTTAATCAAGCCTTCTTTGTTCCGAGGAAAATAACCACAATTTATTTAATTCTCTCCTCATAGCTACACTTTTCCAACCCTGGCAACATTCTTGTAAAGTTCCTCTGCCCTCTCTCCAGAGCAATTACATCCTTCCTGTGACGTGGAGATTGAATAAAGATGTTCAAAATGATGAAAGGTTGTGATGAAGTAAGTGATAAGTGTGGTGAACCATAGATGGTTACCACTATGGGTACTGAACCATAGATGGTTAGCACTATGGGTACTTGTACATATGTTACTGTTGTCACTGTTGGGGTTAGGGTTGGGGTGTTCTACCTGTTGGTATTGTTCTGTGGTACACTCCGGTTGGCTCCGCCTACCTGTAGGAGTATAAAGGTCACTGCACTGCCTGGTGACCCTTTAGTCTGGGATTGTATTGTTATATAGTATGCTCCATTCTTGTTACTAATAAAAGCCTTTATTTCCCAGGAACGATCTAGCCTCCCGAGTGATTTAATCGCGCATCAATAAGAAAGTTTACACTGATAGGAGAGGACTGTTAATCAAAGGTAAAGCAATTTTAAGATCATTGGTAGAAGAAAGCAGGAGAGTGGTGAGGAGAATTTTTGATCATCATGATCTGGACTGTGTTCACTGAAGCTGCGGTGGAAGAAGATTATATAGTAACATTCAGAAGGGAATTAGATAAACACTTAAAAGGAAAATAATGCACAGCTATCTGAAAGAGCGGGAAGAATGGGTTAATTGGATCGCTCTTTTAAAAAACTGGTAATGGCTCCTTCTGTACTGTATAATTCTACGGCTGGGAACATAGAACTGGAGAACACAATTTTACAATCAAAAAGACTCTCACCGCGCAACCCCCCCACCACCACCCCCGCTCCCAATTACTATGGATGTGGAAAGCTATCGCAGGCATGGGTCAGATCTCAAACAATGATGTGATGGAGTACAGGAAAGAGATAGAGAGTCTGGTGAACTGGTGCCACGACAATTATCTCTCCCTCAATGTCCGTAAAATGAAGGGGTTAGTCATCGACTTTAGGAAGCGTTGTGGAGGACATGCCCCTGTCTACGTCAACGAGGATGAAGTAGAAATGGTCGCGAGCTTCAAGTTTCTAGGTGTCCAGATCACCAACAACCTGTTCTGGTCCCTCCATGCCGACACTATAGTTAAGAAAGCCACCAACGCCTCTACTTTGTCAAGAGACTAAGGAAATTTGGCATGTCAGCTTCGACTCTCACCAACTTTTACAGATGCACCATAGAAAGCATTCTTTCTGGTTGTATCACAGTTTGGTATGGCTCCTACTCTGTCCAAGACTGCAAGAAACTACAAAGGGTTGTGAATGAAGCCCAGTCCATCACGCAAACCAGCCTCCCATCCATTGACTCCGTTTACACTTCCTGCTGCCTCAGAAAAGCAGCCAGCATAATCAAGGGCCCCATTCACCCGGACATACTCTCTCCCACCTTCTTCCGTCGGGAAAAAGATACAAAAGTCTGAAGTCACGTACCAACTGACTCAAAAACAGCTTAATCCCCTGCTGCCATCAGACTTTTGAATGGACCTACCTTGCAATAAGTTGATCTTTCTCTACACCCTAGCTATGACTGTAACACTACATTCTGCACCTTCTCTTTTCCTTTGCTATGTAAGTATGCTTTGTATAGCATACAAGAAACAATACATTTCACTGTATACTAACACATGTGACCATAATAAATCAAATTCAAATCAAAAAAGACGCTTCACTCCTTAAAAATGGGACTCGATTCATATCTTAGAATGTTTTGGAGATTATAGGATTGACTTGGGATGTCACATGCTAACTTTTCTACAGCTGGGATTCAGAGGAGGGAGAGAGGATATCTTCAGTATGAGGAGCAGTACAGATAATGACTGAATCATTGAGCTAGGAGGGTGGCTCCATGAATATCGTGGAGTTTAGCTTCATAGGTTTTTAGATACCATGGATTCTTTATGTTAATATTAAGCAAGTCAAGTGAACGGAGTATGGTCTACGAAAAGATAGATAATATATGCTCTGAAGATTAACAACACTATTTGGTTGAGTGGTTTGTAATGTTCCAATCATTGATTATATGACTCTCATGATTGGTTCACCAGAGTCGGGAGCCTCCAATAATAGATCCAACTGCAATGTTGAAGAACAGCTTTGTTGGCTTTCATAGCTGTGAGAGGCCATACCCTAAATCAGCAATTTGAAAGAATATTGCCACAATTCTGCAACACCTTCAATTCAGTGATTGCAGCATTGGTAATAGCAATGGTATGCATGCCATTGGCATGTTAACGCACACAGGACCTGGAAGAAGGAAATCATAGAATCCCTACAGTGCAGAAGGAGGCCATTCGGCCAATCGAGTCTGCACCGGCCACAATCCCACCCAGGCCCTTATCCCCACAACCCCACGCTAGTCCCCCTGACACTATCGGGGCAATTCAGCATGGCTAATCCACCTAACCCGCACATCTTTGGACTGTGGGAGGAAACCGGAGGAAACCCAAGCAGACACGGGAAGAACTTGCAAAACTTAACACAGAGAGTCACCTGAGGCCGGAATTGAACCCGGGTTCCTGGCGCTGCGAGGCAACAGTGCTAACCACTGTGCCTCACCAGCACTGCCACTGTACCACCGGGCAATTACTGCCACCCACAGCCTTGTGATTGCAACTTGGGCTGGTTCATAACATGCCTCCTTCACCCTTAGTGCAAACGACAGCTTTGAAAGGAACTAAACACTAACCCCAAGGGACATCACTTTGTCTGGCCCACCTCCCCCAAAAGGATTGGGAATTTGGAGTTTATGATGTTGTAGTCTTATCATCGCCATCACATTCACTGCAGGCAAAGGGGACAAACCAAGGGCAAAACCATCAGTGTGTCTACAATGAATGGGATGGAGCGCACTGTACTTTAATCTGGCTTTTTATCACTTGGTCAAACCGGATAAAACACTGGATGTAGAAATCCCCGGGGGAGACATTTATCAATAACATTGAAGAAACCTACACAGGAAACAGCCGATAGCTCTGTCTGCCTACCACGCAAACAGATTTCTCCGTCCTTATCTCTCTGATAGATGGAAAAATGCCATGTTAGCAGATCCCATCATTTACAGCAAGCTGCAAACTGATAATTACAGAAGGAAGGTTATGGAGAAGTAAGGTAAATCAACAAGATTAGCAACAAAAAATGGCAACGCAAGCACTGAACTTGCCCCAGTACATTTGAACCCAGCATTGTAACAACATATGAACATGACCCCAGATGTTGGGAATCACACTTTAAGTTTGTCAGGTTTAATATTCACCTTGCTGCCTTATACAATAGGATGCCTGCTCTGTAATCATTCTGCTATATCTCACACGAGTCTCGAGTGCAGCCATGAAAAATGGCCCCCTGGAACAGTTAGTTCTTTATAGAGAATAAAACAATATGCACCAAGAAATGACCCGATGGTGCCCGGAGCTCAAATTTTGCTTAGTCCAAAAGTCAGCAAAAATACCCTATAGAATCCCTATAGTGCAGAAGGAGGCCATTTGGCCCATCAAGTCTGCACCGACCACAATCCCACCCAGCCGCCATCCTCATAACCCACATATTACCCCACTAATCCCTCTGACACTAAGGGTCAATTTATCATTGTCAATCTAAACTGCACATCTTTGGACTGTGTGAGAAAACTGGACCACCAGAGGAAATCCACGCAGACACAGGGAGAACGTGCAAACTCCACACAGACAGTGACCCAAGGCCGGAATTGAACCTGGGTCTCTGGCACTGTGGAGCAGTGCTAATCACTATGTCACTGTGCCACTCCATTCTTTTGAATGGTCAGCCCATGTTACAGACAGGGTCTTCTGTATTGGGCTGTTAACCACTGGCTGATTAATTAAGATAAAAAGGAGAACAGAAAATGCGACTAACAGAAGCTAGCTTCAACGTGTGAATAATATGATAAGTTCCTGGGCCAGATTCCCTCTTGGAATTTTCTTGAGGTCTGATCCTGCCACAACAATCGGTGAACATTCGGCAGCGAAGGAGAAATCCGAGGTCAATTGGCAGCTTGGATATGTATTTCATCAGAAAATGCACGCACTGCTGACACCCTCGGAAAATGGATGGAATAAGCTCCATCTGTGTGGCACGCAGGAGGTATTAGTTTGGTTTGAGTCAGCTAACATCCCACATAAAGAGATAACGAGTATATTTCACAATTCAGCGCTCTGGAACCAGAACATTATGTGGAGATGCCGGCGTTGGACTGGGGTAAACACAGTAAGAAGTCTCACAACACCAGGTTAAAATCCAACAGGTTTATTTGGTAGCAAAAGCCACTAGCTTAAGGAGCGCTGCTCCTTCGTCAGGTAAGTGGGAGTTCTGGTCACAAACAGGGCATATAAAAACACAAACTCAATTTACAAAATAATGGTTGGAATGCGAGTCTTTACAGGTAATCAAGTATTAAAGGTACAGACAATGTGAGTGGAGAGAGCATTAAGCACAGGTTAAAGAGATGTGTATTGTCTCCAGACAGGACAGTTAGTGAGATTTTGCAAGCCCAGACAAGTCACGGGGGTTATAGATAGTGTGACATGAACCCAAGATCCCGGTTGAGGCTGTCCTCATGTGTGTGGAACTTGGAAATCTCACTAGCTGTTCTGTCTGGAGACAATGTACATCTCTTTAACCTGTGCTTAATGCTCTCTCCACTCACATTGTCTGTACCTTTAAGACTTGATTATCTGTAAAGACTCAGATTCCAACCATTATTTTGTAAATTGAGTTTGTGTCTTTATATGCCCTTTTGTGAACAGAACTCCCACTTACTTGATGAAGGAGCAGTGCTCTGAAAGCTAGTGGCTCTTGCTACCAAATGAACCTGCTGGACTTTAACCTGGTGTTGTGAGACCTCTTACCCACAACATTACCCAGATCTGGAATTTGAGCACAGAGAGGTGAATTTCCAATCAACATGCTAACACAACTGAAAGCAAAATTTGCATTTATATAGCACCTTAAAACTTTCCAAGACGTTTCATAGGAACGTTATCAAAATAATATTTGACACTGAGCTACCTAAAGAGATCTTAAGTCAAATTGTTCAAGTTTTAAGCCGTTTTTTAAAGGAGAGGAGGACACACTGGGTGGCATTTTCCGGCCGCACTCGCTCCAAAACTGGAAAATCCCACCCGAGGTCAATGGACCTTTGCATGATCCACTCCCCCCGCCCACTACGTTTCCCGCAGCGGGCGGGATGGGAAAATTCCTCCCCACTGTAGAGGGTTTTAGGGAGGGAATCCTAAAGCTTGTGGACTAAACAACTGAAGGCACCATTGTCAATGGCCACTTGGGATGTGTACAAGGCCAACGTTGGAGGAGCAGGATGTGGGAATGATAGAAGTTACCTAGTTTGGGGGCGGGGGGTCGGGGTGAGGGGTTGGCGGCAGGTCATGGAGGAATTTGAAAACCAGGATGAGAATTTTAAAATTGTGCCAGACTGCAAATTAGTGTAGGTTAATGGGCACAGGTGAGTGGGACTTGATCTGAGTTAGGACATGGGCAGCAGAGTATTGGATGAGCTCAAATTTAGGAAGGGTGAAAGATGGGAGACTGCCCAGTTTAAATAGCCAGGTCTAAAGGTATCAATTATCATGGAATCGTAGAATCCCTACAGTGCAGAAAGAGGCCATTCAGCCCATCAAGTCTACACCGATAACAATCCCTCCCAGCCCCTATCCCTGTAGCCTCATGCATTTACCCTGCTAGTCTCCCGGACACTAAGGGGCAATTTAGCATGGTCAATCAACCTAACCCGCACACTTTTGGACTGTGGGAAGAAACCGGAGCACCCGGAGGAAACCCATGCGGACACAGGGCGAATGTGCAAACTCCACACAGACAGTGACCAAAGCCGGGAATCTGGCGCTGTGAGGCAGCAGTGCTAACCACTGTGCCACCGTGCCGCCCATTGCATAGATGAAGCTTTCATCAGCAAGTGAATTGAGATTGGGGCAGAGTTCAATGTTGTTACTGAGGTGGCCTTTGTGATGGCACAGATTATGTAGGCAAAAGTTCATAAAGTCAAATATGATACCAAGTTTGCATACGCTCTTAAGTCTTGCTTTACCTTTTCTCCATTGTTCTGCAAGTGTTTCCATTACCAGTAAATATCTAACCCCTTTTGAAAGTCACTATTTAACCTGCTTCCACCAACCTTTCTGGCAGTGCTTTCCAGATCATGATTCATTGCGTAGCAAAGATTCTTCCCATCTTTGAATCATCTTCAATCTGTGCACGTTGTTAACTGACTGTCCTTCCAGTGATAACAGTTTCTTCTTACTTTATCCATCAAAATCATTCAAACCCTTGCTTTATAAAAGGTTGTGTTTGAACTCAGTGTCTCTGCTTATCAATCCTACTTTCCATCTAAAATTAAAATGTAGTGGTGTAGTAACTGAGATGTTCAAATTGTTGATGAATATCTTGGGTCTCTGTTCTACTGCTTAACTGGAAAATAATTTACTCAGAAAGATTCAGCTGCAAATTCAAACTTTCCTGAGTACGAGTGGATTTGGCAAACATAATTTTGGATTTTGGGCAATATCATCCACCAACGCCTCTACTTTCTCAGAAGGCTAAGGAAATTTGGCATGTTTGCTACGGCTCTCACCAACCTTTACAGATGCACCATAGAAAGCATCATTTCTGGTCATATCACAGCTTGGTATGGCTCCTGCTCTGCCCAAGACTGCAAGAAGCTACAAAGGGTCGTGAACGAACCCCAGTCCATCACGCAAACAAGCCTCCCATCCATTGACTCCGTCTACACCTCCTGCTGCACCAGAAACCCAGCCCCAGCATAATTAAGGACTCCATGCGCCCCGGATATTCTCTCTTCCACCTTCTTTCGTCAGGAAAAAGATACAAAAGTCTGAGGTCACGTACCAACCAATTCAAGAACAGCTTCTTCCCTGCTGCCATCAGACTTTTGAATGGACCTATTTGTATTCAATTGATCTTTCTCTACACTCTAGCTATGACTGTAACACTGCATTCTGCAGCCTCTCCTTTCCTTCTCTATGAATGGTATGTTTTGTCTGTACAACAAGAAACAATACTTTTCACTGTACCCCAATACATGTGACAAGAATAAATCAAATCAAAATATTAGACATTCATTTTGGTCAGTAATCTGTTAACTATTCTGCCACTTACCCAAGAAAGTAAAACTTGCATTTTTTACGGACCATTGATTTGAAATGCGCTTCGATGGGTGGCATGGTACCACAGTGGTTAGCACTGCTGCTTCACAGCTCCAGGGACCTGGGTTCGATTCCCGGCTTGTGTAACTGGCTGCGTGGAGTTTGCACATTCTCCTCATGTCTGCGTGGGTTTCCTCCGGGTGCTCCGGTTTCCTCCCACAGTCCAAAGATGTGCGGGTTAGGTTGATTGACCATGTTAAAATTGCTCCTTAGTGTCCTGAGATGCGTAGGTTAGAGGCATTAGTGGGTAAAATATGTAGGGATATGGGGGTAGGGTCTGGGTGGGATTGTGGTCGGTGCAGGCTTGATGGGCCGAATGGCCTCTTTCTGTACTGTAGGGTTTCTATGTTTCTATGAAAGAATTAAGTGCTTTTGAAATAGCAGGGGGAGGCATTATCCGGCCCGGGAGCGGTGTGGCAGCGGAGCCGCATTCTATCATTTGCTTTATGCGCATGCGTCGTTGGAGGTGCCAATCGGAGCTGCAGGATTTCGGGCACGTTAAGCCCCAGCCGCAGGCCTGTGCAGCGCGACTCGGAATCACTGATATTTTTGCAGGCAGAGTGTGTATGGGGGTGCCTGAGAACGGGTCTAAAAGTCGGATCTGAAACACTCCCAGTTTCAATTTTGCTTTTAAGCTTCAGAGAGCTGCTTCAGAAATGTTGAATCTATACAGTAACACGGATTGAATGAGTGTAATGCTCGAAATGGGAGACTGAGAATGACGCCAAGCTAAAATAAACAGTTAATTCTCTGGGCTTCACCATTCGAGTTGCCCTCTATTGTGAGCCAAACTGACAAGAAACGTTTGTGTCAATGCCACTCGAGTGGGTAAATGATCTGAACTCAGAACTTTGGCATATCAGCTACGACTCTCACCAACATTTACAGATGCACCATAGAAAGAATTCTTTCTGGTTGTATCACAGCTTGGTATGGCTCCTGCTCTGCCCAAGACTGCAAGGAACTACAAAAGATAGTGAATGTAGCCCAGTCCATCACTCAACCAGCCTCCCATCCATTGACTCTGTCTACACTTCCTGCTGCCTCGGCAAAGCAGCCAGCATAATTAAGGACCCCACGCACCCCGGACATTCTCTCTTCCACCTTCTTCCTTCAGGAAAAAGATACAAAAGTTTGAGATCACGTACCAACCGACTCAAGAACAGCTTCTTCCCTGCTGCTGTCAGACTTTTGAATGGACCTACCTCGCATTAAGCTGATCTTTCTCTACACCCTAAGCTATGACTGTAACATTACATTCTGCACTCTCTCCTTTCCTTCTCTATGAACGGTATGCTTTGTCTGTATCGAGCGCAAGAAACAATACTTTTCACTGTTTGTTAATACATGTGACAATAATAAATCAAATCAAAAAAAAACTTTTCTGGCTCCATATATTGCAACGTAAACACAATTTAGCCTTAGAGCAAAGACATCCCTACGTGTCCTGCATTGGTGAACAGTGTTCAATAGAGGCATTGAATGTGTGTGTGAGTGTGTGTCTTTGTGTAGGAAGTAGGAAGTAGGAAAAGCCAAAATTCCCACAGCAAGCTCCCACAAACAGTGACCATGAGCGGATCATCTGTTTTTGTGATGTTGATCGAGGAATAATTATCAGGGAGAAGTCCTTCTATTCTTCTTTGAAATTGTGCCCCTGGATCTTTGACATTCTCCCAACAAGTTAATGGAATATATTACCCTGCAGAGGGTGCGGAGGAGATTCATCAGGATGTAGACTGGGCTGGAGTGTTTCAGCTACGGAGACAGCCTGGTTAGGCTGAGGTTGTTTTCCTTAGAGCAGAGAAGGCTGAGGGATAAAATTATGAGGGACATGGATAGGGTATATAGGAAAAAACATTTCCCCTCAACAAAAGGGTTAATAACCAGGGGGCATAGATTTAAGGCAAAGGGCAGGAGATTTAGAGGGGATTTGAAGAAAGATAGTGGTGGGAATCTGGAATTCTAGAATATTGTGAGGGGCATGGACAGAGTGGGTAGTCAGAAGCTTTTTCCCAAGGTGGAAGAGTCAATTGCTAGGGGGCATTGGTTTAAAGTATGAGGGGCAAGGTTTAAAGGAGATGTATGAGGCAAGTTGTTTACACAGAGGGTAGTGGGTCCCTGGAACTCGCTGCCGGGGGAGATAGTGGAAGCGGATACGATAGTGATTGTTAAGGGGCATCTTGACAAATACATGAATAGGATGGGAATAGAGGGATATGGTGCCTGGAAGGGTAGGGGGTTTTAGTTAAGTCGGGCAACATGGTCGGTGCAGGCTCGGAGGGCCGAAGGGCCTGTTCCTGTGCTGTAATTTTCTTTATTCTTTGTTTAACTCACTGCCTGAATGGCGGTAGGGGCAGGAATCCTCACAACATTTAAGAAGCATTTAGATGAGTGTTTGAAACACCATAATATGCAAGGCTACAGACCAAGTGCTGGAAAATTAAATTACAATAGATAGGTGCTCAATGGCCGGGGGAAGAAATGATGGGCCAAAGGGCTTTGTTCCGTGCTGTAAAACTCTATTCTCAAATTAGCATCTCAGTTGAAACTGAGAGTCTGCACTGGAGAGTCAGCCTTGAGTTTTGTGATAAACATAGAAACTAGAAGGAAGAGGAGGCCATTCAGCCCTTCAAGTCTGCCCGGCTATTCATTTCGATCATGACTGATCATCAAAGTCAATATCTTGATCCCCCTACCCCCCATATCCCTTGATCCCTTTAGCCTCAAGAGCTATGTCTAATTTCTTCCTGAAATCAGACAACATTTTGGCCTCAACTACTTTCTGTGGGAGTGAATTCCACACATTCACCACCCTCTGAGTGAAGAAATTTCTCCTCACCACAGTGTAAAAGGTTTACCCCTTGTCCTCAAACTATGACTTCTAGTTCTGGGCTCCCCCACTATTGGGAACATTCTTTCTGAATCTACTCTGTCTAATCCTGTTCGAATTTTGTAAGTTTCTATGAGATCCCCTCTCACTCTTCTAAACTCTAGTGAATATAATCCTAACTGACTTAGTCTCCCCTCATATGACAGACCTGCCATCCCAGGAATCAGCCTGGTAAACCTTCGCTCTTTAGCAAGGACATCTTTCCTCAGATAAGGACACCAAAACTGCACACAATACTCCAGGTGTGGCCTCACCAATGCCCTGTACAATTCCAGCAAAACATCCCTATCCCTGTACTCAAATCCTCTCGCTGTGAAGTCCAGGAGGGGGACTTGAATGCAGAACCTTAAGATTCAGCAGCAAAAGGGATACCCACCAAGCCACAGCTGACGCTACGGATTCATTAAACTTAAGCAGTTAGTTCATAGAATGTACATAAAATATGAATTCTAGGTTGTGAACTTTGGTCTTTATGTCAGAGAATTTAAACCGGCCTGTACCCCAGCTGCAGATAAACTGTAAAAGTCAAAATAAACTCAAGTCAGAAAGCATTGCAGCGATCGAACAATATTCTCTAAGAGCCACTCATAACAGATTGCAATCAGTCACAGGCCTCATGACAAGCTGGAAGTTTGGGTTGACTCTCAGGTGATATCGAGCCGTCACAAGTAAGGCTTGCATTAACCCTGCAATGATCTTGTATATCTCATTCAAAGACTGTGCCCAAGATCACAGAGTAGGCCAGCCTTTCAGATCATTAGAATATATAACTCAGCAACAAGCCATTTTGGAACACATTGGACTATGCTGCAGTTTATTGTCTACACGGATCTCTTCCAATCATCCTGCCTCATCAATCTAAAAATTTGCAGCCATCCCACTGTAGTACCCAATCTCTCCGGATGTATCACAACTTAGTGTGGCTCCTGCTCTGACCAACACTGCAAGAAACTACAAAGGGTTGTGAACGTAACCCAGTCCATCACTCAAACCAGCGTCCCATCTATTGACTCCGTCTAGACTTCTCGCTGCCTCGGGAAAGCAGCCAGCATCATCAGGGACCCCGTGCACCCCAGATGTACTCTCATCCACCTTCCTCCATCAGGAAAAAGGTGCAAAAGTCTAAGATCATGTACCAGCCAATTCGAGATGATCGGCACGGTGGCACAGTGGTTAGCACTGCTGCCTCACAGCGCTGGGGACCCAGGTTCAATTCCCGGCTTGGGTCACTGTCTGTGTGGAGTTTGCATGTTCTCCCCGTATCTGCGTTGGTTTCCTCCGAGTGCTCCGGTTTCCTCCCACACTGCAATGATGTGTGGGTTACGTTGATTGGCCATGCTAAATTGCCCCTTAGTATCAGGGGAATTAGCAGGTTAAATATGTGGGGTTATAGGGTTAGGGCCTGGATGGTATTGTGATTGGTGCAAACTTGATGGGCCAGCTAGCCTCCTTCTGCACCGTAGGGATTCTATGATTCTATGAAGAACAGCTCCTTCCCTGCTGCCATCAGACTTTTCAATGGACCTATCATATATCAAGCTGACCTTTCTCTTCACCCTATCTGTAACTGTAACAGGTGCTTCTGTGAGGCAGCAGTGCGAACCACTGTGCCACCCATACTCACTTTCTTTATATATTGTCTTTCCCACCAGATATCTGCCCACTGGAATTATTGTGGAAGCAATGTGTGTGTGGAGGTGGGTCAGATGGCTCCACTCAGATTGGTGGGGGGGCAGGGGGGTGGGCAGGGGGAGGGTAGGAGGGGCTGGGGGGTCTGCTGCCACTCTGCGTGTGATCGGTTGGGGGAAAGGGGGTCCGCTGCCACTCTGCATGTGATCGATGTGGAGGAAGGGGGGAAGGGGGCCTCGATCAGTCTGGGTAGCAGGCGGGATGGGGGGATAAAGGAATCAGTTATGTTGTGGAGGTGGGGCAATTTCTGTGGGCGCCAGTGGGAGGCATTATCCAGCCTGGGCGCGATGTGGCAGGGGAGCGTTTTTCTATTTTTCTTACTGCACATGCACATTTGGTGGCATCGATCGGAGCAGCAGGATTTCGGGCATGTTAAGCCCCGCCCACAGACTTCTGCAGTGCGATTCAGAATCACTGCTATTTTTTCAGGCAGAGTGCGTATGGAGGCACCTGAGAACGGGTCTAAAAGTCGGACTTGAAACACTCCCAGTTTCAAGTCCACCCAGCACTTCGAATCAAAATGATAAAATAGGGCCCAGAGTGTGTCTGTGTGTGTCTGTGTGTGTCAGACTCATTCCCTGTTTCGGGATGCTCACTCACTTACCTACTATGAATGAGTGTGTGTATATGTGTTGACATACACACATACAAACACACACTCTCACACATACACACACACACACACACACACAAGGATTGTGAATCTGTGGAGTTCGCTACCCCAAAGTGCGGTGGGTGCTGGGACAGTGAGTAAATTTAAGGAGGAGTTAGACAGATTTTTAATTGGTAATGGGTTAAGGGTTATGGGGAGAAGGCAGGAAAATGGGGATGAGGAGCATATCAGCCATGATCGAATGGCAGAGTGGACTCAATGGGCCGAATGGCCTAATTCTGCTCCTATATCTTATGAATTTATGGAATGGAACGCCTATATTCAAGAAAAAAGAGGGAGACAGAAAGCAGGAAACTACAGGTCAGTTAGCCTAACATCTTCATAGGAAATTGCTAGACTCTTTTATTACGGAGGCTATAGACATTTAGAAAATCATAATACAATCAGGTAGAGTCAACATGGTTTCGTGAAAAGAAAATCATGTTTAACTAATTTATTAAAGCTCTTTGAATAAGTGAAAAAAAACAAGGTGGATAAAGGGGAATCTGTAGATTTGGTGTACTTGGATTTCCAAAAACCATTTGATAAGGCGTCACAAAGGTTACTATACAAGGTAAGTATTTGTCGAGTAGGGGGCTGATCTATTAGCATGGATAAAGGTTAGCTCACTGGAAAGTACAGAAAAATGGGTCTTTTTTTTGTTGGTGAGATATAACAATTAGTGTATCGAGGAATCATTGCTGGGACATTCACTATTTAAAATCTTTATCAATGATTTGGATGAAGGGACTGAATGTACAGTAGCGAAATTTGCCAAAGACAGCCGGCTAGGTAGGAAGGAAAGTTGTCAAGAGGAGGTAAAGTGTCTACAAAGGAATATAGACAGGTTAAGAACACGGGAGCAGGAATAGGCCATTCAACCCCTGGAGCCTTCTCTGTCATTCAACTAGATCATGGCTGATCATCTACCTCAACACCACTTTCCTGCACTCTGCCCATTTTGTATGATGTCATTAGTATCAAGGGATTTATCAATCTCTTGTCTTGAACATACTCAATGAGCCTCCACAGCCCTCGAAGGGTAGAGAATCACTATCTTCTGAATGAAGAAATTCCTCTTTATCTCAGTCCTATGTGGCTTGGCCCTGACTGTTTCCCTTGGTTCCAAGCTTCTGACTGTATGTTCTTGGTTGCCTTTGAGGATTATCAACAAAATAGATGGAGGAAAAACAGTGCTCTGCAGCAGCCCTGAACAGGCGCTGGTGCGTGGCGACTAGGGATTTTCACAGTAACTTCATTGCAGTGTTAATGCGAGTCTACTTGTGACACTAATGGATAAACTTCAACTTAAACTTAAGTGAGTGGGTAAAAAATTGGCAGATAGAGTATAATGTGAAAAATGTGAAATTGGCAGGAAGAATAAAAAAAGCATATAATTTAAATGGAGAGAGATTGCAGAAACTGCTGATACAGAGGGATCTGTGTGTCCTGGTACATAAATCATCAAAACTTAGTATGCAGATGCTGCAAGTGATTAGGAAGATAAATGAAATGATATTTTTTATTGCAAAGGGCATGGAATATAATAACTCCAGGAGTCGGCTGTAAAGGATCAACGCTTTATTGCACAAAACAAAGTAAAGTAAAACCACAAACCTGTGGTGAACACAACAGGTCTCAACCAGGGCAATGGAATAATGGATCCACTCAGGGGCCTGCTTTATACAGGGCTCGGTATACAAGCGCCACCTAGTGAGTTAATTGCCAATCCCCAGGGAACTCGTATTCAAAGAGTCCTACAGGGTGGTCAATCAGTGATTCCCCATGCAAGTCTTGGAGGTTATCACAAATATAAAGGTAGAAAAGTTTTACTACATCTGTGCAGGGCCTAGGTGAGACCACCTCTGGAGTACTATGTACAGTTTTGGTCTCCTTCTTGACAAATGATGTAATTATGTTTGAAGCAGTTCAGAAAAAGGTTTACTCGACCCATTCTTAGGATGAAGGGCTTCTCTATGAAGGAGGATTGAACAGGTTGGGCCTATAGCCATTGGAGTTTAGTAGAATGAGAGGTGATTTCATAGAAGTTCATAGAAACCTTACCCATTCGGCCCATCGAGCCTGCACTGACAACAATCCCACCCCAGGCTCTATCGCCGTAACCCCACACATTTACCCCACTAATCTCTCTAAGCTACATATCCTGGATACTAAAGGGCAATTTACCATAGCCAATCAATCTAACCAGCATATCTTTGGACTGTGGGAGGAAACCAGAGCAACCGGAGGAAACTCACGCAAACATAGGGAGAATGTGCAAACTCCGCACAGACAGTGACCCAAACCGGGAATTGAACCCAGGTCCCTGGAGCTGTAAGGCAGCAGTGTTAACCACTGTGCCACCATGCCACCCTATTTATTGAAACATATAAAATCCTGAGGGGATTTGATAGGGTGGATAGAGGAAGGATGGTTAGTCTTGTGGGGGAGACTGGAACGAGAGAACACAGTTTAGAAAAAGAGTTCTCTCTTTTCAGACAAAGAGGAGAATTTTATTTCTCTCTCAAAGGGTTGTTAATCTGGGGAATTCTCTTTCCCTAGAAGCAATGGAGGCTGGGTCATTGAATTTTTTAAAGGTTGAGTTCAAAAGATATTTCATGCAATCGTAGAACCATAGAATCCCTACAGTGCAGAAGGAGGTCATTTAGCCCATCGAGTCTGCAACGACAACAATCCTATCCAGGCCCTATCCCCATAACCCCACATATTTACCCTGCTAATTCCCCCTGACTCTAAAGAGCAATTTAGTATGGCCAATCAACCTACTCCACACATCTTTGGAGTGTGGGAAGAAACCGGAGCAATCAAAGGAACCCCAAGAAGACATGGGGAGAACATGTAACGTCACGCTGGACAGGCTGGAATTGAACCTGGGTCCCTGGCACTGTGAGGCAGCAGTGTTAAACACTGTGCCACCATGCCGTGATGGATAATGGAATCAAGGGTTATTGGCAGGGGGGATGGGGCGGGTGGGGGGCGGGGGGGGGGCGGGGGGAGGTGGGTGACGGAAATATGAAGATAGTGTTGAGATCACAATTCAATCACCCATGATCTTATCAAATGGCAGAGCAGGCTCGTAGGGCTGAATGGCCTACTCCTGCTCCAACGTCCTAGTTATAGAAAGAGTTTTCATAGAAAATTAGAGAATCCTACAGTGCAGAAGGAGGCCATTTGGCCCATCGAGTCTGCACCAACCACAATCCCACCCAGGACTTATCCCCATAACCCCATGCATTTACCCTACCTAGCTAGTCCCCCTGACACTAAGGGGCAATTTAGCAAGGCCAATCCACCTAACCCGCACATCTTTGGATACTGTTTTGACAGTACTTAAGCCACTTCCCACACATTAGCCTGTAAATTCAATAGACCTTGACAGATACAGTTGCCACAGTGATACTGGAACTGATGAAGCAGTACTAGGTTTTCCAAAGGCTTGAAAGGATATCTAATTAATCATGTACTATGCTAATTAATTGCATACTGTATAATCTTGATTTAATTTATATTGATACAACAAACTGAAACATTTAGAGGACTTTATATAAATTTTAACCATTGACTATGATTGATAATCTAACATCATCCCCATCACACCAACCTTATCAGTTTTCTGTTTGGCAAATTGCAAACTAACAATAGATTTACACTTTGTGCAGATTAGGAATAACATCTTGTATCACAATCACAAAGGATATTATTAAACTAGAAAGAGTGCGGGAAGGATTTGCTGGGATGCCATTGGGACTTAATGGTTTGAGTTATAAGGAGAGGCTGGATAGACTGGGACTTTTTTCTCTGGAGCTTAGAAGGCTGAGGGGTGATCTTATAGAGGTCTATAAAATAAGGTGTTGGCAGTGCCTCCACACTGGTGTGGCCAGGCAGATAGTTTGCACCGGATCGCAATCTTTTCTTATCTGCTGTTGTGACCTACCCCTGCCTCTCTTTGGGTCTTGTAGCATCTGCAACAAGAGTTCTTGTGGAGCAATGGGTAGCATCCCTGTTTCTGAGCCTAAAGTGCCGGGTTCAAGCCCTATTCAACGACTTGAAGGCCAAGGAAGGTGCGTTCGCAATGCAGCCAAACAGCTATCAACTCATAAATCCTTCCAAAATAAGCCAGTAACAGGCTTAGAGGGGCATAGATCAGCTAGATAGTCAATATCTTTTCCCAAAAGTAGGGGAATCGAAAACTAGAAGGCATTGGTTTAACGTAAGAGGGAAGAGATACAAAAGGGTCCAGAGGGGTAATTTTTTCACACAGAGGATGGCGAGTGTCTGGAACAAGCTGCCAGAGGCAGTAGTAGAGGCAGGTACAATTTTGCCTTTTGCAAAGCATTTAGACAGTTGCATGGGTAAGATGGGTATAGAGGGATATGGGCCGAATGCTGGCAATTGAGACTAACGTAGTGGTTAAAAAAAGGGCGGCATGGACATGTTGGGCTGAAGGGCCTGCTTCCATGCTGTAAACCTCTATGACTCTAACCATTTGCATGAGTGGGGGAAGGAAGCAGGTAATTAAGATTCAATAGAGTCTGAAGCGGATAGTGGGAGCAGACATTCATCTTGAGTTTACTGCCTCAGGATGGGTTTGACTCATGGTCCCACGACCTCCACCATTGGCAGGGGAAGGAGACAGATCCCAAATCCTCCCCCGCCAAACTCCATGATGTTGGCACTAATCAGATCCACACCAACCACCCAACCAACAGCAGTCACCCTCATCCCCCCCACCCATCCTGCATGTATACACTGGCACTGGAGGGGGTGCAGAGGAGATTCATTAGATTGATTCCGGAGTTGAGTGGGTTGGCTTATGAGGAGAGGCTGAGTAGACTGGGGCTATACTCATTGGAATTCAGAAGAATGAGGGGAGATCTTACAGAAACATGTAAGATTATAAAGGAAATAGATAAAATAGAAGCTAGGAGGTCATTTCCACTGGCAGGTGAAACTAGAACCGGGGGCATGGCCTCAAAATAAGGTGGAGCAGATTTAGAACTGAGTTGAGGAGGAACTGGAACTTCTTCACCCGAAGAGTTGTGAATCTGTGGAATTCCCTGCCCAGTGAAGCAGTTGAGGCTACCTCATTGAATGTTTTAAAGCCAAAGATAGATAGATTTTTGAACAGTAAAGGAATTAAGGGTTATGGTGAGTGGGCGGGTAAGTGGAGCTGAGTCCACGAAAAGATCAGCCATGATCTTATTGAATGGCGGAGCAGGCACGAGGGGCCAGATGTCCTACTCCTGCTCCTAATTCTTATGCTCTTATGTATATGATAACACACACTTTGAAATGCATGCTGTAGCCTGGAGCAATGGATAGTGATAGAGGCTCCAACCTCTTTCCATCATGTGGCCATCAGGGAATCGCCTCTGTGCTTACCGCCTGTCGCCGGCTTGTTTTGGAAGGATTTATGAGTTGATAGCTGTTTGGCTGCATTACGAACGCACCTTCCTTGGCCGTCAAGTCCTGGAATAGGGCTTGAACCCGGCACTTTAGGCTTAGAGACAGGGATGCCATCGATCGCTCCACAAGAACCCTTGTTGCAGATGCTACAAGACCCAAAGAGAGCCGGGGTGGGTCACAATAGCAGATGGGAAAAGACTGAGATGCGGTATAAACAATCTGCCTGGCCACATCACTGTGGAGGCACTGCCAACACCTTATAAAGTTGCCGTTGTTGCCTTTGGCTGTTAACTGGCTCAAGTAGCAGCATTCCTATATGAGTCAGTAGACTATAGGTTCAAATCCCTCTCCGGGCTTTGTCCGCACAGTCAGTTAGCAAGCGAATTGTTGCTTTTTTGGACTGGAGGAAGGTTGGTTTCCCCAGGGACCGTTGCTTCTCTGATCATTTTTATTGACCTGGACTAAGTCATACAGGGCACAATTTCAAAATGTGCAGGTGACACAAAATCTTGATGCGTGAGAAAGATAGTGATCGACTCCAAGAGGACTTTTTTATTACACAGCAAGTGGTGAGGGTCTGAAATCCGCTGCCTGAGACATGGGAAGTCAGATCCAATCATGGCATTCAAAAGGAAATTAGATTGATGTCTGAGAAGGGTCTATAGGGAAAGGGTGGGAGGGGTGTGGGGCGAGGTGAGTTGCTCTTGCAGAGAGGTAGCAGGGACGTGATGGGCCGAACGGCCTCCTTCTCTGCTGTGAAAGTTCTGTGATTCTACTCAATGGCAGACTGGCTGGCGAAATGAGCAGACACGTGACAGCTGAAATTTAACACATAAAAGTGTGAAGTGATTCACGGTGGTATGACGCACAGAGAGAGGCGAACACAATTCCAAAAGGGATGCGGGAGCAGAGGGACCTGAAGGTTGGAGGTGTATAAACTGCTGAAGGCGACAGGGCAGGTTGAAAGAGCGGTTAATAAGGCATGTGGGGCTGTGGGCTTTTAAATAGAAGTGTAAAGTATCAAAGCAAGCAATTTATAAAATGCTGGTTTGGCTGGTTTGGAGCGAGTAGCCGGGATTCGTCCAAAAAAATTCGAAGTAATTAGCGGAGTAACTCCCACTAGATTTTTCAGCATGATTTCCAGATTAAATCTCCGACACTCTTTGTAACACAGAGAGCCCGAGCGGGATTCACTCTGAAAATCAGGGAGTGGGGCCTATTCCCGCTGGAGAGCCAGCAGCATAGCGCTGAGTGAGCCACTGCGCATGTGCCGATCTGTCAGAGCGGAAATCGGCGCATGCGCAGTGGCCCCACATTGCCGGCCTCTAGATCGCTGGCCAGCCCCGCGACCCCCCCCCCCATCAACGGCCTTGCAGAGCCCCCCCGATCGCTGGCCTCCCGGAACCCATCCCCAGGCAAACACAATTGCCCCCCTCACCGCCCTCCCCCTCCCACACCCGGCCAGCTCCGATCTCCCAATCCCCCATCTACCCCGGCAGCCCCCAACCCACCCACCCCCCCAGCAGCCCCAACCACCCCCACCCCCCCCCTCTCCCCCCAACACAATGGCCAGCCCCAACCACTGTCCTCCCTCCCTCTGCCTGCGATCTCTGTGCAGAGTGGCAGCGGGACACCCCCATCCCCACCGATCACCCCCAATAGACCCCAATCCCCGCTGACCCTGTCCCCTCGGCACTGTCTGATGCCTCGTGGGCAGTGCCAAGGTTCCCCTTGGGCAGTGCCAGTTTGTCCCTTGGGCATTGCCGAGCTAGCACTGCCCAAGGGGAAGCCCCCTTACCCCCAACCACCTGGAGGGCTTTAATGGCCTCTCTTCCCTCCGGCAGTGTTGGGCGCCGGTTCCCCGTTAGTGGAGAGGAGGAGTAAACCCTTCTGGAGGGGATCACTCCCACAGGGGCGGGGCAGGGGGGAGGTGGTTGAGACATTAGTGGGTCTGGAGACTTCAGACCTGGACCTGCTAATGAAATCTAAATCCCAATTTCCACAGGCTAATACTCTGGAAATCATCGCCATGGAGGCTCAGGGAGGCAGTGGTACCCAGCGGGAATCCTGCAAAACAACCTCCGCTGATGACTTGCAACCCTCGAGCAGCGGTGGGGGAATCGCCCCCATTGTGTCCAATTCTGGGCATCACACTTTCGGAAAGATGTGTACACAGGAGGGAGGATGGAGAAATGATTCAGGAGAATGTTTCCAGTGATGAGAGAATCATAGAATCCCTACAGTGCAGGAGGAGGCCATTCAGCCCATCGAGCCTACACCATCAACAATCCCACTCAGGCGCTATCCCCAGAACCCCATATCCCCTGAACACTAAGGGGCAATTTAGAATGGCCAATGAACCTAACCAGCACGTCTTTTGGAGTGTGGGAGGAAACCGGAGCACCCGGAGGAAACATACGCGTACACAGGGAGAACGCATACACGGGGAGAACGCATACACGGGGAGAATGCATACACGGGGAGAACGCATACAGGGGGATAACATGCAAACTCCACCACCATGCCACCAAGATGACATTTACAAGAATGGATTGGTGAAGCTGGGACTGTTGTCCCGGGAGAAGAGAAGGGGGATCTGATCGAGGTTTCAAAATCATGTGGCATCTAGATTGAGTAGGTGATCCCACGGCATCACTTAATGCTGCTCCTTCATCACCTGATGAAGGGGCAGCGCTCCGAAAGCTCGTGATTCCACATAAACCAGTTGGACTTTAACCTGGTGTTGCGAGATCTCTCATTGGGTTAAAAGTGGGGGGGGGAAGGTGGAAGGGGGAGATAGCTGAGAGCGAGACCTCTGGCACGTCAACATAAATTGCATTTAAAAGGCCAACATTGAATGCATGGCCTAACCCAAAGCAACTTGGAAACTTTATGGATCCATTAAATGCTCTTTAGCGAAATTTATTACCCTGCTTTCCGCTGAGTAGAGAAACTATATTTCAAAATGTTACAATTCCAATGCTCCCTTTGTGCCACAAAAATTAAATTTGATCTACAAAGGTTATGGGGCCATCCAGACTGGCGGAGGTTTACGCTGGCATTAATGTTTAATGAGGCAATGCTTTTTTCCCACAGGCCAGTCAGAGAATGCTGCCCTGAGATTGTCTGACAATTTGTGGGGGCATGGTAAATTCTGACAATTTCATAACCACAACATTAAAAAAAAATTATTCCAGCTACTGAAAAATGTTTGATGCATTAATTATCTTCCCCTGTCATTGGGAACACCATTATAGAATCCTCACATGGTTACAGTACTGAAGGAGGCCATTCAGCCCGTGGCACCTATGATGGCCCAATGGTAAGGTAACTCACTCAGTGCCCTCACTTGCTCTGTACCACTGCGGATCGTGGGTGACACGGTAGCACAGTGGTTAGTACTGCTGCCTCACAGTGCCAGGGTTCGATTCCCAGCTTGGGTCACTGTCTGTGTGGAGTCTGCACGTTCTCCCCGTGTCTGCGTGGGTTTCCTCCAGGTGGTCCAGTTTCCTCCCATAATCTGAAAGACGTGCTGGGTAGGTGCATTGATCTGAGCAAACGCTGGAATGTGGCGACTAGGGAATTGCTGTGGATCTGGAGTTACATTTTTATGGCAAGAGTTTCATGGCTATCCATTAATTCCAAATTTTTTACTGAATTAAAATTTTGGCATCTGCTATGCGGGGATTTGAATACAAGTTGCCAAATCTTGCTCTGTCTTGCTAGTCAGCAACAATGCCACTGCGCCACCATCTCCCATCCCCAGTGGGTTTCCTGCTGAATCTTTAGTTGGTGGGTTGGGAAACCCCACGACTTATCTCCCATTGTTATCCCATGGCTGAAGTGAGGTAAAGAGGGCTCCTCAGTTTCAAACTGGCACTTAGAGAGTAAGCGGAGAAATTAGGGTCAGAATTCTCCGGTCTCCTATGCCCCACCGCTGCTGCCAGCGAGAATGGAGACTTTGGCACCCAGCCAAATCTCTGTTCACAGCAACAAGACCAGATAATCCCAGCCACAGGCGAGGTCGGAGAATCCCAGCCTAGGTCTTCATCCAGACACCTGTCTATGATTTGATTTGATTTTGATTTTGATTTGATTTGATTTATTATTGTCACATGTATTAACATACGGTGAAAAGTACTGTTTCTTGCGTGCTATACAGACAGAGCATACTGTTCATAGAGAAGGAAAGGAGAGAGTGCAGAATGTAGTGCTACAGTCATAGCTAGGGTGTAGAGAAACTTAATGCAAGGTATGTCCATTCAAAAGTCTGATGGCAGCAGGGAAGAAGCTGTTCTTGAGTCGATTGGTACGTGACCTCAGACTTTCGTAAATTTTCCCAATGGAAGAAGATGGAAGAGAGAATGTCCGGGGTGTGTGGGGTCCTTCATTTTGCTGGTTGTTTTGCCGAGGCAGCAGGAAGTGTAGACAGAGTCAATGGATGGGTAGCTGGTTTGTGTGATGGATTGGGCTACATTCACGACCTTTTGTAATTTCTTGCGGTCTTGGGCAGAGCAGGAGCCATACCAAGAAAGAATGATTTCTCTTGTGCATCTGTAAAAGTTGGTGAGAGTCGTAGCTGACATGCCAAATTTCCTGAGTCTCCTGAGAAAGTAGAGGCGTTGGTGGGCTTTCTTAACTATAGTGTCGGCATGGGGGGGACCAGGACAGGTTGTTGGTGATCTGCACATCTAAAAACTTGAGGCTCTTGACCCTTTCTCCCTTGTCCCTGGGGATAATTGAGGAACACATCATTTACATTCTTGACGTGGACTATATGTTCAGACTGGAAGAAGACGTAGGAATGGTCGCTGTTGGAATAAGATTTGGGGTTGCTTTTGGCAGGTTGCCACATGCAGGCACAATGGGCCGAATAGCCACATGCTATGCTACAAACTTCGATAACTTAAAATCTCTTTGCTGCTCAGATCAAAAACTTGCACAGGCCCTGAAATAGTGATGACCCATTGTGGTTAAATAGAGGCCAGTTCTATCTGAAAGCTGTCTCTACAATGTTAGTGATGGCTATTACCTGCACAAAAGCAATGACAGAGGCCTCCAGGTGCAATGTTAACTGGATTATCCTTGACAGTCGGATACTGTTCAAAGCATTGACATAGGCTATATATGTGAGCAAACAATAGAAATATATCACCTTTTAAATCTGGCACAAAGACTTTTCTTTTATGGGTCCAACCCTTTCTGATCCAAGGCCTTTTCTTTATTTGGGGCCTTTGGGAGTGCTGCCTAGCAACCATCTGAAATTCCTGTCAAAGCCAGTGATTTTCTTACCAATCATTTGATGTCTGGGAAAGCCACGACCTTGCTATCACGCACTGCATACCAATAAACAGATTCAATGTCACTGGTCAAATGCTACATCTATTAACACTTTAAAAACTGACCTGTCCTGGGAAATTTCTGGTGGGATGTTTTGATTCTTCCCACGGACATTAGCTCAACATTACAGCAGTTAAACAATTTACTGCCTTTTGGACACAATATTCAGCTCAACCATTTGAGATCATAACCACTGCTGAACGTTGGGCGGTACGGTGGCTCAGTGGGTTAGCACTGCTGCCTCACAGGGACCCGGGTTCGATTCCCGGCTTGGGTCACTGCCTGTGCGGAGTCTGCGCGTTCTCCCCATGTCTGCGTGGGTTTCCTCTGGGTTCTCCAGTTTCCTCCCACAGTCAGATTAGGTGCATTGGCTTGGCTAAATTCTCCCTCAGTGTTCCTGAACAGGTGCCGAAATGCAGCGACTGGGGGATTTTCACAGTAACTTCATTGCAGCGTTAATGTAAGCCTACCTGTGACACTAATAAATAAACTTTCAACAGGCTAATACCGTATTCCACCAACTTATTTTTAATGAATATGGATAACAACGCAATAATGAACAAATAATCTGTTTATGTGATGCTGATTGAGAGATAAACATTGGCCGGGACATTAGGAATAACTCCCCTGCTCTTCTTCGAAATCGTACCTTGAAATCTTTCAAATCCATCTGAATTTGGGCCTGAGTTTAACATCTCATCCCAAAGACAGCACCTTCAACAGTGCTGTGCTCTCTCAGTACTGCATTGGAGTGTCAACCAAGTACCAAATGGGCCAAATGGCCAGTTTCAGTGCTGTACAGTCCATGTAATTCTATGGTCGGTGTGGTATCCCTAGTCTTATGTTGCTTCCTCCTACATACCTCAGTCATCCTGCTCTAGTCATCTGTGCATCATTAACTCTCCATTCCTGGAAAAGCTATTATTCTTCAGCCGTTTCAGTTGTGCTCCCTGGAATTCTTCACCTAAACCCCCTTTGCCTCTTTTTCTTTTGCCACCTTAGATATCCACCTTTTCCACAACGCCTTTAGTCAACCTCCTGCAAATTATTCCTTCCATTGATCACATGCACCACCCCGCCACCCCCCGCCCCCCACCGCCCTTCACTCTTTATCATAGAATCCCTACCGTACAAAAAGAGGCCATTCAGCCCATCGAGCCTGCACGGACAACAATCCCACCCAGGTCCTATCCCCTTAACCCCACATATTTACCCTGCTAGTCTCTCTGACACCAAAAGGGGCAATTTACGATGGCCAATCCACCTGACATTCACATCTTTGGACCGTGGGAGGAAATCGGAGTACCCGGAGGAAACCCACGCAGACACAGGGAGAATGTGCAAACTGCGCGCAGTGACCCGAGGTGGGAATCAAACTCGGGTCCATGGCACTGTGAGGCAGCAGTGCTAACCACTGTGCCACTCTGTGTGTACGTCTTTGGAAAATTGTCACATGGTGCATGCGAAACCATCAGAAAAGAGAAATGGCTTGTTATTGGCTCAAAGCTGGCAAAACCTTTCCATCCGACCCCATGCTGTGTTTATTTAACAACATTTAGAATCAGAAGTCTTAAGATGGAAGCAAAATAATGGAATGTCATTTCATAATAAGATGCTTAATAATCTTCATAAAATAAGTAATCAGCTGACAGTCGATTTGCAGACGTTTTAAATAGTATTGTTAAAGGCACTTTATATATTTTCATTCTGGTGATGTTCTGATTACAGCACGACAGCAATTTTCCACCAGATGGATGGCAATGCTTTTTCTTGCTGCAGAGATTGTAGCTCAAGAATAGCCATGTTCCCGGGCAAACTAAAAGGTTCCTTATTAGACACCTTAATGAAAAGTGGTGAAGTGATTCACTTGCTATGTCAAGGAAAGATAGATTGGCATTTATAAAACATCTTTCACAGTCCCAGGACGTCCCAACGCACTCTTACAGCCAATGGAATACTTTTGAAGTATAGTCACTGTTAATAATGTAGGAAAAGCAAAGAGAGAATCTAATTAATCATCTCCCCTTGACACTCAGAGGCATTACCTTTGCTGAAACCACTGCCAACAAGATCCTGCGAACTATCATTGACTAGGAACTTAACTAGATCAGACATTTACGGGATTACGGGGGATAGGGCTCGGGTGGGATTGTTGTCCGTGCAGGCTCAATGGGCTGAATGGCCTCCTTCTGCACTGTTGGGATTCTATCACTCTATGATTTCATGATTTAACTACTGTGGCTTCAAGAACAAGTCAGAGGTTGAGAATTCTGCAACAGGTACTCACCTCCTGATTTTTCCAAATCTTGTTCCTCATTTACAAGGTACAGTTCAGGATTGCGATGGAATAATCCCCACTTGCCTGGATGGATGCAGCTCCAATAACATTCAAGATGCTTGACACCATCCAGGACAAAGCGGTCTGCTTGATTGGCACCCCATCCACAAACAGGTGCCATTGTATGGAGAAAAGGCAGGAGAAAGACACTAAGAGATAATGCATATTTGGAGAACTGGGGCAGATACAATGGGCTGAATGGCCTTTGGCACAGTAACAATTCTCTGATTCTGCGATTCATTCCCTCCACTGCCTATGCACAGTGGTACCACCTACAAGGTGCGTTTCTCTAGCCAAAGATCGTTCGACAGCATCTACTAAACCTATGACCTCTATCACCTAGGAGGACAAGTGTAGCAGGCACATCAGCTGAACATCTCTGTCTAAGTCACATACCATCCTAATTTGGATCTTTCCTTCAGTGTTGCTGTACTAAAATCCAGGAACTGCCTTCCCAATAAAATTGTGGGTGCTCCTGCATCAGATGAACTGCAGCAGTTCAAGAAGGCGGCTCACCACCGAGGTGAGCACAGTGGCACAGTGGTTAGCACTGCTGCCTCACAGCGCCAGGGACCCAGGTTCGATTCCCGGCTTGGGTCACTGTCTGTGTGGAGTTTGCATGTTCTCCCCATGTCTGCGTGGGTTTCCTCCGGATGCTCCGGTTTCCTCCCACAGTCCAAAAATGTGCGGGTTAGGTTGATTGGCCATGGTAAGTTGCCCCTTAGGTGTCAGGGGGACGGGCTAGGGTAAATGCATGCATTTACAGGGGCAGGGCCCGGGTGGGATTGTTGGTGCAGGCTGCGGTGGGCTGAATGGCCTGCTTTTGCGCTGTAAGGATTCTGCAAGAGCGACAATTCCTGCCCGATGTCAGCAGATCATTAAATAGTTTGCTGAATTTTCTGTCCCGCCCACTACAGTTCCCAGGGCGGGCGGCAACTGGAAAATACACCCCCCGTTTGTTTGGTCGAACGGTGAAAATTGGGGATGTGCAAGAGGCCAGAATGGGAAGACTGCAGGGTTAATCTACAGCACTTTGTTCCTGTAATTATGTGGCATTATCAAGGGGGCTGACTCAGAATAGTGGAAGAGATCTGTATTAAACCAGTGGAGTCCTCGGGAGGGACGCTCCCCATTGTGATAATGCTACCACCCACTGACCACTTACGATGGAATGGTTATTTTCAACTAATTACAACAATCTTGCATTTTTCCAGAGTTAATCACAGCATCAGTGCATTACCTCAAAGTGGCTAAAGCACCAATTAAGCTAATTATTTAGGACGAGACCTGTCTAATACAAGCCATTGTATGATTTTCCACAACCTTTTTCACACAGTGAACACGTGTCCCGCAAGGTTTATTTGTCTCGGGCTCCCTTTTCTCTTGTATAATTCCTGTAGTGTGGCCCCACTTGTTCGCCAATAAATCCAAGCAGCGGCCTTGAGATTCTCTCAGTAATGGTGCATTGTAAGGTGCTAGGAACAGGGTCGTGGGGTAGGGAGGGGCGGGGAAGAGGTCCATGGTTCTTAGATTTGTATGCCATGCCTGCCCTGGTATTGAGAGAGAGCAATTAGCAAAGCGAGTGAGAGCCAATGATACATTGCACGATTAATTGGGCAATGGAAATGACTCAGAGCAGGATTCACCCACCACAGCAATGGTCACAACACATACAATTCATAACTAATTATGGTTCGCGGTGGCACAGTGGTTAGCACTGCTGCCTCACAGGCCAGGCACCCGGGTTCAATTCCGGCCTTGGATGACTATGGAGTTTGCACGTTCTCCCAGTGTCTGCGTGGGTTTCCTCCGGGTGCCCTGGTTTCCTCCCACAGCCCAAAGATGTGCAGGTTAGGTGGATTGGACATGCTGAATTGCCCCTTAGTGTCCAACGATGTGCAGATTAGGTGGATTGACCATGCCAAATTGCCCCTTAGTGTCCAAAGATGTGCAGGTTAGGTGGATTAGCCATGCTAAATTGTCCCTTAGTGACCAATGATGTGCAGGTTAGGTGGATTGGCCATGCTAAATTGTCCCTTAGTGTCCAATGATGTGCAGGTTAGGTGGATTGGCCACGCTAAATTGCCCCTTCGTGTCCAAAGATGTGCAGGTTAGGTGGATTAGCCATGCTAAATTGTCCCTTAGTGTCCAATGATGTGCAGGTTAGGTGGATTGGCCATGCTAAATTGTCCCTTAGTGTCCAATGATGTGCAGGTTAGGTGGATTGGCCATGCTAAATTGCCCCTTAGTGTCCAAAGATGTGCAGGTTAGGTGGATTGGCTATGCTAAATTGTCCCTTAGTGTCCAAAGATGTGCAGGTTAGGTGGATTGGCCATGCTAAATTGCCCCTTAGTGTCCAAAGATGTGCAGGTTAGGTGGATTAGCCATGCTAAATTGTCCCTTAGTGTCCAATGATGTGCAGGTTAGGTGGATTGACCATGCTAAATTGTCCCTTAGTGTCCAATGATATGCAGGTTAGGTGGATTGGCCACGCTAAATTGCCCCTTAGTGTCCAAAGATGTGCAGGTTAGGTGGATTGGCTATGCTATATTGTCCCTTAGTGTCCAAAGATGCGCAGGTTAGGTGGATTGGCCATGCCAAATTGCCCCTTAGTGTCCAAAGATGTGCAGGTTAGGTGGATTGGCCATGGTAAATGCACAGGGTTACAGGGATTGGGGCGGTGGGTGTGGGTACCCTCTTTCGGAGGGTAGGTGCAGACTTGATGGGCCGAATGGTCTCCTCCTGCACTGTAAGCATTCTATGGTCCTATGATTGCACCATTGAACAATTGCTGACAGTCATTGTGGGGGAACAAAGGAGAGCAAAAGAAGAGCATTGTGTATATATTCCTATCACAAAATGAACAGGGAAAGGAGAAAGTGAGAGGAGAGACTGACAGACGGAGATGGAGGGATCTGATCCATTTACTTTGATAAGCCGTCAAAAGCTACCAAGTAGCCAGTTTTTTTTATATCAGAGCCTTTTATCCATTTTTCGAGATACTTCCGCAATGAATCTTCCCTTCATAGGGGATCGTTCCTGGTGAGATATCTTAATAATGCTGAGGGTTTCACCATCACAGCATGACAGAATCTGAACACTGTCTTGCTGTAACCTACTGAATCCATGAGCGATCTATTTTAATATGTAAAAGTGAGCGGAGACAATATATTGGGAATTAGAAATGCAAGTCTGGTTTATTTTCTGAAAATGATTCTTTCGCCTTTCTGTTTGGGGGAAGCGGGTTAATACAATGCATGGAGGCGTCACGAGAAGATATTTATTTTTGACACAGGAGGAGCCAAGTTAATAATCTACTGAGTCTGTCCCCCCCACTGTGTAGCTGATCGGCTTTACTTACAAAATGATTGCATTATCTGCTTAGTCGAGTCCTTGAAATGTTAAGTATAGGCATTCTCACAAGCTCTCATCAATCTCAAAATCATTGCCTCCTAGGACCAAATTATTCAATATGGAGGGCGGGAGTTTAAAGCAAACAGAAACTTATCAAAGTCAAAAGACTGAATTCATACTCCACAAGAGAAAACACTGGAAAATCTCAGCAGGTCTGGCAACATCTGTAAGGAGAGAAAAGAGCCGGCGTTTCGAGTCCAGCTGACCATTTGTCAAAGCTTTGACAGGTGAGGCTCCTGTAATTAGAACATCATCGAGATAAACCACTACCTTTGGATGCCTTGCCTTTCCCTTTGTATGTTGGAAAATAATACAGGCTGATGAGACTCCGAAAGGCAAGCGTGTATATTGTTATAAACACTTATGAGTGTTGATGGTTACCTATCTCTATGAGTCTACGTCCAATTCCAACTGACTGAGGTCTAATTTGGTATATTTTAAACCTCCAGCTAGTTTGGCATGGAGGTCTTCAATTGTAGGAATGAGATATCTGTCTATTTGAGTTCCTCTGTTAACTGTTGTGATGTTAGTGTACCTTTAAGAGGGTTTTTTTTTCAATCATGGTCATAGTCTTGGGTGTTGTCATTGCCGGAAGGAGAAAAAAAAACTGTGGGCAGGCCAGGTGACGGACATTTATAAGCTTTCAGTTTCGTTTTGGCTGCAACGTTAGAGGTCGTCTTAAAAGCAAGCTAGAAAAGAAATATCTTTCTCTGTCTGTTCTGCTTTGAAAATTTTACCAATGAGCTGAAAGAAAGGCTTGTTGCCATGCTGCAGTAAGGTATCTGTGCTTTAGTGTTTTGGGGAGCTGATCCGACTACAAACTGCTCTGAGTTTTCAAGATCATTCGAAATCAACATTCAACCCAGGGAATTGGATTCCAGTATCATGTGAGCTTTAGCCTGGGCAGTGATAAATCCGTTTAAAGGGTTTGGTTTATTGGACATTGGCTTTGATTGGAACACCTGATATATATTGGTTAAGGGTTATACATTATTGTGGTTGTTTTGTTCTTGCTGGTAATTGATAAAAGTTATTGATAATTTTTGTTCCGTATATGTCAACTATACTCTTAAGTAATCTTTGTTTGATGAAAGCTTCTTAGTGGGTCTTTTAAATCACACCTGAAGTGGAAGATAGCATGATCATCCTAGCCAAATTCAAGATGCAAAACTTATGATTCAGGTGGGCTCCATAAAATACTTTGGACTTTCTAACTTGAACATAACAACTGTAAATTTACAATCCCCACAAATTCTTACAGTCTGATCTGGCTTTAGGACAGGGACTATAGGTGTGGCCCATTCTGAAAATTGAACAGGCTTTATGATATCCAAACGTCCAGTCTCTTGAATTTTGACTTCAACCTCATAATAAAGCATATAGGGCATGGGACAAGCCCTGAAAGATCTTGGTGTTGCCTCCGGATTCAAACATATTTTAGCTTTAGCTCCCCTTATCCATCCTAATTCATTCTGGAAAACCATGGGATATTTATATAACAGTTCCTGAAAACCTCCTCATTTATCCCATTATCTCCTTATGGTGTCGAATTGTGTTTCTTCATGGCCCTGTGAAGCATCTTGGGGATGCTTTGCTATTTTAAAGGTGCTATATAAATGAAAGTTGTTGTTCTCATGTTGAAGGGGTGCCTCTGAACTGCATACATTGCACAGTGCAGATGGAGAATTCAAATCGGGGTGGCACGGTAGCACAGTGGTTAGCACTGCTGCTTCACAGCTCCAGTGACCTGGGTTCGATTCCGGCTCGGGTCACTGTCTGTGTGGAGTTTGTACATTCTCCTCGTGTCTGTGTGGGTTTCCTCTGGGTGCTCTGGTTTCCTCCCACAGTCCAAAGATGTGTGGGTTAGGTTGATTGGCCATGCTAAAATTGCCCCTTAGGGTCCTGAGATGAGTATGTTAGAGGGATTAGTGAGTAAAATATGTAGGGATATGGGGGTAGGGCTTGGGTGGGATTGTGGTCGGTGCAGACTTGATGGGCCGAATGGCCTCTTTCTGTACCGTAGGGTTTCTATAGTTCTGTCATTATGCCGTAGATCACATTCTAGTGGCCTTTGGTATTTATATACTGCTGTTAGTAACTGGCTTCCACTTAAGGTTGACTCTTAAATGCCTGCTGAGGTAGTCTAGCAAACCACTCAGTTGTATCAAAATTGCTTTCAAGGATCACAGAATCCCTACAGCACAAAAGGAGGCCATTCGGCCCATCGAGCCTGCATCGACCGACAATAATCCCACCCAGACCCTATCCCTACAACCCCACACATTTACCCCTCTAGTCCCTAGGGGGCAATTTAGCATGGCCAATCCACTTAATCCACATATCTTTGGACTGTTGGAGGAAAGCGGAGCACCCAGAGGAAACCCACGCGGACATGGGGAGAATGTGCAAACTCCACACAGACAGTGACCCAAGCCGGGAATCGAACCTGGGTCCCTGGCGCTGTGAGGCAGCAGTGCTAACCACCGTGCTGCCCCAAAGATGTAGGCCTATTATACCTAGTTGCCCTCAGGAGGCGATAGACAATAATTGCTGGTCTTGCCAGCACCACCCCACCTCCCAAAGAATGAATAGTAACAAATGACTATATGCCATAGAGTTATGATATCAAACACAATATCAATAGGATTGGAAGTGAGTGTTACTAATCTTAGTGGGTATAATTAGAACATGTCCTCTTTCAGTCTTTATTTAGAAAACAGAGGAGAAATGAGGCCAAATGTCCATCTGATAGTAGGGTAGGATAACTTGTGCCCTTCAATTTTTAATGCAATTGGTAGCAACCATAATTTCAAAGAGTTGATAGCTCAGTAACTGGATATATGTTAGAAATCATGGCCCTCTGAGTGACTGCACGACTGGTATAAAATACAAAAAGGGAGATGCGGGCAACTTGGTTTATGATTTGGAATGTGCTGCCTGGAAGAGTTCTGGAAACCATTGAAGCATAGAATTCCTACAGTGCAGAAGGAGGCCATTTGGCCCATCGAATTTGCACTGACTCTCCAATACAGCATCTTATCCAGGCCCAACCCTTGCCCTTTCCCGGTAACCCCAGGCATTTAGCATGGCCAATTCACCTAACCTACACATCTTTTGGACAGTGGGAAGAAATTGGAGCACCCGGAGGAAACCCATGCAGGCACAGGGAGAAAAATGGAAAAATACAAAATAGAAGCAGGAGTAGGCCACTCGGCCCTTCGAGCCTGCGCCGCCATTCATTTTGATCATGGCCGATCGTCAAATTCAATATCCTGATCCCGTCTTCCCCCATATCCCTTGATCCCTTTAGCCCCAAGAGCTATATATAATTTCTTCTTGGAATCAGACAATATTTTGGCCTCAACCACTTTCTGGGGAGAACGTGCAAACTCCACATGGACAGTGACCCAAGGCCAGAATCGAACCCCGTTCCCTGGCGCTGTGGGGCAGCAATGCTAACCACTGTGCTGCCATGCCGCCCAAAACAGTTTCAATAACAGCTGTCAAAGAGGAATTGGATAAATACCGAAAAGGAAAACTGTAGCACGAATGTGGGAAAAGAGCAAGGGAATATGGAACTAATTGGATAGACTTTCTGAAAGCGAGCAGAGTCACTATCAGCTAAATGACGGCTACCTTCTGTGTTCTATGATGCAATGTACAGTACTGAGACACATAGGCCAAGGCTTTTGGAGATTCCTGGATTATTCCAGTTTAATTCCAGTTTAAACACTGCAAACAGGTTCGCCATCACAAGGTTGGGGAGAAAAGAAATATCCCAAGGTCACCTTCTTGCATTTTGACACTTAGGGTGAGATTTTCCAGTCGCACTCACTCCAAAGCTGGAAAATCCCACCCTAGGTCAACAGACTTTTACATGCTCCCTGTCCTGCCCACTATGGTTCCCATGTCGGGCGGGACAGGAAAATTTTGGCCCTAAAGGTAGAAGGTCTGTGAACATTGCAAGTCCTTATGAAGACCGGATGAATGTTGAGTTGTGGTGTCATCCTCCCACCACCCAAAACTGACCAGCTTTTCTGGCTAGCTGGGAGAGGGACTGAATGCAAGGGACAGTGCATTGACCAAACATAATTGGAAAAGACATAGCAGATTGTGACCTAATACCCATTCAATTATTAGATTTTTAAAATTAATTCATGGGACATGGATGTCGCTGGCTGGGCCAGCATTTATTGCCCATCCCTAGTTGCCTGAGGACAGTTGAGAGTCAACCACATTGCTATGGCTCTGGAGTCGCATGTAGGCCGGACCAGGTGAGGATGGCAAATTTCCTTCCCTAAAGGACATTAGTGAACCAGATGGCTTTTTTCCGACAATGGTTTTGTGATCAGTAGATCCTTAATTCCAGATATCCTTTATCGAATTCAAGTTCCACCACCTACCGTGGCGGGATTTGAACCCGGGCCCCCAGAACATTAGCTGAGTTTCTGGATTAATAGTCTAGTGATAATACCAGTAGGCCATCACCTCCCATTCAATTATTAGATTTGCTGCATTACTGGCACTTAATTCAGGAACTTGCAATGAAGTTTAAAAATATAGATCCTATATAACCTTTCGTCGCCACTTTGAGTATCTTGCTTTCAATCTGCAACGTGAAAGCTCCCCATTCCAAGACAGCTCATAACTCAAACCTTGCTTCCCTATTTGTGCCATATGCCTACTGTAGTGAGGCATTAAGGAAACATGTGACGCACGACACTAAATACCATTGTAAATCAAATGCTCATTACATGGCTCAGTGGAATTGATGTCATGCTTAACTGCTTGATCAGCGGGGAATGAAGCGATGTGCATCTTAAGTTGGTGTTGGGCCATCAGAGCCTGGCTCTGACTGTGTATACACTTGCTGCATGCCGAGAATTTCCAACCGTTACACCCTCCATCTCTGCTTTTGATTGCAGAGATTGTTGATGTCTTTTAAAGGACCCCCTAGCTCAGGAACACCACAAGTTACAAAGGTTTAAAAGCAACATTATTGGTGAGATTTCCAGTTTCTTCAAGCGTATCTTTTTTCGAGCCATTTGCCAAGTCCAACCTCAAACAGATGACAGGATTGAGGCTTAATATCACAGAAGCATAGAATTCCTACAGTGCAGAATCAGCCCAGCTAATCTGTGCTCACTCTTAGACAGGGTATCTTATCCAGGCCCTCTCTCCCGCCCTATCCCCGTAACCCCACACATTTACCAAGGATAATTCAGCTGAGGGATAATTTAGCATGGCCAATCCACCTAACTGCACACCTTTGGACTGTGGAAGGAAACCGGAGCAGCCGGAGGAAACCCAAGCAGACACACAACGTGAAAACTCCACACCCAAGACCAGAATTGAACCTGGGTCCCATTGTGCCTGCACCGACTCCCTGACAGAGGGCGAGCTTCTCCAGCCTCCCAGCCACATGATTCCCACCAGCGGGAGATGGCACATTGTTTGCTAGCGGCGGGATTCTCTGGTTCCGCCACTGTCAATGGGAATTCCCATTGGCGTCACCCCACACCGGCCGGAAACCGGTGGGCGGGAGTGCACTGCCGGTGGGACCGGAGAATCCCACCAGCGTGAACGGTTAGAGAATTCCAGCCCGAGTATCTTACCGGGTCCCCTCCTCCGACCTCTCCCACTTACCCCACAAATTTCCCATGGCTAATCCGTCTAAACTACACATCTTTGGACTGTGGGAGGAAACGAGAGCACCCGGAGGAAACCCACGCAGACATGGGGAGAATGTGCAAACTCCACACAGACAGTGACCCAAGGTCAGAATTGAACCCCTGGTCCCTGGTGCTGTGAGGCAGCAGTGCTAACCACTGTGTCACCATGCCAACCCAGAGTAAAGCCCTCGCTACTTTACCCAACTTCAGAAGAACACTAACCAGTGCATTAGTAGTGCTTAGTTTCCATTTCAGGTGTCAGCCATCCTGTGGCCTTTTCAGTGAGATTTTAGCAGTCATCTCAGAATTGAATAAAGGCTACTTTTATTGTGCGAATCCCAACAGTCAGTGGAGGCTTTCACCTAACTGGTCTGGACTGAATTTGAACTGAAACAGAAGAAAGAGTGTGTATTTATACAGCACCTTTCACAACCTTGGATCATCACAAAGCACCTTACTGCCAACAAAATACTTTTGTAATGTATGCATTGTTCAAATGGAGGGTGTTAGGGACCAGATCAGAAACTCCAAGATATATTATGAATTTAGCCTAGACCCCAACTCTATGTGATTTTGGCATTAGTGCGAAGATAATGTGTTTCACTCCAAGTGTGATTCTATTGGCCCTCTAGGAAGCTTTTATGAAAACAAATTTTATTTAACAACACGGTTTAACTATAACAAAAATAATTATCGCAAGTTTTTCCACTTAAAATTCTTAAACATGACAAGATATAATTCTTAACTGCTAGTCTCCCTCTATTAGTTCCAATTTAAGCAATATTACTCATAGACGTAAATTCCTCTTCAAAATCAGTTACACACAGCAGGCTTATGTGCTGGTATGTGAGATGCTAGTCCTGAAGCCTCCAGAACACCTCTGGAGAGAGATACCTATTTTCTAACAGGTCCCAGACTTCGATTTCCAGAGAGAGAAAGAGAGAGAGAGATGGACTGCTGCTCCACGCAAATCCAAATAGAAACCACATGATTTTTCCCCTCTGTAAGCCTAGCTCCTCCCATTAGCACATGGCGCGCTGTTGTCAATCGACCTAATTAAACCCTACCCTGAAACCCCAGGGGACAACCCTAATAATAAGCAAAACTGCGTTAATTCAGATTAAAACAAGCACCTCAATAACTAGGAGCAATTATTCTTCTGGATTCTTAGCATGTGGGCTGCCTTGACCAGACAAATCAGCACCGCAGTCAAAGCTGAGGTTGAAAACATTCTCTTCACAAGAACCATGATACATTCCTTAAAGGCACCGGATCGTCACAAGAGAAACCAAAGTTTGCAGCCATCAGTGTCCCAGAAACAACAATGAGATAAATGATCAAGTAATCTTGATCAGTGATGTTTATTGAGGGATAAATATTAGCTGGAACTGAATGCTCCTAATGGCACAGTGGCACAGTGGTTAGCACTGCTGCTTCACACCGCCAGGGACCCAGGTTCAATTCCGGCCTTGGGTGACTGTCTGTGTAGAATTTGCATTTTCTCCCCGTGTCTGCGTGGGTTTCCTCCGGGTGCTCCGGTTTCCTCCCACACTCCAAAGATGTGCGGATTCGGTTGATTGGCCATGCTAAAATTGACCCTAGTGTCAAGGGGATTACCAGGGTAAATGTGTGGGGTTATGGGGATAGGGCCTGTGTGGGGATTGTGGTCTGTGCAGACTCGATGGACCGAATGGCCTCCTTCTGTACTGTAAGGATTCTATTCTAAGACAGAAGCCTGCAAAATTCACATTTAATGTGCAACAATTTAAGCTATTTTCTAAGTGAGGAAGGTTATCTCCAATTGCAGCGGGATCTTGATCAATTGGGCCAGTGGGCTGACGAATGGCAGATGGAGTTTAATTTAAACAAATGCGAGGTGATGCATTTTGGTAGATTGAACCAGGGCAGGACTTACTCTGTTAATGGTAGGGCGTTAGGGAGAGTTACAGAACAAAGAGATCTAGGGGTACATGTTCATAGCTCCTTGAAAGTGGAGTCACAGGTGGACAGAGTGGTGAAGAAGGCATTCGGCATGCTTGGTTTCATCGGTCAGAACATTGAATACAGGAGTTGGGACGTCTTGTTGAAGTTGTACAAGACATTGGTAAGGCCACATTTGGAATACTGTGTGCAATTCTGGTCACCCTATTATAGAAAGGATATTATTAAACTAGAAAGAGTGCAGAAAAGATTTACTAGGATGCTAACAGGACTTGATAGATTGAGTTATAAGGAGAGGCCGGTTAGACTGGGGCTTTTTTCTCTGGAGCATAGGAGGCTGAGGGGTGACCTTGTAGAGGTCTATAAAATAATGAGGGGCACAGATCAGCTAAATAGCCAATATCTTTTCCCAAAGGTAGGGGAGTCTAAAACTAAAGGGCATAGGTCTAAGGTGAGAGGGGAGAGATACGAAAGCATCCAGAGGGGCAATTTTTTCACACAGAGGGTGATGAGTGTCTGGAACAAGCAGCCAGAGGTAGTCGTAGAGGTGGGTACAATTTTATCTTTTAAAAAGCATTTAGATAGTTACATGAGTAAGATGAGTATAGAGGGATATGGGCCAAATGTGGGCAATTGGGATTAGTTTAGGGGTTTTGAAAACAAAGGGTGGCATGGACAAGTTGGGTCTAAGGGCCTGTTTCCATGCTGTAAACCTCTATGACTCTATGACTTTATGATTTTATGACTCTGACTGTCTCAGTCAAAGAAAATTGATGGCCAGGCTTATTTCTTTGAATCTGAACCCTTGTCAGATATTCAATTTTGACCGGGTGTTAATCAATTTTTTATGGCTTCAGAAACAAGCGTTTGGTTATTCTATCTCTAAAAGGTACGTGATGCCGTTCAGGATGGAGAGACATAGATAAAAAGTGAGGTGCAGGATTTTCCAGTCACGCTCACTCCAGGCCGGAAAATCCAGTCCGAGCTCAACGGACCTTTGCATGGTCCGGGTCCCGCTCACTACAATTCACATGATGGGCGGGATTGGAAAATTGGGGTGGCACGGGTGGCACAGCGTTTAGCACTGCTGCTTCACGGCACTAGGAACTCGGGTTCGATTCCTGGCTTGGGTCACTGTCTGTGCGGAGTCTGCACGCTCTCCCCGTGTCTGCGTGGGTTTCCTCCGGGTGCTCCGGTTTCCTCCCACAGTCCGAAAGACGTGCTGGTTAGGTGCATTGGCCATGCTAAATTCTCCCTCAGTGTACCCGAACAGGCACCGGAGTGTGGCGACTGGGGGATTTCCATAGTAATGTCATTGCAGTGTTAATGTGAGGCTACTTGTGGCACTAATAAATGAACTTTAAGAACTTTAAACTTTAAAAATTCTGACCGAGATGTCATATTGCCATCCTTCATCAAGGGATGAAGGAATGTATGTTGAGAAAGCAAGGGAGCCATCTTCATTGAAAGCCAAGCCATCAAAGGTTATTCAGAATATTTCAGAATACCCAATCAAAGCCTTAGTGGTTTTGAATAAATTGGTAGAACTGTCCTTCGCAAAAGGCGGCCATTCAGCCTATCATGTCTGTGTTAGCTCTTCAAGATTAGCCATCCCTCCCTCCACTCATTCCCCATAGCCCAGGAATTGTTTTCCTTTTCAAGTGCGTACCTGATTCGCTTTACAAAGAATCTGCTTCCGTTCACACAGTGTCATCTTGCTGTGTGTGAAAGGATTTCTGCTCTATTCCCCACTGGCCTGTTTGCGAAATTGAACAGAGTACATTCTCAATCTCAGTGGAATACTCCAGAGTGTGGAGTAAAATCAAGTGGAATATGTAATTAGTCTTTGAAGCGTGCAACATCAAAACATGCTACGCAACCTCATAAAGTTATTGCTAAAGAGGGGCGATTACTGAATTATTCATTAATCTATTTAATTAGCTCGGCAAGACAGTTGTGATCTGGTGAATACACTGAGCTATAAAAACCAGGACAATGTTCGGTAAATTGGGCCTGATTTCAGGTGGGACAGTGGGAGAAGTGGTGTCTGTAACATTGTGCAAGTACGAGGAAAATCAGCCTGATGTTGTGGTGGCTTGGGTTGACATGCGTGCGAACTTGGGCATAGTTGGTCGCCGGTGGTTACTGCTGGCCAGTGTGGACAAATCGTAGGCGGCCTGCAGCCTGGGGGCCACGTGCGGTCCATCTGGGTTCTGAGTGTGGCCCACCAGACATTTCTGTTAACCATTGCCCAGGCGTCCACGTGTTTTTTTTTCACATCGGGGGGTGATTCACACATACTGCAAGGGCAAGTGAAGTGAGGTGCGTGCTAATTGCTCACAACATTCCAAAGATGTGCGGGTTGGGTTGATTGGCCGTACTAAATTGCCCCTTAGTGTCAGGGGGATTAGCAGGGTAAGTGTGTGGGGTTATGGGGATAGAGCCTGGGTGGGATTGTGTGGTCGGTACAGACTCGATGGGCCGAATGGCCTCGTTCTGTACTATAGGGATTCTATGATTCTTCTATTCTATAAACATTGACTGTGAGAGCCGTGAGCTCCTTCTGTGTCCAAACTGTAAACATGTCTTTTGTTCTTATCACTTGTAGTTGATGACAGTTCTATTAATATGCAAATTGTTAAGCATTTTCTATAACTCCTTATGAAATTTTGGCCGGAATTTCACCGTCCCGCCCACCACGGGAATCGTAGCGGGTGAGGGGCCGATCATGAAACAGTCCGTTAATCTCCGATGGGATTTTTCAGTTTCGGAATGAGCAACCCGTAAAATCCCGGCCACTCGGTGTGCATTCGATGTATTTAATCTCATGGGGTCATGGTTCGTGAACAAGCCCGATTTCAATCTTGCGGCCCACTGAGATGAAGGAGGGCCACTCCTGAGGCCCACTCACTGGCCTCAATTGCCAGTCACTGGCGTGGACTGACATGCAAGTGAACTTGGGCGTAGTTGGTACCCTTTCCTCATGCCCCATTCGAGGACTAGAGTCAGTGATCCAGCCAGGCACTTCGGTATAGTTTTGATAGAAGCACACAAGACAAGAAAATCAACTTCAGAGGAGGCACGAACACTCAAAATTCGAAGGGATGAAAATAGCCAATTGATTTTCCGGTCCTGCCAGCAGCGCACCCCCACCCGTCGGTTTCCCGCCAGCATGGGGTGACGTCAATGGGAATTCCCATTGACAGCATTGGTGGGACCAGAGAATCCCACCGTGAGCAAACAACGTGCCATCTCCCGCCAGTGGGAAAGACGCGGCGGGGGGGGCCGGAGAATCTCACCCAACAACTTTCAATCTCTACGGTGCATTGCTGTGTGTGAATTCTCTGCCGCGTCTGCAGTTTGTTACAAAGGAAGAAGGATTTGCATTTCGTTCAGTACGCTTCATGATCTCGGAGCAATCCAGCGTACTCTAGAAGTGCAGTCACCTTTGCAATGTAGCGAATGCGGCAGACAATTTGCACACAGCAAACTCCCACAGACAGCAATGTTCAAATAATCTGTTTTTTTGTGACAACGACTGAGGGAAAAATGCCACCCAGGCCACCAGGGATACCCCCCAGCTCTTCCTCAAATAGTGCCGAGGAATCTTCTACGTCCAGGCGAGAGGGCAGACAGGACTTTGATTTAACAGGCCATTCAAAAGACAGTGCCTCGAACAGTGCCACACATGCCTTGCAGAGCACTGGAGTGTCAGCCTAGACTATTCTTTGGAGCGATCTTGAAGCCACAACCCAAGAGGCAAGCGTGCTACTGACTAAGCCACCAGTAGCACCATAAAGTGGCTTCATTGTCATGTGGACATGATAAGATACTGCGTGAAATTAAGCTTCAACTTTGATCTCTGTACTGGATGATGGTAGCAGATTAGTAGTTGGACTGTGCCATACCACCTGTCCCTCGTGGAAAGATTTATGCGGAAAAATACCTTTGACCAGGAGTCTAAGAGGCAGTAGTCGATATGTAATGTCCTTGAGTCCCTGAGGGAAAAGGAGATGGTGGATCCTTTTTTCTTAATTCATTCGTGGGACATGGGCGTCACTGGCTGGCCAGCGTTTATTACCCATCCCAAGTTACCCTTGAGAAGGTGGTGGTGAGCTGCCTTCTTGAATCGCTGCAGTCCATGTTCCGTGAGTTGACCCACAATGCCATTAGGGAGGGAATTCCAAGATTTTGACCCTGCAACTGTGAAGGAACGGCGATATATTTCCAAGACAGGATGGTGAGTGGCTTGGAGGGGAACTTGCAGGTGGTGGTGTTCCCATGTGTCTGCTGCCCTTGTCCTTCTAGATGGAAATGGCCGTGGGTTTGGAAGGTGCTGTCTAAGCATCTTTGGTGAATTGCTGCAGTGCATCTTGTAGATTGTACACACTGCTTCTACTGAGTGTCGGTGGTGGAGGGATTGAATGTTTGTGGATGTGGTGCCAATCAAACTGGCTGCTTTGTCCTGGATGGTGCCAAACTTCTTGAGTGTTGTTGGAGCTGCACCCATCCAGACAAGTGGGGAATTTTCCATCACACTCCTGACTTGTGTCTTGTGGATGATGGATAGGTTTTGGGGAATCAGGAGGTGAGTTACTCGCTGCAGTATTCCTGGCCTCTGACCTGCTCTTGTAGCCACTGTGTTTATGTGGAGAGTCCAGTTGAGTTTCTGGTCAATGGTAACCCCCAAGAATGTTGACAGTGGGGGAATCAGTGATGGTTACACCATTGAATGTCAAGGGGTGGTGGTTACTGTCCCTTATTGGTGATGGTCTTTGGCATTTGTGTGGCGCAAATGCTACTTGCCACTTGTCAGCCTAAGCCTGGCTATTGTCCAGATCTTGTTGCATTTGAAAGTGAATTGCTTCAGTATCTGAGGAGTTGCGAATGGTGCTGAACATGGTGCAATCATCGGCGAACATCCCCACTTCTGACCTTATGACGGAAGGAAGGTCATTGATGAAGCAGCTGAAGATTGTTGGGCCTGGGACACTCCCCTGAGGGACTCCTGCAGAGATGTCCTGGACTGATCCTCCACAACCGCAACCATCTTCCTATGTACAAAGTATGACTCCAACCAGTGGAGAGTTTGCCCCCCGATACCCATTGATTTCAGTTTCGCTAAGGCTCCTTGATGCCATACTCGGTCAAATGTGTCCTTGATGTCAAGGGCTGTCACTCTCACCTCACCTCTGGAATTCAGCTCTTTTGTCCATGTTTGAACCAAGGATGGAATGAGGTCAGGAGCTGAGTGACCCTGGCAAAACACAAACTGGGCGTCACTGAGCAGGTTATTGCTGAGCAGGTGCTGCTTGATAGAACTGTTAATGGCCCCTTCCATCACTTTACTGATGATCGAGAGTAGACTGATTAGGGGGTAATTGGCCGGGTTGAATTTGTCCTGCTACACTGCTGTGAATAGCGATTTGGCTGAGCGCCAAATTCTCCGTTCTCGCTGGTCGCAATAGTGGGGTGTGCAAGACTGGAGAATTCCGGCCAACGTTTCGAGTCTTCTACAGAATTGAAGGAAGGTAGAAATGTAAAGAATTATAAAGTTGGAAAGGGGGTGGGAGAGGTGGATGTGGTGATTGGAGTGATTGTCCCTTTAAGGGCAACACAGCAGAAGAGGATCACCTGGTTTGGGGAAACAATTGGGACTGAGAGTGGGGAATCACCCCAGGGGGTGGTGTTCTGCCTTAGGCAGAAGACAGTGTGAAGACATGTAGGGACTGGGGCTGTTGGTGGTGGACTGCTCTAGGGCAGCTGTGGGAGGGAGGGGGTGGGGGGTTGCTGCTAGCCTCTGTGCAGTCTTTCCATATAATGATGTGGCATACTGCCTCCCGAAGATACACAAGGCCAACACACCCAGGCGTCCCATCGTATCAGGCAATGGAACCCTGTGTGAGAACCTCTCCGGCTACATCGAGGGCATCCTGAAACCCATCGTACAAGGAACCCCCAGCTTTGGTCGCGACACTACGGACTTCTTACAGAAACTCAGCACTCATGGAGCAATTGAACCAAGAACACTCCTCGTCACAATGGACATCTCGGCACTCTACACCAGCATCCCCCACGACGATGGCATTGCTGCAACTGCCTCAGTACTCAGCAACAACGATTGCCAATCTCCAGATGTAATTCTACAACTCATCTGCTTCATCCTGGACCACAAAGTCTTCACCTTCAACAACCAGTCCTTCATCCAGACACACGGAACAGCCATGGGGACCAAATTCACACCTCAATATGCCAACATCTTCATCCACAGGTTCAAACAAGACCTCTTCACCGCACAGGACCTTCAACCGATGCTATACACTAGATACATCAATGACATTTTCTTCCTTTGGACTCAAAGGGAGAAGAATCACTAAAACAACTACATGATGACATCAACAAGTTCCATCCCACCATTAGACTCACCATGGACTACTCTCCAGAATTGGTTGCATTCTTGGACATACACATCCCCATCAAGGACGGTCACCTCAGCACTTCACTGTACCGCAAGCCCACGGATAACCTCATGATGCTCCACTTCTCCAGCTTCCACCCTAAACACATTACAGAAGCCATCTCCTACGGACAAGCCCTCCATATACACAGGATCTGCTCAGATAAGAAGGAACGTAACAGACACCTATAGACGCCCTCGTAAGAATAGGATTTGGCGCTCGACTCATCGATCAACAGTTCCGACGTGCCACAGCAAAAAACCACACTGACCTCCTCTGAAGACAAACACGGGACATGGCCGACAGAGTCCCCTTCGTTGTCCAGTACTTCCCCGGAGCGGAGAAGCTATGACATCTTCTTCGGAGCCTTCAACATGTCATTGATGAAGACGAATATCTCGCCAAGACCATCCTCACACCCCCGCTACTTGCCTTCAAACAACTGCACAACCTCAAACAGACCATTGTCCGCAGCAAACTACCCAGCCTTCAGGAGAACAGTGACCACGACACCACACAACCCTGCCACAGCAACCGCTGCAAGACGTGCCGGATCATCGACACGGATGCCATCATCACACGTGAGAGCACCATCCACCAGGTACCCGATACATTTTCATGCGACTCGGCCAACATTGTCTACCTGATACGCTGCAGGAAAGGATGTCCCGAGGCATGGTACATTGGGGAGACCATGCAGACGCTACGACAACAGATGAATGAACACCGCTCAACAATCACCAGGCAAGAGTGTTCTCTTCCTCTCAGGGAACACTTCAGCAGTCAAGGGCATTCAGCCTCCGATCTTTGGGTAAGTGTTCTCCAAGGCGGCCTTCAAGACACACGACAAGCAAAATCACCGAGCAGAAACTGATAGACAAGTTCCACACACACAAGGATGGCCTCAACCAGGTTACAATACATGTAACCCCCATCATTTGGCCTGGGCTTGTAAAATCTCACTAACTGTCCTGGCTTGAGACAATTCACACCTCTTTAACCTGTGCTTAACCTCCTCTCCATTCTCATTGTCTATACCTGTAAAGACTTGATTACCTGTTAAGTCTCGCTTTCCAAACATTATCTTGCAATTAAGTCTTTGTCTATATATGCCACGTTTGTGAATCCAACTCTCCACTCACCTGGTGAAGGGGCAGCGCTCCGAAAGCTTGTGATACCAAATAAATCTGTTGGACTTTAACCTGGTGTTGTGAGACTTCTTACTGTTTTCACATGAATAAATACCCTTTGTGATCCTGACAATATCTTTGAGCGTGCATCATTACAGTGGAGCAGAATAGAAGAACAGCGATGGGTCGGGGCAAAGGAGATATTTGTTGACGAATTTGTCCTGGACATAAGGGAATGTTAATGGCAGCCGTTAATGAATGAAGAGTGCTAATAGCGGCAAAAGGTGAGATAGCAGAATGTGTTAACGGGGGCAACTGAACTTATTTGGGTAACCTTTCCAGCTTGAATGTGTGTGGGTGGTTCGCTTTAGCAGAATCTTAGAGAAGATTAGGGAGCCATTGCTCATTGTTAGAATAAAAGAAATTGGAGTGTTGATTGATTTAGTGTTGAGTACATGTTTATAATGCCAATCAACCAATAGTACACCTTGTAATTAATGTGCCATATCAAATTACTTATTACAGTTCAGCCTTCAATTCTTCAGGAGGTGTCTGTAAATCTAATTGTGGGATATGTCACAGGAGAGGGTCTGCTGTCTTACAAAACTTGCCCTCGTGGTTTCGGCAAATTGGAATTCCCAGAATAGATGTGGATATGTCCATTAAAGAGCAATTTGACAACCTGGCCAGGAGCTGAAGTGATTGTGTTCTTCCCTTGCAATATGAGGAGCTTCAACCTGAATTCTCCACGCTGCCCAATTATACTGTCTAGCTCTTCTCATTTTGGCTGGTTCCCAGCCAGCCAACTGGAGGAAGTGCTGTGTGCTTTCCTTGGAGATTGGAATGCTCCGTACCTAAGGAAGGATGCGCTGGCTTTGAAGAGGGTCCAGAGGAGGTTCACAAGAATGATCCCAGGAATGAAGGTTTGTCATATGAGGAGCGGTTAAGGAGTCTGGGTCGAAACTCGATGGAGTTTAGAAGGACCTCCATGGGTCGAATGGCCTAATTCTGCTCCTATATCTTATGGCCTAATGCAGTGAGCGAGGAAATTGGGGATGGTGCCATTTGGAATGAGGGACGGAGTGGGGATTAGTCTGGTTTAGGGAGGGGTTTCCAGAGCGTAGGGCCAAGGCAGCTGAAGGCATAGTCACCAATGTTGGAGCGATGAAAATATCGGGGATGCTGAAGAGGCCAGAATTTGAGTCGAAATCTCTCAGATGGTTGTGAGGCTGGAAGGGATTACAGAGATAGGGAGAGGCAAGGCCATGGAGGGAATTTGTAAACATAAATAAGAATTTTAAAATCAAAGTGTTGTTTGACTTGGAGTCAATGCAGGTTAGTGAACCTTTAACTAAGGGGGGCAGTTGCTTCCTACTCACCCTGTCTATACCCCTCATAATCTTCTGCACCTCAATCGGGTCCACCCTCAGCCTTCTCTGCTCTAAAGAAAACAATCCGAGACTATCCAGCCGCTCTTCATAGCTCAAATACTCCATCCCAGGACACATCCTGGTGAATCTCTTCTGCACCCTCTCCAGTGGAATCACATCCTTCTATAGTGAGATGACCAGAACTGCACACATGACCCCAGCTGTGGCCTGATCAAAATTTTGTACAGCTCCAACATAACCCTCCCTGATCCTATAATCTATGTGGAGATGCCGGCGTTGGACTGGGGTAAACACAGTAAGAGTTTTAACAACACCAGGTTAAAGTCCAACAGGTTTATTTGGTAGCAAATGCCATTAGCTTTCGGAGCGCTGCTCCTTCGTCAGATGGAGTGGAAATCAGATAAACCTGTTGGACTTTAACCTATAATCTATGCCATGATTGCTAAAGGCAAGCGTCCCGTATGCCTTCTTAACTACTCTACTAACCTATCCTGCCACCTTCAGGGATTTGCAGACAAGCGCACCAAAATTTGTCTGGTCCTCTGAGCCATTCAGTAAATATTCCCTTGTCTTGTTTCTCCTTCCAAAGTGCAAAACCTCACACTTTTCAGGGTTAAATTCCATCTTCCACTGATCTGCCAACCTGACCAACCCATCTATATATTTCTGCAAACTAAGGCCATCTTCCTCACTTTAAACCAATCTGCCAATCTTCATGTCATCCACAAACTTACTTATCATCCCCCCACATTCTCATCTGTATCATTTATATATATCACAAACAACAAAGAATCTGGCACTGATTTGTTTAGTGTGCCACTGGACACCGGTCTCACACACAGCCTTCTGCCACTACCTTCTGTCTCCTACCACTGAGCCAGTTTTGGATCCAACTTGTCAAGTCACCTTGGATCTCATATGCTTTTACTTTCTTTATTAGTCTTCCATGTGGGACCTTGTCAAAGGCTTTGTTGAAATCCATATAAACTATATCGACTGCACTACCCTCATCTACACACCTGGTCACCTCCTTGAAAAATTTCAGCTAATTTGTTAGTTATGACCTCCCTCTGACCAAGCCATGCTGACTATCCCTGATCAAACCTTACCTCTCCAAGTGGAGATTAATTCTCTCCTTCAGAAAATTTTCCCTCCCCCTGATGTGAGACTCACTGGTCTATAATTCCCTGATTTATTTCTATCACTCTTCTTGAAAAGTGGAACCACATTAGCTGTCTTCCAATTCTCTGGCACCTCCCCTATGGCCAGAGAGGAAGTAAAAATTTGGGTCAGAATCCCTGTCGTTCCCTCCCTTGCCTCCTACAGCAGCCTGGGGTACAACTCATCTGGGCCTGAGGATATGTCCACTTTTAAGTCCACTAAATCCTCCAATACTTCCTATGTCAAACTGTTCAAGTATCTCACAGACCCTCTCCCCGAATTCTGTACCTGCATCCTTCTTCCCCCGAGTGAGGACAGATGTGAAGTGTTCATTTAACACCCTACTATTGTCCTCCCGCTCCATGCACAAATTGCCCCCATGGTCCCTAATGGGCCCTACTCTTTTCCTGGTTTTCCTCATTGCTCCCAATGTCACTTTTTTTCAATTTATTCATGGGATGTGGGCATCGCTGACTGGGCCAGCATTTATTGCAAAATTGCCCCAGAACTGGCCGGTTTGCTAGGTCAGTTCAGAGTCAACCACATTTCTAGAGTCACATGTCAGCCAGACCAGGTAAGGATGAAAGATTTCCTTCCCTAAAGGACATCAGTGAACCAGATGGGCTTTAATGACAATTGACAATGGTTTCTTGATCATCAGTAGACTTTTAATTCCAGGTTTTTATTTTCATTTCATTCAAATTTCACCATCTGCTGTGGTGGGATTTGAACCTAGAGTCCCCAAATCCTGTGTCTCTAGATTACTAGTGCAGTAACAATACCAATACGCCACTGTCTCCCCATTCTTAACTAGAGGTCATCTTATATGGATGGCCTCTAGTTATACTCTTCCCCCACACCCGGAACCATTCTCCCTGTATCTACACGAACAAAATCTCATTAATAATACTCATATGAAGTGTTTATTAAATTTATTCATTCATAGGATGTGGGCACCACTGGCAAGTCCAGCATTTGTTGCCCTTCCCTCATTGCCCTTGAACTGAGTAGCTTGCTAACACATTTCAGAAAGTGGTTGAGAGTCAGCCACATTGCTATGGCTCTGGAGTCACATGTAGGCCAGACTGGGTAAGGACGGCAGATTTCCTTCCCTAGAGGGAATTACCTGAGGATGTTTTGTTACATGAAAGGCACTTTATAAATGTAAGTTGTTGTTTTGTTGTTGCCTGGTTACCTTTGGAAATAGGAAGTATCAGCCAGTCTATAGTTATTAGCGATATTCTGCTTTCCAATTTAATAACTTGCCTTTTCTCCAGTGCAATGTGGTGAAGCTAAATAATAAAAAGAGGAAGTGCCAGAAATATGGACAAAAATTAAAATTAAAATCAAAACACTGAGCAGACCCAAAAAAACATGCTGGTTAAGTGCATTGTCCATGCTAAATCCTCCCTCAGTGTACCCAAACAGGCACCGGAGTGTGGCGGCTAGGGGATTTTCACAGTAACTTCATTGTCGTGTTAATGTAAGCCTACTTGTGACACTAATAAAATAAACTTTAAACTTTTAGTGTTTGTGGAAAGAACAGACAAGTCCTAGACTGTGAGAACATCAAAGTTATTTCTGTGAATACCGCATATTGTCAACATAAAATACTTGACGTCAGATGTCAGGGGTAGGTCACTGGATAAAAGCAAATTACTGCGGATGCTGGAATCTAGAACCAAAAGAGAAAATGCTGGAAAATCTCAACAGGTCTGGCAGCATCTGTAAGGAGAGAAAAGAGCTGACGTTTCGAGTCCAGACGACCTTTTGCCAAAGACAAAGTGTTATTTGGACTCGAAACATCAGCTCTTTTCTCTCCTTACAGATGCTGCCAGACCTGCTGAGATTTTCCAGCATTTTCTCTCTTGGTTTCAGGAATAAGTCATAGAATCATAGAATCCCTACAGTGCAGAAAGAGGCCATTCGGCCCACATTTCCCATGAAGATCATAGCATCATAGAATCTGTACAGCTCAGAGGGAAGCCATTCGGCCCATCGAGTCTGTACCGACCACAATCCCACCCAGGCCCTATCCCCATCACCCCATGACATTTCCCCTAGCTAGTCCCCCTGACACTAAGGGGTAATTTAACATTGCCAATCCACCTGACCTGCACATTTTTGGACTGTGGGAGGAAACCGGAGCACCCAGGGGAAACCCACACAGACACAGGGAGAACGTGCAAACTCCACACAGACAGTGACCCGAGGTGGGAATCCAACCCAGGTCCCTGAGGCAGCAGTGCTAACCACTGTGCCACCATGCCGCCCCTCACTTGAGAAGTCTTATTATTCACAATCTCGTTGATCAATTGGTGAATTCATCATTTAGTAAGTATTCAATGCTGATGTGATGCCAATTCAGTGGTGAATTTATTGGAGCATCAATATACATTTTGTTTTGAATCAATGGAAAAATAGTTTTTATATGTTAACAGACATGCAAGCCAGTTCCAAAAGGCATTCAGTCCTCTCAAGGGTCAACCTGTGCCATTTCACTTCACTGTGCCGGTGCCAAAAAACGCCTCCATTGGGAATGTTTTTCATCTTAATGCAGTTCACAGCAATTGCGAATACTCACTGAGTGTTTCTCCTTTTGTGAATCTGATTGCACTTTAGCAAATCCAGAAGTTGAGCCTGCAGGGCCTTCCCCTCTAACAAATACACTCAGTGGCCTCATAGAGCCATAGAGGTTTACAACATGGAAACAGGCCCTTCGGCCCAACTTGTCCATGCCGCCCTTATTTTTTTTTTAAAACCCCTAAGCTAATCCCAATTGCCCGCATTTGGCCCATATCCCTCCATTCCCATCATACCCATGTAACTATCTAAATGCTTTTTAAAAGATAAAATTGTACCCGCCTCTACTACTACCTCTGGCAGCTTGTTCCAGACACTCACCACCCTCTTTGTGAAAAAATTGCCCCTCTGGACTCTTTTGTATCTCTCCCCTCTCACCTTAAACCTATGCCCTCTAGTTTTAGACTCCCCTACCTTTGGGAGGGTACTCCCCTACCTCATGGTGTTTTCACTGGACTTGTAATCCTGAGACCGAGGGTAATGCACTGGGGACCTGGGATATAATCCCACCATAGCAGATGGTGAAATTTGAGTTCAACACAAATCTGGAATTAAAAGTCTAATGGTGGCCATGAAGCCATTGTCAATTGTTGTAAAAACCCATCTGGTTCACTAATGCCCTTTAGGGAAGGAAATCTGCCGTCCTTACCCGGTCTGGCCTACATGTGACTCCAAACTCACAGCAAAGTGGTTGACTCGCAACTGCTCTCAGGGATGGGCAATAAATGCTGGCCCTGCCAATGACGCCCACATCCTATAAATGAATAAAACAAAAGGTGCTGCTGGCCTCTCTAGCGGGACCCACCCCAAGCTTTCTGGACTGAATCACGCGAGTGCACTCTGCAGTGCACAGAGTGTGGAAGATTCATTTCGAAGCTGAAAAAAACCAGCGTGATTTACTCCAGTTTTTATGCGAATCAGGGCCTGATTTTACATCAAGTTGCGCTTGTTTTCGATCGTGCAAGAACTTGGTAAAGTTTGGCGTGAGGCGAGTAGCACGATTCACACCCACCTCTGCGCCTGTTCCCCCTTTACCAGGGGCTGAAAATGGCCACCGTCGTGACCGTGCCTGAAACGGGCATGACGTCAATTTAATTGCATTTGAATGCATTTAAATTGACTTAATGGGCCGCATGCCCAAACTTACCGGCAGTTCTCCCTTTACCACCACGTTCGCCCGTCCAGATTCAACGCGAAACAGACATGGTCCGCAAAGGTCCGATTCGGGTGCTCCAGCTTCTGAGGAGGTAAGTTCCAAGCTTCTGGCAGCTCTTTGACGGTGATGGGATGGAGGGGGAGGGAGGCGGGTCAGATGGCTCCCTGGTGTGGGGGGTGGGGGGGGGGGGAGGGGGGTGTGGCAGATGGCTCTCTGGTGGGTGGCAGGAGCAGGGGGGGGGGGTAGGGAGGGTCCGCCGCCACTCTGTGTCTGATCGGTGTGAGGGAAGGAGGGTCCACTGCCACTCTGTATGTGATCGGTGGGGAGGAAGGGAGGCAGGGGGCCGCGATCGGTCTGGATAGCGGGGGATGTGGGGATAAGGGGTCAGTTATGTTGTGGAGGTGGGGAAATGTCTGTGGGGGCCAGGGGAAGGCATTATCCAGCCCGGGAGTGATGTGACGGAGGGTGGGCGGGGGCAGTTTTACTGCGCATGTGCAGTTGAAGGTGCCGATCGGAGCTGCAGCGTTTCGGGAGCGTTAAGCCCCGTCCACAGACATTTGCAGCGCGATTCAAAATCACTGCTATTTTTTTCAGGCAGAGTGCGTACGGGGATGGCAGAGAATGGGTCTAAAAATCGGATCTGAAACACTCCCAGTTTCAAGTCCACCCAGCACTTAGAATCAAAATGGTAAAACTGGGCCCTCAGAATTTCTTTGGGAGAATCGTCCCCCCGGAGTACACAAACAGCACTTTTTATAAGGTCTTTGATTCAAGCCTTTGGTTCTCTTGGGCACTCAACAGAAATTCAATGCAGCAAATACTTATCCGTAACCCAATCGGCAAAGTGTGAAGAGTGGGTGGATTTCTCCGCTAATAATTTTAGATTGTGACATGTGAGGCTTGAGGGACAGCACATGAACCTGGTGCTCTGACTCTTCTATTTTGGACAGGTTCCCAGGCTGTGGGAAGAATGTCAAACTGAAGGGTGAAACTTGCTGCCAGAAACGTTATTGTTCACATTAACCCGCATCGGGTTTCGATCTCCTTTCTCATTTGCGGAGGCGTTAACCCAGATATGGATCGACACATTTACTAAATGGTAGAGAAGGGAATTAGATAACGAGCTCATTAAGCCTTGTGTGATAGCATCAGCAACGCTAATTTCTACCCCTTAAGTACTTGCCAAATTTATGCTCTTCATTCATTATTCTGATTTTCTTTATAAAATGCTACTTCAGAGTCAAGCATTTTGCGCGTTACACTGGGAATATGTGCTACAGCGAGCAATCTATAAGCCTTGAAGTTAATGTTGGCAACATTAACGGGTAACCTCTCAATGAAGTTACATCACATTCCTTTATTTAAGCGCAGGCATTAACCGAGTTAAAGTGATTAGCTTTATTGAAGTAACAGACAGAGGAATGCCATCCCAGTGTGGGAAATGATCATCTGCCATTATCACCAATAACAATCGCGAGCTACAATAAAAGGTATAATGAAATTGTCAATAAGGTTCTCCTTATCACAGAAAATTCTATCAGTTCCCAATTTCCTTAATGTTGTTGCTATAGAGAAGAAATATCCAAGTATTGTTCATTCTGGAGCTGGACATACAATGAGAAGTGCTAAAGTACATGATGTAGACAGCTGTCGGAATTATACCGCCTCGCCCGCCCCAATTCCAGGATGGGCGAGACTCGCAGAACTGATTTCTCCGTTGGCCGCAAGCAGGATTTTATGAGCCTCACCTGAGCGAGGTTGTAAAATAGCACCCAGTATGGGCGCAGGTTGGGCGGACAGGTAAATGCAACAATTATAGAACCCTACAGTGCAGAAGGAGGCCATTCAGCCCATCAAGTCTGCACCGAACACAATCCCACCCAAGCCCTATTCCCATAACCCCATGCATTTATCCTAACTAGTCCCCCTGCCACTGAGGGGCAATTTATCATGGCTAATCCACCCAACCCGCACGTCTTTGGACTGTGGGAGGAAACCGGAGCACCCGGAGGAAACCCTCGCAGACACGGAGAGAACGTGCAAACGTTTCACAGACAGTTCCACACGGACAGTCACCCGAGGCCGGAATTGAACCCAGATCCCTGATGTTGCGAGGCTGACCACTCCCTTGAATGGCTAAACCAGTTGTGCACCATAGACATTCAAGTCTCACCTGATATGATTCCCGCGATGGATGGGACAGAGGGTGGTGCGTGTCTGGAACAAGCTGCCAGAGGTTGTAGTAGGGACAGGTACAATTTTGTCTTTTAAAAAGTATTTAGACAGTTACATGGGTACGATGGATATAGAGGGATATGGGCCAAACGCGGGCAATTGGGACTAGCTTAGTGGTTTAAAATAATGGGCGGCATGGACAAGATGGGCCGAAGGACCTGTTTCCAAACCTCTATGACTCTATAATATTTCAGTTGGACCATACTGGGAACATACTTGCCATAAGCATTTGTTCATGCTACATCTTTGCTTTCTCCGACCTCATTAATCCTTTATTAGCTTATGTAAGACATTTTCAATCCAAAACATTAAGTAATCATCAGTTCATTTGAAGATTATCCAAAACTATTTTCTCTCCAAAAATGTAAATTGATTCAGTTTTACAGTCTGTGGGCGAGATTCAAATCTGTTTCCTCAATCTTGCTTGCTAATTAGATGGAACAGATTCTGTCAAACCCAATTAAGTTATCCATTATAACTCCTAGCGTAGCTTTCACTCGCTGATATTGTGAATCAACTCATGGGTGACTTTCTAAACTCTCCTCACGCTCCGCCTGCCTCTCTCTCTGATATGACTGGTTACTCTCTGTCAACTTACGAGAACCAATCATCCAACGCACGGCAGTGATCTTGCAGAATGATTTCAGCCACACTCTACAGAAAGACCTGCTTTGATATAGCGCCTTCCAGCACCTCAGGATGTCCCAAAGTGCTTTTGCAACTAATTTGGTATTTTAGAAATATCATTTTCATAACACAGGAAACGTGGAAACTTCAGTTGCACAGCGCCAGGCGCCGAAAATAGGAAGATGATCATGATTATTTAGAATCAAATTATCATAGAATCACATGGTGCAGAAGAGGCCCTTCGGCCCACCGAGTCTGCGAGAAATACCTGACCTCCCATCTAATCCCATTTGCCAGCATTTATCCCATAGCTCTGAATGTTATGATGTGCCAAGTGCTCATCCAGATACTTTTTAAAGGATGTGAGGCAACCCGCCTCCACCACCCTCCCAGGCAGCGCATTCCAGACCATCACCACCCTCTGGGTAAAAAGGTTTTTCCTCACATTCCCTCTAAACCTTCTACCCCTCACCTTGAATCTATGGCCCCTCGTGACTGACCCTTCAACTATGGGGGATAGCTGCCCCCTATCCACTCTGTCTTTCATTTGATTTAATTTGATTTATTATTGTCACATGTATGAGTACATAGTGAAAAGTGTTGTTTCTTGCGCGTTATACAGACAAAGCATACCATTCAGAAGGACGGAAAGAAGAGAGTGCATAGCTAGGTAGAGAAAGATCAACTTAGTGCAAAGTAAATCCATTCAAAAGTCTGATGGCAGCAGGGAAGAAGCTGTTCTTGAGTCGGTTGGTACGTGACCTCAGACTTTTGTATCTTTTTCCCGATGGAAGAAGGTGGAAGAAGGTGTCCGGGTTGCATGGGGTCCTTAATTATGCGGGAAGTGTAGACAGAGTCAATGGATGGGAGGCTGGTTTGAGTGATGGACTGGGCTTCATTCATGATCCTTTGCAGTGTCTTCTGATCTTGGACAGAGCAGGAGCCATACCAAGCTGTGATACAACCAGAAAGAATGCTTTCCATGGTGCATCTGTAAACATTGGTGAGAGTTGTAGCTGACATGCCAAATTTCCTTAGTCTCCTGAGTAAGTAGAGGCATTGTCCCTCATAATCCCACACTCCTCAATCAGGTCACTCCCTCAATTTTCTCTGCTCCAACAAAAACAACCCAACCCTATCCAACCTCTCTTCATAATTTAAATGTTCCATCCTAAGCAGCATCCTGGTGAATCTCCTCTGCACTCCCTCCAGTGCAATCACGTCCTTCGGATAATGTGATGACCAATTTATTTGTTGATGATCGAATGATAAATATTGGTCAGGACCACAGGGGGAAACTGCCCTGATTTTCTAAAACACTGTGTGGTTCTCTTATCCAGTGACACAGTGGTACAGTGGTTAGCACTGCTGCCTCACAGCGCAAGGGACCCGGGTTCGATTCCTGGCTTGGGTCGCTGTCTGTGTGGAGTTTGCACGTTGTCTGTGTGGGTTTCCTCCGGGTGCTCCGGTTTTCTCCCACAATCCAAAGACGTGCCGGTTAGGTGGATTGGCCATACTAACTTCTCCCTCAGTGTACCCGAACAGACGCCGGAGTGTGGCGACTCGGGGAGTTTCACAATAACTTCATTGCAGTGTGAATGTAAGCTTACCTGTGGCACTAATAAATAAACTTTACTTTTTATCCTTAATGCTCTATCGGAGAGTCAGTGCAGAGTTGATGGGCTGCATGGCCTCCTTCTGCATTGTAGGGATTTGATGGTTATGTTGTCCTCCTAGCAATATATTTACTTGTATCACATCAGTTATTTCCTCCACATAAATGTCCTATCAGCATCACAACATCTTCCTTCAGAATAATTTTGGGCCCTGTATCTAAGGAAGGATGTGCTGGCCTTGGAAAGGGTCCAGAGGAGGTTCACAAGAATGATCCCTGGAATGAAGAGCTTGTCATATGAGGAACAGTTGAGGACTCTGGGTCTGTACTCGTTGGAGATTAGAAGGATGAGGGGGGATCTTATTGAAACTTACAGGATACTGCGAGGCCTGGATAGAGTGGACGTGGAGAGGATGTTTCCACTGGTAGGAAAAACTAGAACCAGAGGGCACAACCTCAGGCGAAAGGGACGATCCTTTAAAACAGAGATGAGGAGGAATTTCTTCAGCCAGAGAGTGGTGAATCTATGAAACTCTTTGCTGCAGAAGGCTGTGGAGGCCAGGTCATTGAGTGTATTTAAGACAGAGATAGATAAGTTCTTGATTAATAAGGGGATCAGGGGTTATGAGGAAAAGGCAGGAGAATGGAGATGAGAAAAATATCAGCCATGTTTGAATGGCGGAGCAGACTCGATGGGCCGAGTGGCCAGGCCAGGTCTTATAATTCACTAATATTATACTTTCGCATAAAAGAGTTTGTTTTTATATGCTACACATGTGGTGCATACTCAGTATGACAAAACCTCTCAATATTAGAATTTAATGACTCCATATCAAATTATTCCGTAAACACGTTCCTTTTAACTGACAAGTTTTGACAGGTATTTTGAAAAAAAATTCCATGCATCTGCTGATATATATTACGGATCTGGTCCAAGTGTGACTTCAGTTGCCAACACAAATATTCAGAATTTTTATTCATAATTTCAGACTATTTTGATCTCCATGTCAACAATAACAGGCTCCATAGCTGCCTGTAGTTCAGAGAGGCACACCAAGAGCCCATTCAACCCATTGTGCTTGAAGTTTATTTAAAGTTTATTTATTTAGTATTGTCACAAGTAGGCTTACATTAACACTGCAATGAAGTTACTGTGAAAATCCCCTATTCGTCACCACGCTCCGGTGCCGATTCGGGTACACTGAGTGGGAATTTAGCACGGCCAATGCACCTAACCAGCACGTCTTTCGGACTGTGGGAGGAAACCGGAGCACCCGGAGGAAACCCCACGCTTATTAATCAAAATAAACAGTTCAAAATAGGAGAAAATCGATGGCCTAGAATCTGCCAACTGGCATCAAGGCCACCCCTCTTCAGCTTAAAATGTCTGCACTTCCACTTGCTAGCAGAAGTTAGAAGAACTTTAAAAGCAAAAAACAAACCAAATTTTCATAACAACTTTCATGATCACAGGGTGTATGATGAGGGGTCTGGATAGAGAGAGGTCACAGAACCAAGAGGTCACGTACCAACCAACTCAAGAACAGCTTCTTCCCTGCTTCCATTAGATCTTTAAATGGACCGACCTTGTATTAAGTTGATCTATGTCGCCAATGAAGCATTACTGAATTGGGATCGGTATTATAATGTAGCTATATGCCCTCAGGTGGCACTGTGGTTAGCACTGCCACCTCACAGCGCCAGGGACTCAGGGTTCGATTCCTGGCTTGGGTGACTGTCTGTGTGGAGTTTGCACATTCTCCCCGTGTCTGTGTGGGTTTCCTCTGGGTGCCCCGGTTTCCTCCCACAGTCCGAAAGACGTGCTGGTTAGGTGCATTGGCCATGCTAAATCCTCCCAACCAAGCGCTGGAGTGTGGTGACTAGGGGATTTTCACAGTAACTCCACTGCAGTGTTAATGTAAGCCTACTTAAAAGTTTAAAGTTTATTTATTAGTGTCACAAGGGTTCAAGCTGGGAGCTGTGTCCATGCTTGCTTGTACACACAGCTCTGCCCAACACTAAACTGGCTCCTAGGTCTGGGCCTAGGTCATGTGTTCTTTTATTGTGTGGGCGCTACTGTACTTGGTCTCATATTAGCCCTGTGTGTGATATGTTATGTTAGATAAAACGCCTCATGTGAGCCATTATTGGGGCTTGATAACATTATTAAACCTCTCCATATGTTGACAAACATATGTCAAAATAATGGTAACTCTAATGGCTTTGACTATCAAGATGTGACTTGGAATATAATTATCTGTTCCAACTACATCATTTAGATCTCTCTGAACAGCTCAGCTGGTAGGTTTAGATTTACTTGAGGATAAGTCTCTTTCTCTGAGATTCTGCTGTTTGGGGTGGATCTTTCTCTGGAGGTTGCTGTATGAGGGTCAGAAGACAGGTATCTGTCTGGATCTCTGTCCAGAAGTGTTAAAAGGTTGGAAATCTAGCACCCATTGTTGATCGTCATAAAAACCCTTCTGGTTCAGTGGTGTCCTTTAGAGAAGGAACTCTACCATCATTACCTGGGTTGGTCTACGTGTGATTTCAGACCCACTTTGCAATGTGGTTGACTCCTAACTGCCCTCTGAAATGGCCCAGCAAGCCAATCAGTTCAAGGGGCAATTAGGGATGGGCAAGCCAGCAACGCCCTCAGCCCATGAAAGAGTTTTTAAAAAGTATAAACATTTGTGATTAGAGAGATGTTCAGTAAAGTAAAGTTTATTTATGAGTCACAAGTAGGCTTACATTAACACTGCAATGACGTGTGGAAAACCACTGTTAGCTTATTACCTGTATATGTGACATGCCTGACCACATCCCTGCCGGCCCTACCCGAGACTCCTCCCCCTGGTCCAGGTATAAAGGCGACTGCTCCCCACCCCCCTGCCTCAGTCGGGACCAGTTCATCGGCATGCGTGTGCTCCAAGTCTTTTGCTAATAAAAGCCTATTTGTTCTTGCATACAAACTAGTCTTTGCTCGATTGATGGTGCATCATGACGTTACTGTGAAAATCCCCTAGTCGCCACACTCCGGTGCCTGTTCGGGTACACTGAGGGAGAATTCAGCATCGCCAATTCACCTAACCTGCACATCTTTGGGCTACGGGAGGAAACCCACGCAGACACGGGCAGAACGTGCAAACTCCACATAGACAGTGACCCAAGCCAGGAACCGAACCCGGGTCCCTGGAGCTGTGAGGCAGCAGTGTGAACCACTGTGCCACCGTTCAGTATTGTAACCTTGCAGTATTGTCATTAAGTGCGGCATCAGAGGGATTTGGCAGCACCTTCATACGGCACATACACTTCCTTATTGTGCTGATGTTGGAATTGTCTACCAGGCTCTGTATGGCAGGTAATTAGATTGGCTGCTGTGTGATGAGGGCATAGACAATGAACTGGGAATAGATTCACCATTCTCAGTTAATTGACAAGTGAAAAGGATATTGATTCTGAGGCAAAATCAAAGTAGTGCTTATTACTTGTCAGCCTGTGGGTCATCCAATTCTCTGATAGTTCGGGTACAGAGAGTACCAGAGACTTTTCTCTCTTACAGTAGGTCCCACGAGAGAGCAACATTCTGGCAATTTGCCTTCTAGCTTGAATGCATTCAGCACCTCTCCCATAGGCTGTTGTAAAGAAGAATTTAAGAGTTGAATTCAATGGCAGGGATTGTGTGTGCGTGTGTGTGTGTGTGTGTGTGCGCGCGTGTGCATGTGTGTGTGCACGTGTGTGCACCTGTGTGTGCCCGTGTGCGTGTGTGTGCGTGTGTGTTTGTGTGCATGTGCGTGTGTGTGTGCATGCGCGTGTGTGTGTGCATGCGCATGTGTGTGCATGCATGTGTGTGTGTGCACGTGTGTGTGTGTGTTTGCTCGTGTGTGTGTGCACGTGTGTGTATGTGTGCACGTGCGTGTGTGTGTGTGCGCATGTGCCTGTGTGTGTAAGTGTGTGTGGTGCGTGTGTGAATGCGTGTGTGTGTGCGTGTGTGTGAGTGCATGTGTAAGCATGTGTGCGTACATATGAGTGCATATGTGTGTGTGAACGTGTGTGTGTGTACATGTGCGTGTGTGTGAGTGCGTGTACATGTGCGTGTGTGTGAGTGCGTGTGCATATGCATGTGTGCACGCGTGTGTGTGTGCATATACGTGTGAGTGTGTGTATGGGGCTGACTGAGAGATTGTGTGAGAGTATGTGTGGGAATGAGTGTGCAAGTGAGTGCGTGGAAGTGAACATAGGAATATAGGAATTCGGAGCAAGATTGGCTATTCAGCCCTTCAAGCCTGCTCCGGCATTCTATATGATCATGGCTGATCTCCATCTCATCCTAACTCCACTTCCCTGTCTTTTCCCCACCGCCCTTTATCCCATTTTTGATCAAATATTTATCCATCTCTTTCTTGAATCCATTGATTGATTCTGCATCTACTGCACTCTGGGGCAGAGTTCCATAGATTCACAACCCTCTGTGAGAAGTAGCTTCTCCTTATCTCTGTCTGGAACCTCCCCCTCTTACTCTACAAAGAACAAAGAAATAAGAACAAAGAAAATTACAGCACAGGAACAGGCCCTTTGGCCCTCCAAGCCTGCACTGAAAAGGCTGCCTGACTGATCTAAAACCCCCTACCCTTCCAGGGACCATATCTCTCCATTCCCATCCTATTCATGTATTTGTCCAGACGCCCCTTAAAACTCACTATCATATCTGCTTCCACTACCTCCCTCGTCAGCGGGTTCCAGGCATCCACCACTCTCTGTGTAAAAAACTTGCCTTGTACATCTCCTTTAAACCTTGCCCCTCGCACCTTAAACCTGTGCCCCATAGTAATTGGTTCTTCCACCCTGGGAAAAAGCTTCTGACTATCCACTCTGTCCATGCCTCTCATAATCTTGTAGACTTCTATCAGGCCTCCCCTCAATTTCCATTGCTCCAGTGAGAACAAACCAAGTTTCTCCAACCTCTCCTCATAGCTAATGCCCTCCATACCAGGCAACATCCTGGTAAATCTTTTCTGTACCCTCTCCAAAGCCTCCACATCCTTCTGGTAGTGTGGCGGCCAGAATTGAACACTATATTCCAAGTGCGGCCGATCTAAGGTTCTATAAAGCTGCAACATGACTTGCCAATTTTTAAACTCAATGCCCCGGCCGATGAAGGCAAGCATGCTGTATGCCTTCTTGACTACCTTCTCCACCTGCATTGCCATTTTTAGTGACCTGTGCACCTGTACACCCAGATCCCTCTGTCTATCAACACTCTTAAGGGTTCTGCCATTTACTGTATATTTCCTATCTTTATTAGACTTTCCAAAATGCATTACCTCACAACTATGACCTTTTGTCCTAATCTGTTCTAGAAGAGGGAGCTTTTGGTTAACATTTATTTTATCAATCGCGTTGAGTATTTTATGTGTCTAGTGAGTGAGTGAGTGAGTAGATGAGTGAGTGAGGGGGAGGGGAGGGGAGTGAGACAAAATGAGCATGTGTGGGAGAGAATGTGTGGGAGAGTTAGTGAGTGGGCGTGTGTATGTGTGTGTGTGCGTGTGTGTCAATGGACTTTAACCCCATCAGCATGCAAATGATAGAATCATAGAAACCCTATAGTGCAGAAAGAGGCCATTTGGCCCATCGAGTCTGCACCGACCACAATCCCATCCAGACCCTACCCCTATATCCCTACATATTTACCCGCTAATCCCTCTAACCTACGCATCTCAGGACACTAAGGGGCAATGTTGGCATGGCCAATCAACCTAACACGCACATCCTTGGGCTGTGGGAGGAAACCGGAGCACCCGGAGGAAACCCACGCAGACACAAGGAGAATGTGCAAACTCCACACAGACAGTGACCCAAGCCGGGAATTGAACCCAGGTCCCTGGAGCTGTGAAGCAGCAGTGCTAACCACTGTGCTACCATGCCGTCCCAACCACTGTGCTACCGTGCCGCATTGCGGCACAATGGTGTGGGTGATGTGATTCTTCACGACCTCTGACTGAGAAACAAATGTTTTGCCCTGCCCACATACATACGGCTGACCTCACGAGCTCCTATTGAAGGCATGGGCTATGTTTCACAGTCCTAGTTCTCATCAGCAACCCACCCATATGCCAACTGGGTTTGCACCAATGCTGGGCAGGCAACAAAGGCATCTGCCTGATGCCAACTGGCTATTTATTAGGAGTCATTGGGCAGGATTTTACGGTCTCACTCAGGAATTTCCTGCCCGAGGTCAGTGGAGATTTCCGTTGTTGGACCCTCATCCTCACTGATTTTGTGGTGGGTAAGGTGATAGAGTTCCAGCCATTGAGTCAAGGGGCAAGATTTTACGGGTGCGAGAGGGGGGACGTGGGTAGATGACACCCCACACCACCTTAGAGGGAACATCTGTTGGCAGGCAGCTAACAGCCCTGGAAGAAGCCAGCTCCATAGTCTTAACGATCAGTCAAAAGACTTAACTAGCTTACAGTGGGCTTTCCACCGCTCTGCGGACGGCAGGTCCAGCAGCCCCTGTAGCGCCAGAGCTCTGCATTGGTTGCTGCTGGGACTGCAAGGAGGAGCAGGAAGAGGAGCGGTGACCATCGGAGGGTATAAGTCCCGGGGATTTAGGCTGTGGGGATTTAAGATGGTGAGATGGGCACCCTTTGTATTTTTACATGCCCTCTGCTGAAGTGGATCTAGAAATTCATTATGGCACAGAAGGAGGCCAGTTGACCCATCAAGTTTATGCCAGCTCTCTGTAGAGCATATCCAGTCTGTCCCATTCCTCACTCTAACCCTGTAGCCCTGATCACAGACCCAGCTGGACTTGAATCGAGAGGCCTGGGAGTTGATTGCAATTGGTCCTCAGGCCTCATTAGCTGCTGGTGCTGGGCAGAAGCCAGTGGGGATTCAAAGTCTCTGTTGAACATGTTAGCTCAGTAAGAGTTTTAACAACACCAGGTTAAAGTCCAACAGGTTTATTTGGTAGCAAATGCCATTAGCTTTCGGAGCGCTGCTCCTTTGCCATCTGACGAAGGAGCAGGGCACCGAAAGCTAATGGCATTTGCTACCAAATAAACCTGTTGGACTTTAACCTGGTGGTGTTAAAAATCTTACTATATTTATCCCAGTCCAACGCCGGCATCTCCAGAACATATTAGCTAGCAGGGAGGAGATACAAATGGTGTGCCTTTACTGGACCCATGAATTTACCCTGTAGGATAATTACAATGAAAAGTATACATTTATATAGAGCCTTTTTTGAAGTGTAATCAGTGTTGCTATTTAGGATATGCGGCAGTCAATTTGTGCACAGCAAGCTCCCACAAACTGCTCCTCTAAAATTTGTGTGTGTTAACCCAACCAGCAACATTGTGATATACAGTCTCTTCGTGTGTCTATCCAATTCTTGTTTGAAAGCCACAATTGAAACTAGCTCTTAGACTGTGCATTGCCAATCGTAACAACTTGCTGCATTAAAAATGTTTTTCCTCATGTTGCCTTTGGTTCTTATGCCAATCATTTTAAATTGGTGTCATTGTGTTCTTGATTTTGATTTGAATTGATTTATTATTGTCATATGTATTGGTATAGAGTGAAAAGTATTGTTTCTTGCGCGCTAGACAGACAAAGCATACCGTTCATTGTTGTTACTGTCATTCACAAAGCATGAACTTGTGATTAAGGGCGGCACGGTGGCACAGCGGTTAGCACTGCTGCCTCACATCACCAGGGATTCCGGTTTAATTCCAGCCTTGAGTAACTGTCTGTGTAGAGTTTGCACATTTTCCCCGTGTCTGCGTGGGTTTCCTCCGGGTGCTCCGGTTTCCTCTCACAGTCCAAAGATGTCCAGGTTAGATGGATTGGCCATGATAACTTGTCCCTTAATGTCCCAAGATATGTAGGTTAAGTGGATTGGCCATGCTAAATTGTCCCTTAGTGTCCAAAGATGTGCAGTTAGGTGGATACGCCATGTTAAATTGCTCCTCAGAGTCCAAAGATGTGCAAGTTAGGGAGATTGGCCATGCTAAATTGCCCCTTAGTGGTCAAAAATGTGTAGGTTAGGAGGATTGGCCATGCTAAATTGCCTCTCACTATCCAAAGATGTGCAGGTTGGGTGGATTGGCCATGATAAATCATAGAATCCCTACAGTGCAGAAGGAGGCCATTTGGCCCATCGAGTCTGCATTGACCACAATTCTAACCAGGCCCTATTCCCATAACCCCCCTTATTTAGCCTGCTAACCCCCCTGACACTAAGGTCAATTTAGCGTGGCCAAACGGTCTAACCCGCACACTTTTGGACTGGGGATGTGTAGGGTTATGGGGATAAGATGGAGGGGTAGGCTTGGGTGGGATGCTCTTTTGGGCAATCGGTGCTGACTCGACGGGCCTGATGGCCTCTCTCTGCATAGGGGGTCTACAGTTCTATCGTTCTATGCTCGGGATGAGACCAATAGACGGCTTTGTTTGGGCAACAACCCTTCTGACAAGTTTCAAAACATTCGTGCGGGATTGTGCTGCAGCAGAAAGTTAGCAAACAATGGATGTCGGCAGCAGGGAATTCTGAATAAATTGCCTGTCAGCTCATATAACCATCGTCCATATATAATCATTACATAAACTAGAGTCTAATAGGGAATAATTTTTCTATCTGAAATTGCTATTGGTTTCCATTGTGGCTATTAGCCCATCTTTAAAGTGGTTATAAAACTCTCAACTGAGGTCATAACTGAAATGTGATTATCCTGGAGGTAATCTCCTGTTGCATAAAAATAATATTACTGACTCTTATGGATTTATCTAATAAGGAAAGCATAAATCAGATCAAGTCCTTGTGACAGGAAGCGCAGCAATGAGCGACAATTCATTGCCGCGTTGGCCTGTCTTCAGCTTAATGATTTGGAGCAAAGGCGCTGCAGCCTAGAGTGAGGCTCAACATTCAGTATAACACGGTCCCTATGACGGGTTTGATTTTGGTTCCAATTCTTAGAAGAATTTTCACAGAAACTGTGGTGGAAAGCCTCCTTCATCAATGTCAACTGTACAGTATTACAGGCCCCCTAGCCCCTGAGAAAGAATATTGAATTGCGTGTTCCTGCGATTGCTGGTTTACTGGTGTACTCTTGTGCGGGTAATGCAATAAACTAGATTGCTACAGTAAATGCTTTAGAGTTTTGGGGATCAGAAGTCCATCCGGACCGCCAAAGCCTGTGCCTTCTTGATCGATCCAAACATCTGCCCCCCAGGGCGACACAGTGGCACAGTGGTTAGCACTGCTGCCTCACAGCGCCAGGGACCCGGGTTCAATTCCAACCTCGGGTGACTGTCTGTGTGGAGTTTGCACGTTCTCCCCCATGTCAGAGTGAGTTTCCTCCGCTTTCCTCCCACACTACAAAGATGTGCGGATCAGGTTGATTGGCCATCCTAAATTGACCCGAGTGTCAGGGGAAATTTGCAGGGAAAATGTGCAGGGTCATGTGAATCGGGGCTGGGTGGGATTGTGTTTGGTACACAATCAATGGGCCGAATGGCCTCCTTCTGCACTGTAGGGGTTCTATGATTCTATGTGCCGGTTAGGTTGATTGGCCATGCTAAAATTGCCCCTTAGTGTCAGGGGGATTAGTGGGGTAAATAAGTGGGATGATGGGGATAGGGCCTGGGTGGGATTGTGGTTAATGCAGACTCGATGGGCCGAATGGCTTACTTCTGCACTGTAGGGATTCTATGATTCTATGTGCCTGTTAGGTTGATTGGCCATGCTAAAATTGCCCCTTAGTGTTAGGGGGTTAGCAGTGTATATGTGCAGGGTTACAGGAATAGGGCCTGGATGGGATTATTGTTGGTGCAGGCTTGATGGGCCAAGTGGCCTCCGTCTGTGCTGTAGGGATTCTATGATTTAATCGCATCCCTGAATCCCCTTCTTTCACTTGAACCATGGCTCATTGCTGCTCAGACAATTTTACGTGGGAAGGAAAATTTGAACCTTCAAGGTTAATCCCCACGACATGCGCTGACATGGGGTGAGATCCCTTAAATCTTCTCTGAGATGTCAAATACCCATGTTCCTATCTGGATGAAGAAGTGAGTAATGCTTAAAATTATCTAACAATACCATTAGTTATTTTAGAGTGTAAAAGAGAGATTTGCATTTATATAGCGCCTTTAGCGGCCTCAACACTTTACAGCTAAACAGGTCCTTTCATGAAGTGCATTAAATTGTTGCAACGCAGGAAATACCACAGCTAATGTGCACACAGCGTGATCACACAAACATCAATGTGATAATGGACAAATAATTTGCTTTTCAATAATGTTGCTTGGTTGGTTGACACATCATTTGAAGGGCCCCAAGCAAAATAATAGCTCATCCTTACTTTCAGATGTTTAACTTACTTCCATCACTCACTGTTTTATTCCAGATTGTCTGCGAGTCTCTGCCGTATGCAACTCTGCTTTATTCCCGCTGTATCAACTCAAGCTCTTTTCCCAGATAGTGCAGTATTCCCTCAGGTCTATCCTGCCCAGATACGCTGCCCAACACTCCAGAGAGGACAGAATGTTTAGTATTATTCATGGAATCATAGAATAGCATACCTGGGCGGCACGGTGCCACAGTGGTTAGCACTGCTGCCTCACAGCGTCAGGGAACCGGGTTCGATTCCTGGCTAGGGTCACTGTGCGGAGCCTCTCCCGTGTCTGCGTGGGTTTCCATCGGGTGCTCCGGTTTCCTCCCACAGTCTGAAAGGCGTGCTACTTAGGTGCAGTGGCCGTGCTAAATTCTCCCTCAGTGTACCCGAACAGGCGTCGGAGTGTGGCGACTGGGGGATTTTCATTCTAACTTCATTGCAGTGTTAATGTAAGCCTACTTGTGACGCTAATAAATAAACTTTACTGTGCAGAAGGAGGCCATTCAGCCCATCGAGTCGGCACCAATTCTCCAACAGTGCATCCTAGCCTGGACCTATCCTCGTAACCCCACGTATTTACCCTGCTAATCCCCTAACACACACATCTTTGAATACTAAGGGGCAATTTAGCATGGCCAGTCCACCTAACCTGCACATCTTTTGTCTGTGGGAGGAAACCGGAGCATGCGGAGGAATCCCATGCAGACACGGGGAGGATGTGGAGACTCTGCACAGAAACTCAAGGCCAGAATCAAACCCGGGTCCCTAGTGCTGTGAGGCAGCAGTGTTAAGCACTGTGCCACCGTGCCACACATATTCATTCATGGAATATGGACCCCGCTGGCTAGGCCAACATATAATGCCCTAATTGCCCCTTGAGAAGGTAGTTGTGAGCTGCCTCCTTGAACCACTGTAGTCCAAGTGGTGTAGGTACACCCACAGTGCTGATAGTGGGGGGGTGTTCCAGGATTTTGACCCAGGGACAGTGAAGGAATGGTGATAAGTCAGGATGGTGAGATACTTGCTGACTTGGAAATATATCACTCTTGCTGCATTATATACACACATGACTGACAGGATCCTTGCTAGCAATTTCTATATTGAACAGAATTAAATAGGCAGCACAGTGGCATAGTGGTTTGTTCTGCTGCCTCACAGCACCAGGGACTTGGGTTGAATTCCAGCCTTGGATGACTGACTGTCTGTGTGGAGCTTGCACGTTCTGCCTGTGCCTGCCTGGGATTCCTTGGAGTGCTCCTGTTTCCTCCCACACTCCAAAGATGTTTGGGTTAGGTTGATTGGCCATGCTAAATTGCCCCTGAGTGTCAGGGGGATTAGCAAAGTAAATACGTAGGGTGATGGGAATAGGGCCTGGGTGGGATTGTTGTGGGTGCAGGTTAAATGGGCTGTATAGCCACCTTCTATGATTCAGTGATGGGGTAAATAAAGAGAACCTGGTGATAGGGTGGCTAACCTAAGGACACAGATTTAAACTGAATGGCAAAAGATCCAGAAATGATATGTGGATTTTTGTTTTTTGCCCAGCAAGTGATGAGCCAGAAGGCATTGCCTGAAAGGTTGGTGGAAGAAGGTTCAATAATAATTTTCAATAGGGAATTGGATAAATCCTTGAAGGGAGGAAAATTGGAGAATCAGAAGGAACAAGTGGGCCAGTCAGACCAACTGAGAAGTTTATGCCAGTGGTTCCCAACCTTGTACATGTCACAGCCGCACCTCTGTAATATAACAAAATTTGAGACACACCTCCTATTTTCTCTGAACTGCCCTCAAGCAAAAGATTTTTTGGGGGGGAATTTCACCATCAGAGAGAACAGCAACACGGGCGGGAAATCCTTGGCGAATTGGGAAATGTGAGTTTCCATGCTTTATAGAATGATATGCCGGAATTTTACCGCCTCACCCGCCTGAGGCTCGTACGATCCCACCCGAGGCCAACGGAGAATGCCGTTCCGCGGGCCTCGCCTGCCCCGTTTCAGGGCAGGGCAAGGCATTAAACTTCCAGCCATAGAATCCCTACAGTAGAGAAGGAGGCCATTCGGCCCATCGAGCCTGCACCGACAACAATCCCATCCTATCCCCCTAACCCCACATAGCTACCCTGTTCATCACCCCAAAACGAGGGCCAATTTAGCATGGCCAATCAACCTAACCCGCACATCTCTGGACTGTGGGAGGAAACTGGAGCACCCGGAGGGAACCCACGCAGACACGGGGAGAACGTGCAGACTCCGCACAGACAGTGACCCAAGGTGGGAATTGAACCCAGGTCCCTGGCGCTGTAAGGCGGCAGTGCTAACCACTGTGCCACCTCACAAATAATTTGTATAATAACTTGAAACAGTCGTCAACATGAATGTGGGCTGTTTTTCTTCACATATGCTGCCTGATTATCTGAGATTTTCCAGCAGCTGTTCTTCTTATGTCAGATTTACAGCCTATGCCTCATTTTGCTTTGCTATTAATATTTTGAGCGCTGTTACCTCAGGTAGAAAAATGAAGTGCGAGAAAAAAGCGGTAAAATCATTAAAAAGGAAAGAGCAGCAATCAGGACAGAAGTTTCAGCGTAATGCTAAGCTCATATCTAGGCATTAGCTAACTATAGATACAAGTTATTGGCATGGTTTCAAGATTGAGGTTTCCAGAACAGCGTATGCCATTTTGCACCTCTCTCTTCTGTCTCTCTCGTTCCTCCCGGGGGTTTTGCGCCCTTTCTGAGTTTTCGCTTTCTGTGCAGGCGCATGGGGACTTTTGTCTTCAGCTCCAAGTCTCATTGATCATGCGCATGTGGGCCTGACCAACATTTAAAAAATCTAAATCGCGCATGTGCAGCTCTCGCCCAGCCGGTTCATGTTTGGGAGGCCTGAGGTGTGCCGGGTCTTGGTGAACATCGACCACAGCACTCAGAAAGCACTCTCTCTGGTTGTACCACAGCTTGGTATGGCTCCTGCTCTGCCACAAGGAACTACAAAAAGTCGTGAATGTAGCCCAGTCCATCGCGCAAACCAGCCTCCCATCCATTGACTCTGTCTACACTTCCCGCTGCCTCGGCAAAGCAGCCAGCATAACTAAGGACCCCACGCACCCCAGACATTCTCTCTTCCACCTCCTTCCGTCGGGAAAAAGATACAAAAGTCTAAGGTCACGTACCAACCGACTCAAGAACAGCTTCTTCCCTGCTGCTGTCAGACATTTGAATGGACCTACCTCGCATTAAGTTGATCTTTCTCTACACCCTAGCGATGACTGTAACACTACATTCTGCACTCTCTCGTTTCCTTCTCGATGAATGGCATGTTTTGTCTGTGTAGCGCGCAAGAAACAATACTTTTCACTGTATACTAATACATGTGACAATAATAAATCAAATCAAATCACAGAGCTGAAGGTGAAGATTATTTTAATTGCATTAATTTTTACTCATTTTGAATCTGTTTTTTTGCGGCGTATTTGGGGATGATCTTCACGGCACACCGGTTGAGAACCACTGGTTTATGCAAGGTCCAGGTGACACGGTGGCACAGTGGTTAGCACTGCTGCCTCACAGTGTTAGGGACCCAGGTTCAATTCCGCCCTCGGGTCACTGTCTGTGCGGAGTTTCCACGTTCTCCCCATGTCTGCGTGGGTTTCCTCTGGGTGCTCTGGTTTCCTCCCAGGATTTCCACAGTAACTTCACTGCAGTGTTAATGTAAGCCTACTTGTGACACTAATAAATAAATAAATTAAACTAGCCCTCAGCTCACTAATCATAACTGTAATTTTTATCCAGGCTTCAACATACAGAGCTGAACCTTGCTTGAATATAAAATACGAGTGAAGTAATTTTAGTGGTACAACATCACTAAAATGCAACCAAGTTGAAAGCACCAGGGTTGGAAACTGTTGAGTATGAACACAATGAGTACACAGCACTTCAGAAAACAGAATGCATTAGGAACCCAATTACGGCAGTCCACAAGTATTGTGGCCACTTCAATACAAATAGGCCAAGTGGCTTTCAAGTTATGAAATACAGTTAATCATATTCTGAGAAAGCATTATTAATAAAGTTAGTTATGAAATTGTTTTGGGAGCAGGTGGGTAAAAGTTATTTCTTAAATTCAACAAGGAACAGCTGGGTTTAATCTTCATACTGACCTGCAGTTTTTTATCATGCTCTTCTCCTCATATAACATGTCGTACCATTGGTGAGTTCTCCTACTTATTTCTGCCGAATTGAATTTTGTACAAGCTCATCAAATAAGGCTTCATTTCCCCAGCGCTGACCATTGAGTGGGTGCATTCCAATAAGCCGCTCTGGGCTTATTGAAGGAAGGAACGTGCATTGATATAACACCTTAACATGTCCTTGGGATGTCCTGTATCCGTGGGCAGCACGGTGGCACAGTGGTTAGCACTGCTGTCTCATAACGCCAGCGACCCGGGTTCAATTCCCAGCTTGGGTCACTGTCTGTGTGGGATTTGCACGTTGTCTACGTGGGCTTCTTCCGGGTGCTCCGGTTTCCTCCCACGATCTGAAAGACGTGCTGGTTAGGGTGCATTGGCTGTGCTGAATTCTCCCTCAGCGTACCTGAACGGGTGCCGGAGTGTGGCAACTACGGGATTTTTTAATCCATCTGACAGCAGGCAGATGGAGTACTGGGTTTAACATCTCACCCGAGAGATGGCATCTTTGACAGTGCAACACTCCCGACATACTCTACTGGAGTGGCTGCAAAGTGCTGTGGGATCCCCTATGGGTGCAAAAGGCGCTATAGAAAGGCAAGTCTTTCTTTTATTCTCTTTCAGTAACTTCATTGCATGTAAGCCTACTTGTGACACTAATAAATAAACTTTAAACTAAACAAAGCACCTTACAACCAATGAATCCCTTTCAAAATGTGGTCACGTTTGCTTTGCAGACAAACGTGGCAGCCATGCTGTTTGTAGCAAAGCCCCACAAGCAGCAAATAAGGATGGGAACCACTGAAAGAAAGGCTTGCATTTATGTAGCACCTTTTGTGACCACTAGGCATCTCAAAGCACTTCACAACCAAGGAAATTCTTCTAAAGTGCGCTCACTGTTGTCATGTGGGAAACACAGCAGCCAAGTTGTGCACAGCAAGCTCCCACAGTCAGCAATGACCACATAATCTGTTTTGCAATGTTGACTGAGGGATAGATATTGGCCCCCGGACACCCCGAGGATAGCTCCCTGCTCTTCGTCAAAGTAATGCCGCGGGATCTTTGTATCCACCTGACAGCAGGAAGGCGGAGGCCTGGGTTTATAGAGTCATAGAATCGCTACAGTTCAGGAAGAGGCCATTCGGTCCCTCGCGTCTGCACTGACAACAATCCCACCCAGGCCCTATTCCCGTAACCCCACATATTTATCCTGCTAATCCCCCTGACACTAGGGTTAATTTAGCATGGCCAATCAACCTAACCCACACATCTTTGGTTTAACATCTCACCTATTTCCAAGGGCAGCATGGTGGCACAGTGGTTAGCCCTGCTGCCTCACAGCACCATGGACCCGGGTTCAATTCCGTCCTCGGGTCACCGTCTGTGTGGAGTTTGCACGTTCTCTCCGTATTTGCATGGGTTTCCTTCGGGTGCTCCAGTTTCCTCCCACAGTCCAAAGATGTGCAGGTTAGGTTGATTGGCCATGCTAAATTGACCGTAGTGTCAGGTGATTAACAGGGTAAATATGTGGGGCGACGGGAAAAGGGCCTGGGTGGGACTGTGGTCAGTGCAGACTCGATGGGCTGAGTGGTCTCCTTCTGTACTTTAGGGATTCTATGTATGCGAGAGACGGAAGGCACCTTTGACAGTGCAGCACTCCCGCCATACTCTACTTGAGAGGCTGCAAAATGTTGTGGATCTCCTATGGGTGTGGGGAGGTGATGGCCTAGTGCTATTATCGCCAGACTATTAATCTAGAAACTCAGCTAATGTTCTGGGGACCTGGGTTCGAATCCCGTCACAGCAGATGGTGGAATTTGAGTTCAATAAAAAAAAATTGAAATTAAAAATCTACTGATGACCATGAAACCATTGTCGATTGTCAGAAAAACCCTTCTGGCTCACTAATGTCCTTTAGGGAAGGACATCTGCCGTCCTTACCTGGTTTGGCCTACATGTGACTCCAGAGCCACAGCAATGTGGTTGACTCTCAACTGCCCTCCAGTTGAGAGAGGCAACAAATGCTGGCCAGCCAGCGACGCCCATGTCCCATGAATGAATAAAAAAAAAGAAAGGTGCTATAGAAATGCAAGTTTTTCTTTTATTTCTTTTAGTCAGATTCACAATTTCTGGGCAGTCAGTAATCGATGACAAAACTAAATGCTTTCTGCCAGCCTAATGGACATTTGGATTGTTAACCCTAAGTGAATGATCTTCCCCATTTTAGTACAAGACTTGACTGATTGAGTTGGGCTTAACGGAGGTTTAACAGGGATGGGGAGGGCGATGAGCAAGAATACAAGCTTTATTGTATTTGGCCTTCAATATATTATAATTTAAATGTTACAGAGATGGAATGAAATTCAAAATCTCTGAAAAATTGGCTTCTTCGATTCTCAAATTAAATAGCACACTCATGAATTCTGTGTCTCGGTATTACCAGCACGAAATAGATTGGATTCCTATTTCCAAGGTTACATTGATGAAAGATGAACAGAGTTGCAGCCTATATCGAAATTCAGAACAGTTGCTTAGATACCAAAGATTAAAATAACCCAAAGTGTGCCTCAGTCGGTATCGTATTCATACGGCAATCTTAAAAACACCATTCATGGAAATTATCTCTGCTGGGAGTAATTCGCAGATCTGGGCGGTTCACACAAATAGGCTCTATCCCCGCTGATAAGAATGTAGTGTCACAGCCGTTCATGATATTAAAAAATATAGACTACGCTCCGCAAGATCAAATTGTATTCCAGGTTTCATGATGTCAGAATAAAGTCAATCCAGTTTTGTTTGCTATGTAAATGTGATTTATTTACAGGTTTATGATGTAAAGAACAGATCTGTAATTATATAGCACCCTCAATAACCTCAGAACTTCTCAAAAAACACTTTACAGCTAACGAAGTATTTTTGACAAAGAATCACAGTCAGCAACAAGCACGCAGTCAAGTGCCACAGACAGTAACGGGAGATAAATGAGCGGATTATCTACTTTCTAGTGATGTTGGTTGAGGGGTAAATGTCGACTGGGTCACCGGGCAAACTCCTCAGCTCTTCCTCCAGCCAATGGCGTGTGGACCCTCTATATCTGCTCAGCAAGACAAGGGGCTTTGCAAAAGAGGGCACGCCCAATGGCATGGCACTCCCTCAGTACACCCCCCCCCCCCCCCCACCCCCTGCACGGCACTGCAGTGACAGGTCAGATCATATGCTCCAATCTCCAGATTGAGACTTGAACCCGTAGGCCAGGATTTTACGACCTCGTAAAATCCCGCCCGAGGCCAACGGAGAATTCCGTCCTGTGAGCCTTGCCCGCCACGATTCTGGGGCGGGGCGGGCGAGGCGGTAAAATTACAGCCGTAATGTCTGCATGAGAAGAAAATGTGTTGTCCCTCAGTTCCCCCACACTGAGCCAATATTACAGGTAAAGGAAGTAGATTGCTTGAGTACTGAGGCCCTTCCCAAGTAATGTGATTATGAAAGAAAGAAAAGCCTGCAATAAGGTCACATTTTTCATGACCACCGGACGTCATAGAGTAATCGAGGTTTACAGCATGGGAACAGGCCCTTTGGCCCAACTTGTCCATGCCGCCCAGTTTTTACAATTAAACTCGTCCCAATTGCCCATGTTTGGCCCATATCCCTCTATACCAATCTTACCCATGAAACTTTCAAAGCTACCCATGTAGCTTTTTAAAAGACAAAACTGTATCTACCTCTACTACTGCCTCTGGCAGCTCGTTCCAGATACTAATCACTCTCTGTGTGAAAGATTTGCCCCTCTGGACCCTTTCATATCTCGCCCCTCTCACCTTAAACCTACGCCTCTGGTGTTAGACTCTCCAACCTTTGGGAAAAGATGTCTCAAAGCATTTTACAGGTGATGGAATACTTTTGAAGTTGTAATGATGCACTTTCATGACTTCATTAGCAAACAACAAAGGATTTATTTACAAGTATCTACAAGCGCACCAACATGTCAGCAGCTAGTTCTGGAATGTCACTTGTTGATATTGATTGTAACAGAGGACCAGGGTGGCACAGTGGTTCGCACTGCTGCCTCACAGCGGCAGCGGCCCGGGTTCGATTCCTGGCTTGGGTCACTGTCTGTGCGGAGTCTGCACGTTCTCCCCATGTCTGTGTAGGTTTCCTCTGGGTGCTCCGGTTTCCCCCCGCAATCTGAAAGGCGTGCTGGTTTGGCCGTGCTAAATTCCCCCCCAGGGCCGGAGTGTGGCGATTAGGGGATTTTCACAGTCACTTCATTGTAGTGTTAATGTAAGCCTACTTGTGACAAATAAATAAACTTTAAACTTACATAGACATCTGCAACACACATATACACGCACACACATACCCTGCTGCTGGAATACATTTATACTACACTGGCCCACATATGGGGGACATTTTATAATGCTACACAAATGAGGGAAATGTATAAAACAATACATTTCCTCTGATTTATCCCCAGTAGCAATGAAGACCCATTTATATTGTGACTAGGCCCCACAACAAGTTTCCTCTCCAACCTGAAACTGGTTCTCTGCTGCGATCGACATTTCCAGTCGGAAAATGCAGCAAGCATTTTGCACACCGGGACCTGCCCACGGAAAGAAATGGTGCAAATTCAGAGCTGATTGTCACGGCCAGAGGGTTATTGGTGGGATAGACTAGGATCTGAGGGCATGGCCTCATGTAAAGGGATAACCCTTTAGAACCGAGATGAGGAGGGATTTCTTCAGCCAGAGGGTGGTGAATCTGTGGAATTCATTGCCACAGAAGGCAGTGGAGGGCAGGTCATTGAGTATATTTAAGACAGGGATAGATAGGTTCTTGTTTGGTAAGGGAATCAAAGGTTATGGGGAAAAGGCTTGAGAATGGGTTGAGAAACATATCAGCCACGATTGAATGGTTCACGTTCAATCTTGGTCTCTCCATGTGGCATCGAGGGATCTGGGTGGGTAAGGGGGTCTACCCACCCTTGTTCTGGCCCTGTGTCAAATTCAAATCCCTCGGACCTAGTGTTTGTAATACAGAGGTATTTCCTTTGCTTATAGTTGTCTGCGGGGTCTGAGTGTGAACCCAAATACTTGGATCCTACATTATCTAAGTCTCGATGAGCCAAATGGCCTAATTCTGCTCCTATGTCTTATGGTCTTATGATCTGGAGATGCTGGTGTTGGACTGGAGTTGGCACAGTAAGAAGTCTCACAACACCAGGTTAAAGTCCAACAGATCTATTTGGAATCACGAGCTTTCGGAGCACTGCTCCTTCATCAGGTGACTCACCTGATGAAGGAGCAGTGCTCCGAAAGCTCGTAATTCCAAATAAATCTGTTGAACTTTGACCTGGTGTTGTGAGACTTCTTAGTTATGGTCTTATGGTTGTTGATTCTTCCTAATTTCCAACCTTAGCGGGGGTCAGGAGGGAGGGAACAAGTCAACAGAAAAAGTATAGTGTAATTCACCTCAACCTTTTGCTTATGCCGGTGGCAATGGCTTCGTTCAGGAATTTATATTCTTGTCTCCCGGCAATGAGAGGAACTGGACACACTTGAGCGGCCGAAGTTGATGGAAACGTCATGTGCCTACAATATTAAACAGAGAAACGCTGCATGCTTAAGTGGAGGGCAATTGTTGTCAGGAGGCTTCTCAATGTATGTGTGGCCCCGTCGAGATCAATAAGCAAGTCAAAACCATCAGGCGTGCGGAATAGCGGCACTGTTGTCGAACAAAGATGAACACTTTTGATTACCAGGACCATACTGGCAGAACCCCATTGCTGGTCAGGATAGCATTCATCCTAATCACATTAAATCATATATGAATGACCATTAACCATCAAATGAGAAAAATCAGCCTCCATCAAACATTGTGACTGTGACTGTTAACAATGAAGTCTTTGGGAAATCCAGCTATCACCTTCAATTAATTTTATGTATTGTAGAGCAGTGTTTGTCATCCATTTCCTCCTCAGGAAAGATGTTCGTTCATTTCTATATCTTAAGAACACCCCTGCCTCAGGAGCAATGCTCAATCAAAGGTCTATTGGAGCCAATTACAGGTGGAAAACGATATTCCTAATTGTGGGTAACTGAAAAATTCTGGAATAATTCCCACAATATGGCTTTTTCCAAATTCTTAGCTGCAATTCTCTTCCCACTCATACAGTAGACTATAAGAAAGGTATGGTACTCTTGTGATCATGACCCCGAATTGGCATTCTAGAAGATACAAACTCAAGTTCCTCCAAGTTGTAAAACTTACAATAATCATGAAAATTTTAGAAGTCCACTCATCAATGTCCTACCAACCCTCCTTGGTCTGGGCCGACATATTGCTCCAATCCCACACTATATACTTGACTCCGAGTACCGTCAGGGCAAGTAGGGATGGACAGCGGTTGTTGCCCATCCAGTATTAATCCCAAATCAATTAAAGCACAAATAAGGGAATGTGCATTTTTTTTTCATTCGTGGGTCAAAGACGTCGCTGGCTGGGTCAGCATTTCCACATCAGCATTTATTGCCCATCCCTAGTTGCCTGAGGGCATTTGAGAGTCAACCACATTGCTGTGGCTGTGGAGTCACATGTAGGCCAGACCAAGTAAGAATGGCAGATTTCCTTCCCTAAAGGACATTAATGAACCAGATGGGCTTCTCCGACAATTGACAATGGTTTCACAGCCATCAGTAGATTCTTAATTCCAGATTTTTTTTATTGAATTTGAATTTCACCATCTGCTGTGGCGGGATTCGAACCCGGGTCCCCCAGAACATTAGCTGACTTTCTGGATTAATAATCTAGCGATAATACCACGAGGTCATCGCCTCCCCTCGAACAATAAATTTACTCTCGGGGCAATTGGAAGCCAGCTCACCACATGAAGCACCACTTTGATGGCATAAACCAGATGAATGCACATCAAACTGCCATGGGTTGTAGCATTCCTGACTGGGAAATGGTCTGGGGGAACACATGTTTTCAAATTATTTCATGAGATGTGACATGGGATCTGGCAAGACCAGCGTTTGTTGCCCATCCCTAAATTCTCTTGTGAAGGTGGTGGTGAGCTGCCTCCTTGAACTTCCGAAAGAACTCAGGAAATGCAAATAGTCATGATTTTAAATGTTTTATAGACGCTCTTCCCCAGGTACTCCTAGAATTGCTAAATTTAGTTGGACATATTGGTGCACCTTTCATCATGTGAACTCTTGCCTCTATCTGACCCAAGTCAATTAAATAGCCTTTTTACACATCTGAAATCTTTTTATACCTAATTAAGAAAGCTGTAAGATTTGAGCACATGGGTACCCATGCTTGAGACAGGACTTTTGCCCCGGTAGGGCCAACACGCTGGTTAGCACTACTGCCTCACAGTGCCAGGGACCCGGGTTCAATTCCAGCCTTGGGTGATTGTGTGGAGTTTGCACGTTCTACCCGTGTCTGCGTGGGTTTCTTCCGGGAGCACCGGTTTCCTCCCACAGTCCAAAGATGTGCAGGTTAGGTGCATTAGCCATGCTAAATTGCCCTCTTAGCGTCAGGGGGATTGGCAAGATAATTATACATGCCTGCGGGGATAGGGCCTTGGTGAGATTGGTGCAGGCTCAATAAGCTGAATGGCCTCCTTCTGCGCTGTAGGGATTCTATGATACAATGATTCTATGAGTGCGGGCAAGTGCTTAATTTCAAATCCTGTCCTTACACTTCAGCCTCCTGCAAGTGCTGCTCAGGTCAAAAAGAAGACTTGACCTCCGCGTGCCAAGTGACCGCTCAGCAAAGTCAGCGTATGTTCCACTTTTAAACAGCAACATTAGCGCTGAATGAGGCTAGGTATCCAAGCCGAATATGTCAGGCACGTGTTTGGTCCACCAATTCCATTTGGAGAATGCACTAAGAACCGTATCAATCAGACAAAGAATAAATGATGATGTGGAGGATTTTCATCAGATCAGAAAGGCTAAATTTGCTTAGGAGCTTTGATGAACGATCCTTCATCCAGCCTTTGGGAATGATGTAGTGCCTATCAGTGATCACATTCCTTGGTTTCAATAACTAATTTAGTTTGCCAATGAGGTGAATCAACAAATTGCAGTGATTAAGGAGGAGATGGGCTGCTGTACCAGTGCGGCTTACGAGGCCAGTGTGATATTTAATTTTCATTGCCAGCTACACTGACCATTAAGGAAAAGGTATGCTGACGGGTTCTCTTAATGGATTAGACGGACAGATCAGAAAGATCCCATAGCTGATGCCCAGCTGATGTTGAGTTCGCTGAATTGAACAAATGTAGATCTGGAGTTGCCCCAGTTTGATTGATTGCCTCTGAGCTAGGGAGGAAGAAAGCAATACCAGGCATTGGATTTATGTAGCGGAGGGTCAGATGAATAGATGAGGACAGAATTGGGAATAGCCTAATGTAGCCCCAGGCTTACATATTCCACTTCAACAGAATTGGCGATGAATTTGCCAGCATCAGTTGGAATACCAGCTTGCATCTGGGCGTGGGATACCTGCATGCATGGGTGTGGGGTTCCTGGGTGTGGGGTATCTGAGTCTAGGGTATCTGGATGGGGGGATTTGAATGCAGGGTATCTGGGTGAGGGGCATCTGGGTGAAGGGTATCTGGGTAAGGGGTATCTGGGTGTGAGGTATCTGGGTGCAGGGTATCTGGGTGAAGGGTATCTGGGTGCAGGGCATCTGGGTGAAGGGTATCTGGGTGAGGGGTATCTGGGTGCAGGGCATCTGGGTGTAGGGTATCTGGGTGAAGGGTATCTGGGTGAAGGGTATCTGGGTGTAGAGTATCTGGGTGAAGGGTATCTGGGTGAGGGGTATCTGGGTGCAGGGTATCTGGGTGCAGGGTATCTGGGTGAAGGGTATCTGGGTGAAGGGTATCTGGGTGAAGGGTATCTGGGTGTAGAGTATCTGGGTGAAGGGTATCTGGGTGAGGGGTATCTGGGTGCAGGGTATCTGGGTGAAGGGTATCTGGGTGAAGGGTATCTGGGTGAAGGGTATCTGGGTGAAGGGTATCTGGGTGAAGGGTATCTGGGTGAGGGGTATCTGGGTGCAGGGTATCTGGGTGAAGGGTATCTGGGTGAAGGGTATCTGGGTGTAGAGTATCTGGGTGAAGGGTATCTGGGTGAGGGGTATCTGGGTGCAGGGTATCTGGGTGCAGGGTATCTGGGTGCAGGATATCTGGGTGAGGGGTATCTGGGTGCAGGGTATCTGGGTGCAGGGTATCTGGGTGCAGGATATCTGGGTGAGGGGTATCTGGGTGCAGGGTATCTGGGTGCAGGGTATCTGGGTGCAGGATATCTGGGTGAAGGGTATCTGGGTGCAGGGTATCTGGGTGCAGGATATCTGGGTGAAGGGTATCTGGGTGCAGGGTATCTGGGTGCAGGATATCTGGGTGAAGGGTATCTGGGTGCAGGGTATCTGGGTGAGGGGTATCTGGGTGCAGGGTATCTGGGTGAGGGGTATCTGGGTGCAGGGTATCTGTGTGCAGGGTATCTGGGTGCAGGGTATCTGGGTGAAGGGTATCTGGGTGAGGGGTATCTGGGTGAAGGGTTTCTGAGTGCAGGGTATCTGGGTGAAGGGTATCTGGGTGCAGGGTATCTGGGTGCAGGGTTTCTAGGTGCAGGGTTTCTGGGTGGGGGTATCTGGGTGAAGGGTAACTGGGTGAAGGGTATCTGGGTGCAGGATATCTGGGTGCAGGGCATCTGGGTGCAAGGTATCTGGGTGTAGGGCTTCTGGGTGGGGGGTTATCTGGCTGAAGGGTAACTGGGTGTAGGGTATCTGGGTGTGGGGTATCTGGGTGTGGGGTTTCGGGATGGGGGATCTGGGTGAAAGGTATCTGGGTGAAGGGCTTCTGGGTGGGGGGTTATCTGGCTGAAGGGTAACTGGGTGTAGGGTATCTGGGTGTGGGGTATCTGGGTGTGGGGTTTCGGGATGGGGGATCTGGGTGAAAGGTATCTGGGTGAAGGGTTTCTGGGTGCAGGGTATCTGGGTGCAGGGTATTTGGGTGTGGGGTATCTGGGTGCAGGGTATTTGAGTGTGGGGTATCTGGGTGAGGGGTATCTGGGTGAGGGGGATCTGGATGGGGGTATCTGGGTGCAGGACAGCTTAGTGCGGGGCATCCCTTGGGTTTACCACAGCCTAGCATCACTGGCAGCTGCTGGGCATCCAGTCCTCCGTAGTTACTCCATATACATCGGATGAGCGTCAGCGAGCGGAGGACAACAGATTTAAGATAATCGGTAAAGGAAGAGAGGGGGCAGGAGGAGAAATATCTCACGCAAGTTTTGATGAGTGAGAGGGGATCTCATAGAAACTTACAAATTTCTAGCAGGATTAAACAGGGTAGATTCAGAAAGAATGACTGCGATTCTCCCAAAAGTGCTGAATTGGTGGGAAAACTGTTCTAAATCCCGGCTGTTTTGTCCGTTCAGCTTCTCACCTGAATCTCCGCACTCTGTGCACTGCAGAGGTCCCAGTCGTGAATCTCATTAAAAACCCAGGGGGGCGGGGCCTATTCACACCGGAGTTTGACAGTTCTGGAACTCTGCGCATGCGCAGTGGCCCCGATCTGTCAGACTCCCCGCTTGCTGGCCAGCTCGATCGCTGGCCAGCCCGGGACCCCCACAGAGCTGGCCCTACAGCAGCCCCCCATGGCCCGACCGTGGCCCCTTAACAATTCCTGGGCCAGCCCTGACCACCCCCAGTCCCAGAACGCCCTGATGCGCAGCCCACCTCCCCCCCCACCAATTTAGCAGTGGTGGTCCCCCGATCCCACTCACCCTGGCAGACCCCACCTCTGCTGACCCCCTCCCCACGGGGTCAGACCCCCCCAAGAGGCAGGCCCCCCCGGCAAACTCCCCACCCCCCCCCCGCCACCCCAGCCTGCCCCAATCGCTGCCCTCCCTCCATCCCAGACCGATCCTGTCTGCAGAGTGGCAGCGGGAACCCCACCCCCACCGATCGCCCCTAAGCCCCACCCACAATAGGCCCCACCCCCCCGATGGGCAGTGCCAAGGTGCCCCCTGGGCATGGGCACTTTGTCCCTTGGGCAGTTCCAGGGGTCACAGGCTGGCACTGCCAGGGTGCCCATGCCCGGGGGCACCAGCCCCCCACCGCCCGACCCCCTGAGGGACCCAGATTGCCCCCCTTTCATTCCCTCTAGTTTCCCGAACGTGGGGAGCTAGTCTGAACCCCGCCGGACTGAAGTACTCCTGGCGGGGTGGGAGATTCAATCAGGACCTGAAACTTCCCGATAATGAACTGCTAAACATATTTAAAATACATTTAAAACAGATTCAATGACTTACCTGCCTTCCTGCCGGTTTCCAGCGTGATCTGACCGGCGACCGTCCGCCGGCTCTGGGAGATGCGCGTGCGTTCCCGGCACATGCGCAAACCCCGGTACAAGGCCGGCGACGCGCATCTCCCACCCCGACCCACCAGAAAAAATGTGGGTGGCGATGGGAGAATCACGGCCCATGTTCCCGATGGTGGGGGAGTCAGAACTACTGGTCATAGTTTGAGGAAAAGGGGGGTAAAGAACTGAGGTGAGGAGAAATTTCTTCACCCAGAGGGTGGTGAATGTGTGGAATTCACTGACACAGAATGTAGTTGAGGCCAAAACCTTGTCTGATTTCAGGAAGAAATTCGATATAGCTCTTGGGGCTAAAGGGATCAAAGGATATGGGGGGAAGGGGGGAATCAGAACATTTTATTTGATGATCACAATGATCAAAATGAATGGAGGAGCAGGCTTGAAGGGCCGAATGGCCTACTCCTGCTTCTAGTTTCTATATTTCTTTGTTTGTCCTAATCTGGAAAGGCACTGACCTGAAAGCACAGTGAAAGCAGATCCAATTTGTTTTATCCTTTCACGGGACATGAGCTTGGCTCATGTCCTTCAGTAACTTTCAGGAGGAGGGGATTGGAAATATATTTTTCAAAAATGAAAAGAAGCACAAGGTTTTGGAGAAAGAGCAGAGGGGAGTTTGGGCAAATTGGATAGCTGTTTTAAACGGCTAGCAGAGGCACGGTGGCACAGTGGTTGGCACTGCTGCCTCACAGCGCCAGGGACCCCGAGTTCGATTCCTGGCTTGGGTCACTGTCTGTGTGGAGTTTGTACATTCTCCCCGTGTCTGCGTGGGTTTCCTCCGGGTGCTCCGGTTGCCTCCCACAGTCCGAAAGACGTGCTGGTTAGGGTGCATTGGCCATGCTAAATTCTCCCGCAGTGTAACTGAACAGGTGCCGAGGTGTGGCGACTAGGGGATTTTCACAGTAACTTCATTGCAGTGTTAATGTAAGCCTACGTGTGACTAATGAATAAACTTTAACAGGCAGAATGGCTTCCTGTGGCAATTATGTACACTTTTCTGTGCTACAGTTAAAGGATTTAAATGTATTTCTTTTACACTGTGCTCTGGTCTATGTAAAATAGTCCCTTTGTGTTGCTATGAATCAAAGCCATTTTATATAAGCAAGTAGAACAGCCTTCAAGTGCCAAGAGACACAGTAATGTTCAGGAGAGAACATGTGGAAAGTGTTTTCATATAATGGAACACTCAGATTTCAATGTCTTTCCCCCCTGGCGGATGAACTTACATTTTCTGACACTTTCCAATGAGCATGGTGGGTAGCAGACCATGGCTGCTGAAATTCCTCAGCTTCTTCCCAAGACTATTTTAGGCTGCAGGGCCCCTTCAAAGCAATTTCTAGTTATCTAAATTAGCACTCAAAACCAATTTGACTGGAATAATAGACTGGTAGGAGTCTCAATAGGCAGCATTAGTGATTTTAACTCTTGAATAATGTGGGGGAGAAAGAACTGGCATTAAGTGGAATGGTTACAGGGGAAGGTCATGGTTGAAATCACTGAAAAATTGCAGAAGATTGTGGGCAGATTGCAGGAATTTTCACTTCACGTGGATGAATAACCGGCTGTTGTGACCACGTCTCAGTCCTAAATCTGATTGTTAAATTATCTTACTGGATGCTATCTTGTTTGCCATTCAGTCTTTTCCAATTTCACACCGTCACTCTTCATCTTCCTACTCTTGCTGTAGCTCGGTCGGTCAAACTCTTGCCTCCTTATTAGAAAGTTGTGGTCCCACGACCCACCCCAGTGCAACAATCAAGGCTGACAGTCCAGTGCAGTGCTTCAGGGGTGCTGTAAAGAAGAATAAAGGCTTTATCAATGGGGGACTGGCCCAATGTCTATCAACCTCGATGCGAAAACAGATTATCTGGTCATCATCACACTGCTGTTTGTGGGAGATTGCTGTCTCGACTGGCTGTTGTGTTTTCTACATTGGAACAGTAACTATGCTTCAATTGTACCTGCAAATTAGGACTCGGCCTCTCAAGCCTACTCCATCATTCGATAAGATCATGGCGGATCCAATTGTAACCTTAACCCCACATTCCTGCCTGCTGCCGATAAATTTCGGGCGGCACAGTGGTTAGCACGGCTGCCTTACACTGCCAGGGACCCGGCCTCGGGTCACTGTCTGCGTGGAGTTTGCACGTTCTCCCCGTGTCTGCGTGGGTTTCCTCCGGGTGCTCCGGTTTCCTCCCACACTCCAAAGATGTGTGGATTTGGTGAATTGGCTATGCTAAATTTAGCCTAGTATCAGGAGGATTAGCAGGGTAAATATGTGGGGTTATGGGAATAGGGCCTGGATGGGATTGTGATCGATGCAGACTCTTTGGACCAAATGGCCTCCTTCTGCACTGTAGGGATTCTATGATTCTATAACCTTTCACCCCTCGTTAATCAAGAATATATCTTGCTCTGCCTTAAAAATATTTAACGACTCTGCTTTCACTGTCTTTTGAGGAAGAAAGTTCCAGAGACTGCCCACCCTCTGAGAGAAAAGATTTCTCCTCCTCTTAAAGGAGTGACCTCTTATTTTTAAACAGTGACTCCTCCTCAGCTATTAACATTTTTGGGATGCCTTGACAACGCCAAAGGCTCTTTATAAATGTGAGGTTTTCTTTCTCCTCCTACTGACTCTGCATTTTCCAAAGGGGAGGTACAGGTCCATTATCCCACCCCCTTCCCATTCTACTCTCCTCTTATCCCACTTATTTTTTTATTCATTCGTGGGACATGGACGTCGCTAGCTGGGCCAGCGTTTATTGCCCATCTCTCGTTGCCTGAGGGCAGCCGAGAGTCAACCACATTGCTGTGGCTCTGGAGTCACATGTAGGCCAGACCAGGTAAGGATGGCAGGTTTCCTTCCCTAAATTAGTGAACCAGATGGGTTTTTCTGACAATCGACAATGGTTTCATGGTCATCAGTGGATTCTTAATTCCAGATATTTTTTATTAAATTCAAATTTCACCATCTGCCGTGGCGGGATTCGAACTCAGGTCCTCAGAAGATGGGCTGAGTTTCAGGATTAATAATCTAGTGATAATACCATTAGGCCATTGCCTCCCCTTACTTCCTAGTGATGATATAATACTGGACTAGCTGTCTTTGGAAGCAATTGTTAGCTTGTTCCGTTAATAGCATTGGGGCACGATGGCAAAATTCTGACAAGCCTCAAGCCTCCACTTGTCACATCTGAGCCAATCTGAGTACATACCCTTTATTCTCACTCTGTGAATCCAACCAGCCAATCTATATCCAACTGGTCAAAAGGCTACCACTGTTCCCCGTGCACTCACGTTTTCCCAGGCAATGGTCCTTCCCGACTGTTCCATAAATTAGACATGCATTTAAGTAGCTTATATCATAGTCTTATAATGTCCCAAAGAGCTGATGGAACAATCTTGAATCCAGTCATTGCTGCTACGTAGAAAACAAAGCAGCCAATTTATGCAAAGTAAGCTCTCACATAATGACGAGACAATTTGCCCCTTGTTCATTCGTGGGACATGAGCCTCGCTGGTTGGCCAGCAGTTGTTGCCCATCCCTAGTTGCCCTTGAGAAGGTGGTGGTGAGCTGCCTTCTTGAATCGCTGCAGTCCATGTGCTGTAGGTTGACCCACAATGCCGTTAGGGAGGAAATTCCAGGATTTTGACCCAGCGACTACGAAGACATGGCAATATATTTCCAAGTCAGGATGGTGAGTGGCTTAGAGGGGAACTTGCAGGTGGTGGTGTTCCCATGTATCTGCTGCCCTTGTCCTTCTAGATAGAAGTGGGCGTGGGTTTGGAAGGTGCTGTCCAAGGATCTTTGGTGATTTGCTGCAGTGCATCTTGTAGGTCGTACACACTGCTGCTACTGAGCGTCGGTGGTGGAGGGAGTGAATGTTTGTAAATCTGGTATGAAGTTGGTTGGGGATAAATATTCCCCAGGACACAAGAGAGAAAACCTCTGCGCTTCCTTGAATAGTGCCGGGAAATAGGTCCATTTGAGAGGGCAGCCTCAGTTTACCATCTCATTCGAAAGACAATTCAATGCTGACCAGAAATATTGGTGCATTTATGCTGACGTTGTTTGATGCTCTTTTCCAAGATGCAGCTGTTCCAAAGCCAATCTTAATTTCACATCAAAAACAAGATGTTAAAAGATCAGGATTTTTCCTATTGGAAGTATATATAAGCTCTACCTCCTCGCTCTGCCATGCATTCTGGGCAAGAATCCCAAACTGAAAATGGCACATTCAACAGGCAAGATTTTTGCGTGATTGTGTGCGTACATGTGTGTGTGTGTGTGTGCGCATGTGTGTCAAATTGCAGTTTATTGTGCTGAATACTGGCCATCACCTCCTCTGCTAACACATCGAATGTGGCTTTCTAGTGAGCCTCATTCCTGCTTTGTTTGGATCACTTCCTGTTCAATATTTTGACCAGATTGTTGACAGAGAATTGCATGCGCTTTATACAGGGCTCAAGGGTCTTAAATTAAGAAAAAAACGGATTTGTATGGTGGCACAATGGCACAGTGGTTAGCACTGCTGCCTCAGAGTGCCAAGGACCCAGGTTCAATTCCAGCCTCGGGTCACTGTCTGTGTGGAGTTTGCACGTTCTCCCCGTGTCTGCGTGAGTTTCCTCTGGGTGCCCCGGTTTCCTCCCACAGTCCGAAAGATGTGCTGGTTAGGTTTCGACGTGCTCCGGTTTCCTCCCATGTTCTGAAAGATGTGCTGGTTCGGTGCATTGACCTGAACAGGCACCGGAGTGTGGCGACTAGGGGAATTTCACAGTAACTTCATTGCAGTGTTAATGTAAGCCTTACTTGTGACTAATAAATAAACATTAAAGCAGTTCCTTGCAGCTTTTAAGTCCACCTGAGAGGACAGCTGAGCTTTTGGTTTAATTTCCTTATTACTTTAAGGCTCGTTATGCAGCTTAATTATCAATTGTCTTAATTCAGCCCGGGAGCAAAATTGTTTCAGGCAGTGGAAATTCTTGGAATTCCCAATAGATTCTGTGCTATGGTGGTAAACCAGGTAATAGCAAATGGACAGTGGGTTGTAAACCGCTCCTGAATCTGAACACCGTTGATGTTAATGGAAATAAAAAAAACTCACTATTGCCCATTTAAAGTTTACTTTATTAGTCACAAGTAAGGCTTACATTAACACTGCAATGAAGTTACTGTGAAATTCCCCTAGTCGCCACACTCCGGCGCTTGTACGGGTCAATGCACCTAACCAGCACATCTTTCAGACTGTGGGAGAAAACCGGAGCTCCTGGAGGAAACCCACGCAGACACGGGGAGAACGTGCAGACTCCACGCAGTCAGTGACCCAAGCCGGGAATTAAACCTGGGTCCCTGGCACTGTGAGGCAGCACTGTGCCACCGTGCTGCCCATCTTGCACCATTGAACAGTTTTAAAAGTAGTCCTGATGTGTTGGACGCCTTGCACAAGAAACCACTGCAACATCCACCCTAAATTCTTCTTTATCCGCTATTTTAACCGGTAAGTGTATGGGTTAATGCCTCTATTAAAAAAGATGAACTTGATACAAACTCGCAGTGAGCCCTGACAAGCCCTGGGTGTCCTGAATCGAATTAGACTCAAATAGAACCTGGATAGTTATTACTGTAGATAAGGAATGAGAACTTGGAATCTGCAGAATATGACAGAGGCAATGGGATAAACCACTGCAGTGGAACAGAACTGAAATTGGACATGTGCTACGGGAATGAAATTCTCTCCAAAATGCAAGCGATATGGTTGTCTGAACGGCATGAATAGCAAGGCAGGCGAAAGGACAGGTGAATTAAAATAGAAGAGGAGCAAAATGAAATGTGCGCTGCTTCATTTGCCCATGTCTCACCTCAAAGTTGTCCAGAATTAGCCACAAGGCAGTTGATAAAATCCCAGTAATGCTCAAAACCGTATATCTCACCGTGTACGACAGTGTGCAGCATTCAAAGTCCATGCAATTCCCAGATTTGTTTGCAGCTTTATAAAGATGTCCACTTTAGTTTTGATTTGATTTGATTTGATTTATTATTGTCACCTGTATTAGTATACAGTGAAAAGTATTGTTTCTTGCGCACTATACAGACAAAGCATACCGTTCATAGAGAAGGAACGGAGAGAGTGCAGAATGTAGTGTTACAGTCATAGCTAGGGTGTAGAGAAAGATCAGCTTAATGCGAGGTAGGTCCATTCAAAAGTCTGACAGCAGTAGGGAAGAAGCTGTTCTTGAGTTGGTTGGTACATGACCTTAGACTTTTGTATCTTTTTCCCGATGGAAGGAGGTGGAAGAGAGAATGTCCGGGGTGTGTGGGGTCCTTGATTATGCTGGCTGCTTTGCCGAGACAGCGGGAAGTGTAGACAGAGTCAATGGATGGGAGGCTGGCTTGCATGATGGATTGGGCTACATTCACAACTCTTTGTAGTTTCTTGCGGCCTTGGGCAAAGCAGGAGCCATACCAAGCTGTGAAACAGCCAGAAAGAATGCTTTCTATGTGTCTGTAAAAGTTGGTGAGAGTCGAAACTGACATGCTAAATTTTCTTAGTCTTCTGAGAAAGCAGAGGCCTTGGTGGGCTTTCTTAACTATAGTGTCAGCATGGAGGGACCAGGACAGGTTGTTGGTGATCTGGACACCTAAAAACTTGAAGCTCTCGACCATTCCTACTTCGCCCCCATTGATGTAGGCAGGGGCATGTTGCCCACTACGCTTCAGTTAAAGTTAAAATTTGTTTATTAGTCACAAATAAGGCTTACATTAACACTGTAATGAAGTTACTGTGAAATTCCCCTGCTTCCTGAAGTCGATGAAAACTCCTTCGCTTTGTTGACATTGAGGGAGAGATTATTGTCACCGCACCAGTTCACCAGATTCTCTATCTCATTCCTGTACTCTGTCTCATCATTGTTTGAGATCCAACCCACTACGGTGGGGTCATCAGCAAACTTGAAAATAGTTTGCAGTACTTTTTAATCAGCAAGATAAAAGCAAAATAGATGCGGGGATGGGATTTTCCAGGCCCCAAGACCGGAAAATCCCACCTGACAGCAACGGACCTTTGCGTGGTCCTTTCCTGCCCCCTACGATTCCCATGGCAGGCAAAATTCCACCCGTTGGAATCTGAAACACAAACAGAAAATGCTGGAAAATCTTAGCAGGTCTGATGAGCATCTGTGGAGAGAGAATGGAGCCAACGTTTCGAGTCAGGATGACTCTTTGTCAAAGCTCCAGATATGTCCAGCTTATTAGATGGTGCATTATTTGTCTGGCGAAAGGCCCAGGGATGAAGCATTGATGGGCGCGAGTACACAAAAATCAGACAGGACAAATGGAAGTCAAAAATATGTCAACACTTTTTGGGGAGAGGGCAGGGTGGGAGTCAGGGGTAGGGTTTGGTGAGGTGGGGATGTATTATGTTCTGTACAGGATTCCTGGGAGAAACCTGCACTCAAAGCGAGTGCAGGTCAGAGTGGCCAATCTTTATTTAATTACCTTTATTCTTGCATTGATGTGGGTGTCACTGTCAAGACCAACATTTGTTGCCCATCTCCCTCCCATTTACCCTTACTGGTGGTTCTTGACTTGAAGGTTTTATAAAGGGCAGATTTACACAGACACAGGGTTTGTGCCTAACCACAAACTTGTTTCTTTACAAATAAAATCTCCTAATACAACACGAACTAACGAAAGGGCACCACACTTGGCAGGTTAGTCCGAGTTACCTTAGATTCTTCTGAACACATTTGAACCACAACTTACTAATAAACGCCTCCACTGAAAAACCAGAGGCAAAACCCCACACTCCTGCCCAAAACCTTACTCAATTCAACTCAAACTCCCTCAGAATTTAGTGGCTCCCCTTAAATTATCCATAACCTTCATCCCCAATATCCCTTGGACCTGAGCTGGTAATATACAACTCAAAGAACAAAGAACAGTACAGCACAGGAACAGGCCCTTCGGCCCTCCAAGCCTGCGCCAATCATGATGCCTGCCTAAACTAAAACCGTATGCACTTACGGAGTCCATATCCTTCCATTCCCATCCCTATTCATGTACTTGTCTAGTTGCCCCTTAAATGCCGCGATCGTACCTGCTCCCACCACCTCCCCAGGCAGCGCATTCCAGACATTCACCACTCTCTGTGTAAAAAACTTGCCTCGCACATCTCCTCTAAACTTTTCACCACGCACCTTAAACCTATCTCCCCTAGTACTTGACCTTTCTACTCGAGGAAAGAGCATCTGACTATCCACTCTGTCCATGCCACTCATAATCTTGTAGACCTCCATCAGGTCACCCCTCAACCTCCATCGTTCCGGTGAGAACAAACCGAGTTTATCCAACCTCTCCTCATAGCTAATACCCTCCAGACCAGGCAACATCCTGGTAAACCTCTCCTGTACCCTCTCCAAAGCATCCACATCCGTCTGGTCACCACACGACCAGAATTATACACAATATTCTAAATGAGGCCTATCTAAGGGTCTGTTCAGCTGCAGCATGACCTGCCAATTTTTATACTCAATGCCCTGATCGATGAAGGCAAGAATGCCATATGCTTTCTTGACTTCCTTATCTACCTGTGTTGCCACTTTCAGTGATCGGTCGACATGTACGCCCAGATGTCTCTGCCTGTCAATACTCCGACGGGTTCTAACATTTACTGGATAATCCTACATGAATTGGACCATCCGAAATGTTCCTGACAGAGCTGGTTCTTCCGGTGTGAGCTGTAGGTCTATGAATCAGTTGACCATTCCTGATCTTCCCTGTTGATGACAGTACTAAACCCTTAGGCCAATATCGCCATGATGTAGCTAAAAATATTTTTATGATCCCCAAAACAGATGTCCTTGCTCAGTTTCAAATGTTGGCCTGAATCACGATAACCAGCCTCGAACATTCTTCCTCAGACCCTACAGTCTTGGCCCGTTTATTCCAAATCTCATCAAAAATATCAAAACACATTTCATAGAATCCCTACAGTGCAAAAGGAAGCCATTCAGCCCACCAATTCTCCGACCCACCCCCCTGCCCTAGCCCCATAACCCCACATATTTACTCCCCTAATCCACCTCACTTGCACATCTTTGGAAGGTATCCGGAGCACCTGGAGGAAAGCCACGCAGATACAGGGAGAACGGGCAAATTCCAAACAGACCGTTACCCAAGGAAGGAATCGAACCCGGGTCCCTGGCGCTGTGAGGCAGCAGTGCTAACCACTGTGCCACTGTGTCACCCCTTTCCTGAAGACGTTCTGCTGAATGGTCAGGGCTTAGCAGCCTTTTAAACTCTGGTCTGTTTCCTGCTTTGGTTCAGACAAACCTATTCAGTGCCGAATAAAATCAAATTACTACAGATGCTGGAATCTAGAACCAAAAGAGAAAATGCTGGAAAATCTCAGCAGGTCTGGCAGCATCTGTAAGGAGAGAAAAGAACTGACGTTTCGAGTCCAGATGACGCTTTGTCAAAGCTAAAAGGCATAGAAAGTGGGAGATATTTATACTGCAGGAGAGAGAATGAAAGATGAGTTGTAGCCCCAGAAACAAGAGGAAAGGCTGCTAATGGCAGCCCATAGAGAGAATAGAAGGTGTGAATGGCCAAACGGCGGAGAAGCTGAAATCAGAGGGTAAACTGTGACAGATGAAGATGTGGGGGGAGGGGGAAGATGGGTCGGAGAGAGGTAACATTGAGAAAAAGGGGGAAAAGGGAAGCAAAGGGGGAGATAAGGTAAGAAGGGGGGGAATAAAAAAGGTGGGAAAGATTGGGAGGGAAAAATAAAAATAAAGAAAGACAATAAAGAAATAAAAGGTAGAGAACAGTTCAAAATTAACTGTGCTGATGTTTTTTCCATGTTGGGATCAATGGACTCCATCCGGATGAGATGTCTCTGGCTTCCAGATTGATGTACATGTGTCAAAGTCCATTTGTCCTTAGCTGATATTGTTTGTATCGCGGCTGTTGTCTGAAGCCATCTGCTGTGATGGTCTGCCCAGTTTCTTCAACTGTTTCTTTGTGAAGATAATGTCCCAGTAGCAGCTGTTTGGTTTTGACATTAACCCCTGACAGTACTGCCTGCCGCTGTGTGTTGAGGCTTCTTTACAACATGGATCCATGGATTTTGGGGTTTTATATTTAATAATATTAATATTTAATAAAAGTCCAGTAGAATGGAACCCAATCCTACAGTTTTTTTAGGAACCTTTTTTATTTCATTCATGGGATGTGGGCGTCACTGGCTGGGCCAGTATTTATTATCTATTCTTAATTACCCTTGAACTGAGTGGCTTGCCAGGACATATCAGAGGGCAGTTGAGAGTCAACCACATTGATGTGGCTTTGGAGTCACATGTAAACCAGACCAAGTAAGGACGGCAGATTTCCTTCCCTAAAGGACCTTAATGAACCAGATGGGTTTTTTCCAACAATTGGCAATGGTTTCATGGTCATCAGTAGATTCTTAATTCCAGATATTTTTTATAGAATTCGAATTCCACCATCTGCCGTGGCGGGATTCGAACCCGGGTCCCCAGAACATTAGTTGAGTTTCTGGATTAATAGTCTAGTGATAATGCCACCAGGCCAGTGCCGCTGTGCAACCTTTCCTCATGATTTAACCAGTTCAGCCCCATGCACAGTCCTCTCATGTACACATGGGGCGGGATTTTCTGGCCACACTCGCTCCAAGGCTGGAAAATCCCACCGGAGGTCAACGAACCTTTGTATGGTCTTGTCCCGCCCGCTACGATTCCGGTGGCGGACAGGGTGGGAAAACTCTGTCCATGATCTTTGAGTGACAGCTGCATGTTTAACATACATCATCACAACATGTCAGCACTGGTTCACAACTTTCTTCAAGTAAGTAATTTTGGAAAGTAAATTCCAATTAAAAAGTACATATTGTGGAGGATAATGCAGCATAACGGACTGCGTGGCCCCATTTCTGGTGTCATGGGTTCCATCCTTATCTCTCCTTTTCAATGTGATTTTTGCAATATAGAAAGAAAATTACATTTCTGTATTCGAGTAGGCTGGAACGAGTTGATATGAATGTTGAATGAAGAGTGTCTGAAGGCCACCCAAGGAGAGAGGTTTCTCAAATGAGCCCACTTTCCTTAGCGAGGCTGGGAAAAATTGACAAGACAATGCCCCATCCATCCATCCATTGTTGATATTCAGATGGAATCTGATAGCTTGCATGTGACAGAAATTGTGACATTGTTAAAATATCGCCCTGATACAAGACTGAAAATTACATTTCGTTAAGAATATGATGGAAAATGCGAGTCAATAGACTGTTGGTAGCATCTACGTAGACAGAAATTGTACCTGGACAATGCATTGGGTATGTAGATGAGCGTTCCTATCTCATAGTGTATGAAACTCTTGCATTATTCTCCAGGCGTCAAGGCCCATGTTCATCCAACAGTATTCCAGCTTCGGACTATTACCAAACTCCCATTGAATGTTGACAAGATTGGCAAAGCTGAACAATATTGAGAATGGAGAATACAGAAAGAACTTCTTTATTATGGTTTTATTATATTGAGAAACTTCAGATGAAGCCTTTACTGCAGGACGCAATCAAGATTAAACACAGCAGGGGAGAGCGTGGAGGTCATTTTAAAAGCCTGGAGATTGTAGTCATGTGGGGAGGGGATGGAAGAGTAAGGAAACATGGATAGGATCATAGAAAAAAGGAGCAGGAGGAGGCCATTCACCTGCTCCAAGTGTGGGAAGAGATTCAGGTCTTCATCTCAACATTCAAAACAACTCCAAGTGCACACTTGTGAAAGACCTGTCGCTTGTTCTGAGTGTGGGAAGAGATTCAGGTGTTCATCCAACCACACTGAACGCCTACATGTGCACATGTAGGTCCTTCTAACCTTCTCTGCCATTCGGTATGATCATGGCTGATCATCCACCTCAATCGCCTGATCCTGCCTTCCCCCCATATCCATTGATCCCTTTCACCCCAAGGGCCAAAATCCAACTCCTTGAAAACATACATTGTTTTGATCTCAACTACTTTCTGTGGTAGTGAATTCCACAGGCCATTGTGGAATTCTCTGGATGAAAAAGTTTCTCCTCATCTCAGTCCTAAATGGTTTACCCCATATCCTCAGAGTATGACCTTTGGTTCTAGACTCCCCCACCAATGGGATCATCCTTCCTGCATCTACTCCATATAATTCTGTTAGAACTTTATAGGTTTCCACTGACCGCCCCCCCCCCCCCCGTCATTCTTCTGGACTCCAGCGAATACAATCATAACTGACTCAATCTCTCCTCATATGTCAGTCCCACCATCCCAGGAATCAGTCTGGTAAACCGCCGCTGCACTCCCTCTATTGCAAAATTATAAAAACCACAGGAACCATACAGTGCAAAAGGAGGCCATTCAGCCCATTGAGTCTGCACCGACAACAATCCCACCCAGGCCCTATCCCCATAACCCCACATATTTATCCTGCTAATCCCTCTAACCTACGCATCCCGGGCCAATATGGGGCAATTTAGCATGGTCAATGCACCTAACCCGCACATCTTTGGAGTGTGGGAGGAAATCGGAGCACACGGAGGAAACCCACGCAGACACGGGGAGAATGTGCAGACTCCACACAGGCATCCTCAGATAAAGAGACCAAAACCATGTTGACATACAGAATAAATTTTAAGTTGTAATAAGAGACCTACTCTTCCACCACTCTTTACACTGAAATAACACTTTGTAGGTTGGTGCAGGTTGGAACTTAGGAGGCCAAAGAACATTAAGAGGAGTACTGACTATGTTGAAGTGCTTTGGGAATTCCTGAGGTCATGAAAGGTGCGGTATAAAATGCAAGTCCTTTTTACGGTGAGTTCAATAATAGAGAAATAAAGATTGCAAACAAGAGATGAAATGTTTGGTATTACACCATGAGGGCCAATAATTTTCTCAAAGTTTATCCAGCTCCACCATAACTTGGTCACAGTTGCATCGTAAACATTGGACATGAGCATAAATCAGCTTTCGGGTGAACCTCTTACGCAGTTCGGGAACAGGGTGGAAATTCCGCGGCTGGGCAATAATCAAAAGTCCAAAACTTTTATTTGAAGAATGTCGGTTTGGTCCCAGATCCAGAGTCAATCTTTCTCCTGAACTTCATGGGGTGGCCCGGTGGCACAGTGGTTAGCATTGCTGCCTCACAGCACCAGGGACCCAGGTTCAATTCCGGCCTCCGCTTACTCTCTGTGTGGAGTCTGCATGTTCTCCCCGTGTCTAAATGGGTTTCCTCCCACACTCTAAAGATGTGCGGGTTAGATTATAGAATCCCTACGGTGCAGAAGGAGGCTATTCGGCCCATCAAGACTGCACCGATCACAATCCCACCCAGACACACATATTTACCCTGCTAATCCCCTGACACTAGGAGCAATTTAGCATGGCCAATCAACCTAACCTTTGGACTGTGGGAGGAAACCAGAGCACCCGATTGATTGGCCATGATAAATTGCCCCATAGTATTAGGGGGATTAGCAGGGCAAATACATAGGGTTAAGGGTAGATTGTGGTTGGTGCAGGCTCGATGGGCTGAATGGCCTTCTTCTGCATTGTAGGGATTCTATGATTCTATGAATTGGTCCATGTTATTATACCCACAGTCAAAATTGAAAGCTTTGAGTTGGCATTGCGAGGCAGAATTTTCCCATCCTGGAATCATAGCAGGTGGGACAAGGACCATGCAAAGGTCCGTTGACCTCAGGCGGGATTTTCTGGACTTGCGGCGAGCACGGCCGGAAAATCCCACTCTGGATCTTTTATCACTGGGCAGGCACTGTTTTCTTTATTCGTTCATGGGATGTGTGCGTCGCTGGCTGGGTCATCATTTGTTGCCCATTCCCAATTACCCCTTGGACTGAGCAACTTGCTGCACCATTTCATTGATGTGTGACTGGAGTCACACATGTAGGCCAGACCAGGTAAGGACAGCATATTTCCTTCCGTAAAGGACATCAGTGAACCAGGATGGGCTAATGGGGACCAGAGCCAAGAAAACAAAATAAAAACCTTAATATAAAAACCAAATTACTGACAGATACTAGAAAAGGGGACTAAAACCAAAATGCACGGTGGCACAGTGGTCAACACTGTTGCCTCACAGCATCAGGGACTCCGGTTCGATTCCCGACTTGGGTCACTCTCTGTGCGGAGTTTGTACATTCTCCCCATGTCTGCGTGGGTTTCCTCCGGGTGCTCCGGTTTCCTCCCACAGACCAAAGATGTGTGGGTTAGGTTGGTTGGCCATGTTAAATTGCCCCTTAGTGTCTAGCTAGGATAAATGCATGGGGTTATGGGGATAGGCCCTGGGTAGGATTGTGGTCGGTGCAGACATGATAGGCCGAATGGCCTCTTTTTGCACTGTAGGATTCTATGATGACATGGCCATCACTGGCACCAAGGCCAGCATTGGTCATTCATCCCGAACTGTCCTTGAAATGAATGGCTTGCAAGACTTTTTCACAGGGCAGCTAAGAGTCAGCCACTGCTCCCCAAAGAGGAACCAGAGGGGTTTTATGACAATGGTCACCGATATTGAGACTAGCTTTCAATTCCAGATTTTATCCATTGAATAAATATGGCCATGGTGGGAGTTGAACCCCTGCCCTTCAGCACATTGTCCCAGGCTGCTGATCTTTCCACTGCACCATATACATGCGGGGGTGGGGGTGGGGTGGGGGGGGGGGGAGGAGTTGGGGGTGGGGTGGGAGTCTGTGGGGTGGGGTTGTGGAGAATGGGAAGTTGGGAGTGGGTGTGTGGAGGGATGGGTGTGTGTGTGGGGGGGGGGATTCGGGAATGGGGTAGGGGTGTGTTTATGGGGTATGGGTGGCTGTGAGTGCGTGTGTGTGTGGGAGGATGGGGGATTAGGGAATGGGGTAGGGGGTATGTGGGGGGTGGAGGGGTGGGGGTTTTCGTGGGGAATGGGGTGAAGGATGGAGAGGTGGGGGTGTGTGTACGGGAGGGTTGGGGAGCTGGGGGGGATCAGGGGCTCAATAATATGTTGTGAGTCATTGAGGAGAAAGTGGAAGTGATCAAAGGACACAGATTGAAGATAAGGGTCAAACCTGCAAAATGGGAGGAGAGCTTTTCCACAGTGAGCTCTTTCGACCTGGAATATGTGGCTTGGAAGAGGGATGAAAGGGATTCCAAAGGTAATTGTGTATCCGTCTGAAAACACAAAGACCCAGTAACAGCTCTAAAAAGGGAATTGGAAATATATCTTGAAAAGGAAGAAGAATTGCAGGCCTATGGGGAAAGGGCAGAGTAGAGACACTAATTGCATGGTTCTTTCAAAAAACCAGTGCTTGAACGATGGGCTGAATGGCCTCCTTCTGTACCATGTGTGACAATAAATCTACATCCAGTTCCAAAAGCATTCTGGCACAAGTGCTTTCTGAAGTCCAGTCACTTTCGCAATATAGGAGAAGGTGGCATGGTGGTAATGTCATTGAACTCGTCATCCAGAGATCACAGGGCAATGCTATAGAGGCAGAGGTTCAAATACCACCACGGCAGCTGGTGGAATTTCAATTCAATTCACAAATCTGAAATTCAAAGTTACTCTCCGTAGACCCTGAAACGACTGTTGATTGTCATAAAAACTCATCTGGTTCATTAATGTCCTTTAGGGAAGAATGGGCGGCACGATGGCACAGTGGTTAGCACTGCTACCTCACAGTGCCAAGGTCCCAGGTTCAATTCCAGCCTCGGGTCACTGTCTGTGTGGAGTTTGCATATTCTCCTCGTGTCTGCATGGGTTCCCTCCGGCTGCTCCAGTTTCCTCTCACAGTCTAAAGATATGCGGTTTAGGTTCATTGGCCATGCTAAATTGACCCTGGTACCAGGGGGATTTGTAGGTTAAATGTGTGCCATTGCAGGAATAGGGCCTGGCTAGGATTGTAGCTGGTACAGATTTGATGGGCCGAATGGCCTCCTTCTGAATTGTAGGGATTCTATGATCTTTCCAGAGATCGCAGGGGGAGTGCAGCAAAGGTTTACCAGGCTGATTCCTGAGATGGCAGGTCTGTCATATGAGGAGAGACTAAGTCAGTTAGGATTATATTTACTGGAGTTTAGAAGAGTGAGAGGAGATCTCATAGAAACTTATAAAATTCTAACAGGGTTAGACAGGGTAGATTCAGAAAGAATGTTCCTGAGGATGGGGAGTCCAGAACTAAGGGTCATAGTTTGAGGATAAGAACTGAGGTGAGGAGAATTTTTTTCACCCAGAGGGTGGTGAATCGATGGAATTCACGACCACAGAATGTAGTTGAAGCCAAAACCTTGTGTGATTTCAAGAAGAAATTAGATATAGCTCTTGGGGCTAAGGGGATCAAGGGACATGGAGGGAAGGGGGGGATCAGGATATTGAATTAGCTGATCAGCCATGATCAAAATGAATGACGGAGCAGGTTCAAAGGGCTGAATGGCCTACTCCTGCTTCTATCTTCTATGTTTCTACGACCCTTAACTACCCTCTGGAATGATGAGGCAAGCCATGCAGATCAAGGACAATTAGGTAGGGACAACAAATGCTGATGAAAGAAAATAAAATAAACAGCAGTTAATTTTATGCCCAACAAGCTCCCACATGACGCATTGTGTGAGTGATGTTGATTGATGGATAAATATTTCCAGGCTGCTGGGATGAACTCACCTGCTCTTCTTCAAAAACGTTCCGTGGTTCTTTCTTCATCCACCCGAGAGGGCAGGTGGGGCAGTTTACCATCTCAGCCGAAGGACAGCATCTCTGACAACGCTGCACCCCCTCAGCGTTGCACAGCCTGGATTTTGCGTGCAGGTCTCTGGGATGAGGTTTGAACCCCCTGACCTTCACAGCTCAGAGGTGAGAGTGAAAAAGCATTAAAAGAAACAATCTCAGGAACAGACGCAGCAACTCACTGCCTGCCAAGGACATGGTCATAAATGACTGGGTTGCGGTGGGTGAAGTAGCATTGCAGGAAGCTGCTGTAGACCTCAAAGAGTTACTGCAAGATGTATGGCCTGTAAAAATTAACATTCAGTACTGGAGAGTAGTGGTGCGTGTCCATGCAGTTCAGTAAAGAACAGTCAAAGTCTGCTAACCTCAACATCCATCAATGGCTGGAAAGAAAAGTGATGCTGTCAGCGTCTCACTAGGGTGTAGAAAGTGATGCACTGCAGTTCACGGAGAGGAAGTTTGCACTGAGTTCTGAGTCTGAACCTCTCTGTTCTGGTTCAGTGCTTGTGAATAAAACCATAGCAGCGGGGTTAGTTACTCAATGGACACATGGGACACGGAGGGACAGAGCAGCGTTCTGGCTGAGAATTTTCTGAAACCATTCAGTGAAAATACAATTGCCCTTCCTACCAACCTCCAGAGGGGGGTGTACAATGCTGATTTCCCGGACCTGCGCATATCCATTTATATTGGCGCAATCATTGGATTAAAACCCATGGAATAAGTCGAGGAAAAACCTGGAAATTCGATACAATCTTTATAAAGATATTACCACCTATACTCGTTGGGGAAAAGTGCATACGAATATATGAAATCAGTGCAGAGGTAGGCCATTCAGCCCAATCAAACCATCTCCGCCATTCAATAAGATCATAATTGGTCTGTTTGTGTTTCAAGTTCCATATTTCCATCTACCCAACCCCCCTCCCCAGGCCAGACTAGGTAGGAACGGCAGATTTCCTCCCCTGAAGGACATTAGTGAACCAGATGGGTTTTTACAACAATCAACAATGGTTTCGTGGGCATCGTTAGACTTTCAATTCCAGATTTTTGTTGAATACAAATTTCACCATCGGCCATGGTGGGATTCCAGGTCCCAAGAGCATTACCCTGGGTCTCTGGATTACTGGTCCATTGATGATACTGCTAAGGCCATAAGACAAAGGAGAAGAATTAGGCCACTCAGCCCATCAAGTCTTCTCCACCATTCAATCATGGCTGATATTTTTCTCAGCCCCATTCTCCTGCCTTTTCCCCATAACCCCTGATCCCCTTATTAATCAAGAACCTATCTATCTCTGTCTAAAAGACACTCATTGACCTGGCCTCCACAGCCTTCTGCAACTAAGAGTTCCATAGATTCACCACTCTCTGGCTGAAGAAATTCATCCTCATCTCTGTTTTAAAGGATCATCCCTTTAGCCTGAGGCTGTGCCCTCTTGTTCTAATTTTTCCTACTGGTGGAAACACCCTCTCCACACCCACTCTATCCAGGCCTCGCAATATCCTTTAAGTTTCAATAAGATCCCCCCGATCCTTCCAAATTCCAAAAAGCACAGACACAGAGTCCTCAACCGTTCCTCATACAACAAGCTCTTCATTCCAGGGATCATTCTTGTGAACCTCCTCTGGACCCTTTCCAAGGCCAGCACATCCTTCCTTAGATAGGGGGCCCAAAACTGCTCACAATATTCCAAATGGGGTCTGATCAGAGCCTCAGAACTACATCCCTGCCCTTGTATTCTAGCCCTCTCAACATGAATGCTAGCATTGCATTTGCCTTCCTAACTGCTGACTGAACCTGCACGTTAACCTTAAAGGAATCTTGAACAAGGACTCCCAAGTCCCTTTGTGCTTCTGATTTCCTAAGCATTTCCCCATTTAGAAAATAGTCTATGCCTCCATTTCTCCTTCCGAAGTGCATAATCTCACACTTTTCCACACTGTATTCCATCTGCCACTTCTTTGCCCACTCTCCTAACCAAGTCCTTCTGCAGGCCCCCTGCTTCCTCAATACCTCCTGTCCCTCTACATATCTTAGTATCAGCTGAAAACTTAGCAATAGTGCCTTCGGTTCCTTCCTCCAAATCATTAATGTATATTGTGGAAAGTTGTGGTCCCAGCTCACAATAGTCCAAATGGAGTTTGACCAGAGCCTTATACAGCATCAGAGATACATCTATACTTTTGTATTCTAGCCCCATCACCTCCCCATGCTTGCCGCTTATCAGCCCAAGCCTGGGTATTGTCCAGGTCCTGCTGCATTTGGATATGGACTGCTTCAGTATCTGAGGAGTTGCAAATGGCGCTGAACATTGCGCAGTCATGAGTGAACATCCCCACTTCCAACCTTATGATAAAAGGAAAGTCATTGATGAAGCAGCTGAAGCTGGTTCAGCCTGAACACGACCCTGAGAAACTCCGACAGCGACTTCCTGGAGCTGAGATGATTGACGTCCAACAACCTGTGGAGTTTGCACATTCTCCCCGTGTCTACATGGGTTTCCTCTGAGTGCTCCGGTTTCCTCACACAGTCCAAAGATGTGCGGATTAGGTTGATTGGTCATGCTAAATTGCCCCTTAGTGTCAGGGGGACTAGCTAGGGTAAATTTATGGGGATAGGACCTGGTTGGGATTGTGGTTGGTGCAGACTCAATGGGCCGAATGGCCTCCTTCTGCACTGTAGGATTCTAGGATTCTATGATTCTAACCACAACCATCTTCCTTTTTACTAGGCTTTTGTTTACTTCAGTTCAGGTCATCACCCATAGGAGACAGAGGGTAGTGGTCGAAGGGTCTTTTTCCGGCTGGAGGTCTGTGACCAGTGGTGTTCCACAGGGCTCTGTACTGGGACCTCTGCTATTTGTGATATATATAAATGATTTGGAAGAAGGTGTAACTGGTGTAATCAGCAAGTTTGCGGATGACACGAAGATGGCTGGAATTGCGGATAGCGAAGAGCATTGTCGGGCAATACAGCAGGATATAGATAGGCTGGAAAATTGGGCGGAGAGGTGGCAGATGGAGTTTAATCCGGATAAATGCGAAGTGATGCATTTTGGAAGAAATAATGTAGGGAGGAGTTATACAATAAATGGCAGAGTCATCAGGAGTATAGAAACACAGAGGGACCTAGGTGTGCAAGTCCACAAATCCTTGAAGGTGGCAACACAGGTGGAGAAGGTGGTGAAGAAGGATATGGTATGCTTGCCTTTATAGGACGGGGTATAGAGAATAAAAGCTGGAGTCTGATGATGCAGCTGTATAGAACGCTGGTTAGGTCACATTTGGAGTACTGCGTCCAGTTCTGGTCGCCGCACTACCAGAAGGACGTGGAGGCATTGGAGAGAGTGCAGAGAAGGTTTACCAGGATGTTGCCTGGTATGGAGGGTCTTAACTATGAGGAGAGATTGGGTAGACTGGGGTTGTTCTCCTTGGAAAGACGGAGAATGAGGGGAGATCTAATAGAGGTATACAAGATTATGAAGTGTATAGATAGGGTGAACAGTGGGAAGCTTTCTCCCAGGTCGGAGGTGACGATCACGAGGGGTCACGGGCTCAAGCTGAGAGGGGCGAGGTATAACTCAGACATCAGAGGGACGTTTTTTACACAGAGGGTGGTGGGGGCCTGGAATGCGCTGCCAAGTAGGGTGGTGGAGGCAGGCACGCTGACATCGTTTAAGACTTACCTGGATAGTCACATGAGCAGCCTGGGAATGGAGGGATACAAACGATTGGTCTAGTTGGACCAAGGAGCGGCACAGGCTTGGAGGGCCGAAGGGCCTGTTTCCTGTGCTGTACTGTTCTTTGTTCTTTGTATCACCCAGGCTTAACCAATCAAGCACAGTGAGCATAGATCAGTTACCGGACTCCCTTAATGAAACTCAGAGCAATGGAACGCTACAACCCCCAGAGACAAGACCTTGGATGCTACAGGATGGTGGAGCAAGGAGTGTGAAGAATTGTTGGTGGCCCTACCATGCAAAAAGGAGACAGGAGCGAGAGTGGGTCTTTGAAGAGAAAAACGCACAAATCAGTGGGTTAGAATTAATGGGCAGAAATCTCCGGCCACGCTGGTCTAAAAGCTGAGAATTCCCACCCGACTGTCAATGGGGTTTCACATTGTCTGTAACCCGCCCGCTAAAATTCCAGGGACGGGCAGGATGGAAGAATTCCGGCCAATATTTCTGAGCTGAAGAAATTCCTGTGTTGATTCCCCAGCTCTTTCCAACTCCTCACCGAGGAGCTGTTCAAATGATTTCAGACTTTCTGCTTGTCAAACACAGGATTGGATGGAGCAGAGCTCAAATTAAACTCTTGGCCACCCCCCCCTGCCACCCCACCCCCTACAGATAAACCATTTCATCAGAGGAAAACTGGAAAGCATTCCTCCATCAGATAGCTGGGAAATCAAAGCAGTCTGCTCAATCAACCCACACACCATACCAACAGAGGAGATAAAAGACTTAAAACACACACAGAATCAATTACTGTTAAGCAAATACTCTGCATCCAATGTAATTCATTTACCAGTTTCTTATGGTGAAACATTAGTGAATATTTTTTTGTGCTCACCCAGCTGAGGGATATTGATCTGAGTGAAATACTTTTCAACTTGTGGCTGCATTTTCTACTCTCTGGCAACACGAGAATTCACATCTGACACACCGAGATGAAGCACAATTCTCCCACAGCAAGATGCTTACGTTTGTAACTTCGGAAAAACATTGCCACTATTCATAGAATCCCTACAGTGCAAAAAGAGGCCATTCGGCCCACCAAGTCTGCACCGACTGCAATCCCACCCAGCCCCTATTCCCCTCGCCCCACATATTTACCCAGCTAATCCCCTAACACGAGGGTCAATTTTACCATGGCTAATCAACCGAACCCACACATCTGTGGAGTGTGGGAGGAAACAGGAGAACCCGGAGGAAACCCACACAGTCACAGGGAAAATGTACAAACTCCACACAGACAGTGACCCAATGCTGGAATTGAACCTGGGTCCCTGGTGCTGTGAGGCAGCAGTGCTAACTACTGTGCCACCCATGCAGACATGAGGAGGATGAGCAAACTACACACAGACAATGACCCGTGCCGGGAATCGAACCCGGGCCCACTAGTCCCGTGAGTCTTAATATTTTCCTTACCAAATCTTAATTTTGTTTGTAAAAAAATAGGAGATTTCTTATTAATACAGTTAAATTATATCCATCACTGATAGAAAATACATGGAACAATTAGTTTAGAGTCCAATTTGTGGTCAATTTTAGTGCAGCAAGATGGGCTTGATTAACATGGTACAAGTTTATCTCATGAAGGATCTCTGTCGCTAAAGAGTGAGTTGGTAACATCACTGCTCCAGGTTAGACTCAAACCCATGTTCCAAAGTGTGAAAGAATGCAATGCTAACCTACTGCATCATTTAATTCCCCAGGTTACTGTCCTTGCTAGGCGGTACAGGTAGATTATCCATTGCCAATCCAATGGCCCAAAGCTTGCTTGGATTGGCAATCACAGTTGGTACGTTACACTACACTTTTTGACTTACACTGGATTTGAGCTGCACAATTGCCACCTAGGCGTCCATCCCAGACCTGGTGAGAGATGCACAGTGCATGCAGTACCTCTAGAGACTTTCCATTGCGGGGCAGCAGTGTCGGAGTTTCGGTTGGTTCCTGATACAGAATAATTGCCCATCGGAAGTTTAACAGGGGGAGCTATGGTTATTAGAACAGCAAACCACTCCTGTGGTCACCAGGAACCCCTGAACCTCCAATGCTTATGGTCACCAGCAGCAATCCCCTACCCCCACCCCGCCGCACTCCCCCCTCCAGTTCCACAGTCAACGCGTTCCATATTTCATCAGAGAACAACTCTTGCAACATTTTAACCTAGTGTGATAATGGTAGGGAAATATAAATAGAAACACAAGGGCTAATATGCGAACTACTTCCACCAAGAGGCAGCAAAACCAATGGGGATAATGGCTTGCAAATTCCTTTTGAAATGTTCGAACAAAAAAAATGACTTTTAATATCCAGCAGCGAATTTCAATAAATGGATGAAATCGCACTCCAACAGCACACTTGCTGATGTGCAGTCGTTATAATTAAGGTCAGGCAGTTTAATTGAAGGGCTCATTTTAACCTCTTCATCCTTCCATCAAACAGCCCATTTCCAATTACTTAACCGCGCAATGGCCCATCCACTGAGTCTCAGTAAGGCCAGCATTGTCTACAGGGGCTGCACTTTGCCCACAAGATTGAGAGATAATCAAGTAACTGTCTCCAGGGTTTTGACACTGCTAAATTATTGATATTCTAATTGCAATGCCGTGACTGTGACACTGAGTTCCGATCCGTTCCTCTGAGGTGACGTGAGGGCTCTGATTGACTTTATCGCCTTGCTGCTGTATTGAAACTCGAAAACAGAGTGGGTATCTGTCAGGTCACATCACCATGATGCATCCAAGCTTGTGACGTGAAGCGAAATGGATATTGCTCCTCACTGCACCTAACGCTAAAAAGAAAGCTTTCCATTAAAACTGTCGTGGGTTTTGTCCATATTAATCTGCGGGGTGTCACCGCTGAGGGAGTGGAGGACTCGCTGTTTATGGGATCTTGCTGTGCACAAATGGGCTGCTGCATTCCTTATACAACACCACTTAGAATCATTGAATCATGGAATCCTGTAGTGCAGAAGGAGGCTATCCGGCCCATCGAGCCTGCACCGATCACAATCCCACCCAGGCCCCATCCCCATAATCCCATGCATTTACCCTCGCTAGGCCCCCTGACACTAAGGGGCAATTTACCATGGCCAGTCCACCTAACCCGCATATCTTTGGAGTGTGGGAGGAAACCGGAGCACCCGGAGGAAACCCACGCAGACACGGGGAGAATGTGCAAACTCCACACAGACAGTGAACCAAGCCGGGAATCGAACCTGGGTCCCTGGCGCTGTGAGGCAGCAGTACTAACCACTGTGCTGTCCTTGTGTCACCATGCCGCCCTGCTTCAACACTTCAGCACTTCAACACGGCACACTGGGTTCAATTCCGGTCTTGGGTGATTGTCTGTGTGGAGTTTGCACATTCTCCCTGTGTCTGCATGGGTTTCTTCCAGGTGCTCCAGTTTCCGCCCACACTCCAATGATTTGGGGGTTAGGTGGATTGGCCATGCTAAATTGCCCCTTACTGTCCCAGGATGTGTAGGTTAGGTCGATTTAATGTAGTTAATGCATGGATTGCAGGGATAGGATGGGGAATGGTCCAGGGTAGTATGCCTGGTCAGAGGGTCAGTGCAGACTTGATGGGCTGAATGGCCTCCTTTTGCACTGTAGGAGTTCTATGATATTTATTGCCTGGTATCACTAGGATATGGGGGTTCCGGTGGAAAAGATGAGGACCAGAATTTTCCACGTGTACACAAATGCACAAACACACCTTCAAAACCCACAACCACTTCCATCACAAGGACAAGGGCAGCAGACACATGGGAACACCACCACCTGCAAGTTCTCCTCCAAGTCACTCACCATCCTGACTTGGAAATATGTTGGGCATTCCTTCAGCGCCGCTGGGTCAAAATCCTGGAACTCCCTCCCTAACAGCACTGTGGGTTTGCCAACACCACAGGGACTGCAGAGGTTCAAGAAGGCAGCTCACTACCACCTTCTGAAAGGCGACTAGAGATGGGCAATAAATGCTGGCCCAGCCAGCGATGCCCGTATCCCGGAAAATGAAAAAAAAACTTGCAAAACGAAGGCTAGAGCAGAAAACGCACAGAAAGCTATGAAATACCAGAAATAAATCAGCAGCAAACTTTCACCTAAACTCCCAACTATTCACACTGCCAAGATTCCCGTCCACTTCTACCATGCCCTGGATTGAGAAATCAATCAAAATGTATTGGCTGCCGACACGTATTGTCCGTGCATCACCCACAAAATCACCCGGGCAGCGTAATATCCAATACAATTGGGCTTAATTTCCTGTTTAAGTATTGGCGGGCATGCTTCCAGCTCCCACACATGCCCGCTGGCCGTAATATTGTGCAAAGGTTCAATGACATCAGGACGCACACACTGGTGCCCGTTTCTGTGACGTAAAGTTGAGACCAACTCAATGGGTGGGATTTTATGGCCACGATTGAGCGAGACCGGAAATTCCTGCCCTAGTTGAACGGGACCTTTCCGTTGTTCACTCCTCGCCTGCTCCAATTCCCTGGAGGGCAAGGCGGTAGAATTCCGGCCAATGTCTACTTTGACTCTTCTGATGTTCAGAACTCACCGGAACAGATTATACGGCAGTCCCCTCATTCACATCCGTAAAACATTGCCTGCTGCTCCCCACAAGATGACACTTCAGAAGTATTTCATTGGACACAAAGTGTTTGTGGAGGGCGCTACAGTAATGCAATTTTTTACCCCTTAAATAGAAGCAGAATAAGGCTACCTCTGTTCTAATCCACAATGTCCTTCGCTGCTTGTCTTAGAACAATACCCTCATTACTGCAGCAATGGGAGGCTCCCAGAAATGCAGTCAACATCACCGTCCTCTCCCAAGTCAATATGCCCAGAATTGAGGCACTAATCACTCAAAAGCAGCATCCCTGGACAGGAGTGTTCTTCAAAAGCCTGACACCAGCCTTTTCCCGCTGCCTCAGCAAAGCAGCCAGCATAATCAAGGACCCCACACACCCCGGACATTCTCTCTCCCACCATCTTCCATCAGGGAAAAGATACAAAAGTCTGAGATCACGTACCAACCGACTCAAGAACAGCTTCTTTCCTGCTGCCATCAGACTTTTGAATGGACCTACCTCGCATTAAGTTGATCTTTCTCTACACCCTAGCTTTGACTGTAATACTACATTCTGCACTCTCTCCTTTCTTTCTCCCCTATGTACTCTATGAATGGTATGCTCTGTCTGTATAGCACACAAGAATCAATACTTTTTTTTTATTAGTGTCACGGGTAGGCTTACATTAAGACTGCAATTAAATTACCGCCACACTCCAGCGCCTGTTCAGATACACTGAGGGATAATTTAGCACGGCCAATGCACCTAACCAGCACGTTTGTCGGATTGTGGGAGGAAACCGGAGCACCCGGAGGAAACCCACGCAGACACGGGGAGAACGTGAAAACTCCACACAGACAGTGACCCAAGCCGGAATCGAACCCGGGTCTCTGACCCTGTGAGGCAGCAGTGCTAACCACTGTGCCACCGTAACACCAGTTTTGTTGTGTACCAATACATGTGACAATAATAAATCAAATCAAATCAAACCAAACTCTTGACACAACTGTTCTATTCAGAACTCAGTCATGGCAGGAAACCCCCAAGATAATAATGGAAGCGATGAAGAGCTGTCCTCAAAGCTTCCCTGAAGAGATCAAACATCTCTGCCGACTCATGGGAGTCTCTGGCTTGCGACCGACCAGAAAGGAGAATGTTCATTCGGGAAAGCACCGAGCACACCAAGAGATTTAGCCGTACTCAAGGTGCAGAGGTGAAGTCAAGGCTTCAGAGGGGAGCGTGCCAAGCTCAAAACAACCCATCTAACCAGCCCTTGGAGCACCCCCTGTACCTCATGTGGCAGAGTAGACACACCAAGCACTGGACTTATCAAACAGCTCAGAACCCACCGAACCGGAGTGGAAGTGAGTCACCCTCGATCCCAAGGAACTGCCTAAGAAGACTCATTATACCAGCCGCAGCTGTGACTTCTGAATGAACTTGTCAGTTTGAGTTCTGGACTAGTGTTTGACTTTGTGCTTGGAATTCATACCTGCAGGAAAGTGGCTGCCAAATTCATTCCATATAGGAACAGCACTCACAATTCTAATCAATCAGCATTGGGTCGATTTGAACCCAGGTCCCAGAGATAAAACACCGACATTATGGGGATGGAGAGTATCCATTTGGGTGCAAGCTCCTATCAATGAGGTACGATTTAAGTTTCCACCAAGTTTTATTTACATTGTCACAAATAAAATCTTCCATAGAACCACAGGAACCTAACAGTGCAGAAAGAGCCCATTCGGCCCGTCCAAGTCCACACTGACTCTCCAAAAGAGCATCTTGCTCACTCACTTAACCCTACGGCATTTAGCGTGGCTATTCGACTTAACCTTTAGAGTGTGGGAGTAAACTGGAGCACCTAGAGGAAACCCACACAGACATGGGGAGAATGTCCAAACTCTGCACAGACAGTTACCCAAGACCAGAATTGAACCCGGGTCACTGTGAGGCAGCAGTGCTAACCCTTGTACCACAATGCCTCCCTTCAGAGTTCCTTCAGTGTAGTGCAAGGATATGAACTACATGTCCTGCCCAGCAAGGTTGGTTCAGAGTGATTAGCACCCCGCTGCTTGGTGAGGAAGCAGTGGTGTAGTGGTATTGTCACCAGACTCATAACCTGGTAGATCCAGGACATCCAGGGCATATTTCTGAGGATCTAGGTTCAAATCATCTGCTATGGTGATGCTTGAATTATTATTTTTTTAAATCTGGAATTTATAAAAAGATCAAATAAAAACTGTGAAACCATTGTCGATTGTCATTAAAACGCATCAGGTTCACTAATGTCCTTTAGGGAAGGCAATCTGCCATCCTTACCTGGTCTGGCCTACATGTGACTCCAGAGCCACAGCAATGTAGCTGACTCTTAAATGTCCCCTCAAGAGCAATTAGGGATGGGCAATGAATGCTGTCACAGTCAGCGATGCACACATCCAATGAAAGAATAAATTAAAGAAAAAACTTTGTGTGGGAGAGAACACTGTGACTGGATTGACTTTATTAAAGTCTAATATTGTTCTTTATCTTTCCTTTCCTTTCAAAAACATTCTTTCATGTATTTAAAGCTGAAGTTTATTTACTAGTGTCACAAGTAAGGCTTACATTAACACTGCAATGAAGTTATTGCGAAAATCCACTAGCTACCGCACTCCACCACCTGTTCAGTTACACTGAGGGAGAATTTAGCATGGTCAATGCACCTAACCAGCATGTCTTCCGGACTATGAGAGGAAACCAGAGCATCTGGAGGAAACCCATGCAGACATGGGGAGAACATGCAGACTCCTCACAGACGGTGACTCAAGCTAGAATTGAACCCAGGTCCCTGGTGCTGTGAGGTAGCAGTGCTGTGCCACCGTGCCACTCCATTTGTGGTGGAACCTGGTTTAATTAATATTATTAATACAACTAAAATTGGTCCATCACCAGAAATAGGCATTTTATTACTTTTCTTAGCTGTGGAGAATCAGGGATCACCAAACATAATATAGAAAACAGTCAATGCTGAGCTATTTAATAGCTTATTTCTTCTGATTCATGTCTTTGTAAATTAAACACTTTTTGATGTGTAGAAAATTTTAAAACATGCCAACTAACTAGTGCTTGTGCACCTCAGAATATGAGTGCAACTTAAAAAGCCTCCCTGGACCAGTGCAATTGGCAGAATTGCAGAATTTCGGGTCTTGTGGTAATGTCACTGGACTGGTAATTGCCAGAAGCCTGGACTAATGCTATGTGGTTATGTGCTCAAATCCCACCAGGTCATACCACAAGGGCAGCAGGGTGGCACAGTGGTCAGCACTGCTGCCTCACAGTGCTCAGGACCTGGATTCGATTCCGGCCTTGGGTGACTGTGTGGAGTTTGCACTTTCTCCCCATATCTGTGTGGGTATTTTCCAGGTGCTCTGGCTTCCTCCTACCGTCCAAACATGTGCAGGTTAGGTTGATTGGCCATGCTAAATTGTCCGTTAATGTCCCAACATAAGAACTAGGTGGAGGAGTAGGTCATCTGGAGCCTGCTCCATCATTCAAAAAGATCATGGCTGATCTTTTTGTGGACTCATCTCCACGTTCTCGCCCGCTCACCAATAAAAACATAAGATGTGTGGGTTAGGGGGGTAAGTACGTGGAGTTATGGGGATAAGGCCTGGGTGAGATTGTGTCAGAGAGTCGGTGCGGGCTTGATGGGGCGAGTGGCCTCTTTCCGCACCGTCGGGATTCTATGATCTAAATTCCATTAAAAAATACATTTTAATTGAAGCTAACCTCAGAAATTGTGATCACTAATCTATCATTGATTGTTGCAAAATGCTCCTGATTCACTAATCTCCCTTTAGGGAGGGAAATCTACCATCCTTCCCCGGTCTGGCCTACATGTGACTCTAGACACTCTAGCAATGTGGTTGACTCTTAACTGGCCCTCTGAAATGGCCGAGCGAGGTGTTCAGTTCAAGGGCAATTAGGTTTGGCCAGCAAATACTGGCACCAGCAACACCCACATCCTGTAAAAGGGAAAAAAAAAGAATGGAAAAGATAAGGAACTCACAAATTCCCCAAAGTGCTTAAAATAATTCTGTGCTAAACAAAATAACAGCCTCATTTAAGAGGTATTTTGCTGCTGAAATTTGTGTTAAAAATTACAAGGAGCTGTGAAATATGTTCCTCTCCTCAGTGCAGCATTGTTAACGATGTTACAGTGGCCTAGATGTCAGGGTAATTACGAAGAAACCATCAGGGTTTAATTCAGTTTGCTAGCAGAATGCAAAGGATATTAATGCTAAACAAATCTTACATTACATCAGTATTGCACAGGTCATCGAACTTGAAACAAAGGTAATGATGTGACCTTAACATTCGGTATTCCTGTACCGTAATCTCCTGGTACGAATACAGAGAGAGATCTCTATGAAATAAATGGAAGCTATTTGCGAGTTTAATCTATTCAAATGAAAGGACAACATGGGTCAGCAGATTTCTACTTAAGATGTGGCATTTCTGTATTTGGAGTACTAATGTCGTAAATTGGCATGTAATGGTATTTAATATTAATGGGGGTTACAGTTGCAGAGAATGCCTGGGAGGGCCAGTGAATAACTGCCTTACACAGTCGGTTGGTATCAGAGTTCTACAGTACAAAGTACTTGACACACTGGGCGGAATTTTCCAGCCGCGATCACCCCAAAACCGGAAAATCCCGCCCCGAGGTCAACGGACCTTGACATGATCTGCCCCCTGCCCGCTACGATTCCCGTGGTGGGCTGGACGGGAAAATTCCGCCACCCACTGTGTGTGAATGATCCCAAATGAAGGACAACGGAATGTACTTCACAGGCTCCCGGTGGCTAGATGCCAGGTGGCAGGGAGGCATTGGCGAAGTGGTATTGTCACTGGGCTAGTAATCCAGAGACCAAAGGTAATGCTCTGGGGACTCAGGTTTGACTTCCAACATGGCAGATGGTGAAACTTGAATGCAATAAAATAAATCTTGAATTAAAAGTCAAATAGAAGCAAGAGTAAGCCACCAAGGCACTTCAAGCCTGCCCCGCCATTCAATGCGATCATGGCTGATCTCAGCTCCTTTTCTGTGCCATTTCTCCATACCCCTCTATTCCTCGATCTATCAATTATTTATCCAGCCTCCACTTTAAATACTTCCAATGATCCAGCCTCCACCACCCTTTGGGGCAGAGAATTCCAGAGATTCACCACCCTCTGCGAGAAGAAATTTCTACGCACTTTAAATGGCTGGTTCTTTATCTTGTAGCGATGTCCCCTTGTTCAAGACTCTCCCACTAGTGAAAACATCTCACCCTCTACCCTGTCAAGCCCCCTCAGGATCTTATATGTTTGAATAAGGTCACCCCTCACTCTTCTAAACTCCAAGGAATACAGAACCAGGCTATTTAGTCTCTCTTGATAGGACAACCCTCTCATCCTGGTGTTAGCCTGGTGACTCTCCTTTAGACTGCCTGCAATGTTACTACATCGTTTTTCAGGTCATGGTGACCATGAAATCCAGGGCAGGGAAGGTGATGGCCTAGTAGTATTATCGCTAGATAATTAATCCAGAAACTCAGCTAATGTCCTGGGGACTTGGGTTCGAATCCCGCCAAGGCAGATGGTGGAATTTGAATTCAATAAAAAAAATCTGGAATTAAGAATCTATTGATAACCATGAAACCATTGTCAATTGTTGGGAAAACCTATCTGGTTCACTACTATCCTTTAGGAGAGGAAATCTGGTCTGGCCTACGTGTGACTCCAGAGTCACAGCAATGTGGGTGACTCTTAATTACCCTCAGGGATGGGCAATAAATGCTGGCCCAGCCCACATCCTATGAACAACTGTTTTTTGTTTAAATTGTCGGGGGATTATATCCGTTTCTCAACCCGGCCCTTCCATAGTGGGAGCGGTTTTGGGCTGCTTACCTGCCCATGAACAAATGGAGGCCCTTAAGTGACCAACTCCATCCACTGCCACTGCTGGGATTGTACCCATGATGGGGCCAACACCAAGTGTCCACCCACCAGGTTTCACTTGGTGGCATTGTGACCTGTTTGGGGTGGGGGTAGGGGCTGGGTTTGGTTGAAAGGTGGGGGAGGGGAGTGCTTCCTGGTCAGTCAGCACCTCCTCTTTGGGTCTGCCGTAGTTCCCAGAAGTGGTCACCATTCCCGGCCAGGGCCAGGTAGCCATGGTGTGATGGCCAAGCACAGCTGGGTTTGTAATCGACTCTTACCCTATGGGCTTGGGTTCCTGCCACCCAGGTAAAGTCCTGCACATTGTGTGCAGAAAGAATCAATATAAGTAACTGTTTGTCATCTCAATTTTGTGTTTAAAAAAAACTAACCCGATCCAATCTGATTTGTTCAGTTAGTGAAGGGTGGGAGCTTAACCCAGCAGGCAGTGGCATCCATCCATCCCCAGACTGTTGCCAGGACGACAGTTAGAGAACCACAGCACTTCTGGCTTAGAGAAGAAGGGTGGAGAAAAAATAATCAGTCCGGTTGCCCTCCTCCTGAATACCATGAGAGCATCCTCAAGGATGAATTAGGCAAAATAAAAGACCTGCAAGCAAAGATCTATGTGGACCCAGAGGCGACCCCTCGATTCTTTAGGGCGAGACCAGAACCATATGCTTTGCGAGAGAAAGTAGATACTGAATTAAAGGGATTAGAATAATTGGGCATTATCCAGCCAGTTCAGTTCTCGGAATGGGTAACACTGATAGTTCCTGTATTGAAACCAGACAAGACCGTCCACACTTGTTGTGATTACAAGTTTACAATTAATTGAGCTGCCAAGTTGCGGTATACCTTGATGATGTTCTCTTAACTAGATCGACAGAAGCTGAGCATCTAGCAAGCTTAGAGGTACTGATGAGATTTCAAGAGGCTGGAGTTTGCCTCAAGAAGGAGAAATGTACTTTTCAAACCACTGATTTAACATACCTGGGGCACCATGTCGATGCACAAGGATTAACCCCCATGGAAGACAAGGTCAAAGCCATAAAGGAGACACCAGCCCACAAAAACGCATCTAAGTTCAGATCATTTTTTGAAATGATAAACTACTATGGGCAATTTTTTCCAAATGTTATTGGCCGCCTTGCATGTTCTGCTAAATAAACACCAATGTTGGTCTTCGAAGACTCCCCAGATAGAAGCTTTCAACAGCGTAAAACAATTGCTGCATTCTTCCAACTTAGTTTAATGTCTCATGCCAAAGATTGTACCTCCAACGTTGCAGTGGAGGATATTGAAAAATGTTTGAAGAGTTTCTGAGGTGGAGATGCCGGCATTGGACTGGAGTGGGCAAAGTAAGAAGTCTCACAACACCAGGTTAAAGTCCAACAGGTTTAGTTGGAATCACGAACTTTCGGAGCGCTGCTCCTTCATCAGGTGAATGGGCAACTCACCTGATGAAGGAGCAGCGCTCCGAAAGTTCATGACTCCAAATAAACCCGTTGGACTTTAACCTGGTGTTGTGAGACTTCTTACTGAAGAGTTTCTGGCATTAACCATCATATCCTCGAAGACCTCTTTAGTTTCTTAAACCATCCTGTTGGAAAGGATTAAAAGCAAATGACTGCAGATGCTGGAATCTGAGAGAAGAACAGAAAATGCTGGAAAATGTCAACAGTCTGGCAGCATCTGTGGAGAGAGAATAGAGCCAACGTTTTGAGTCTGGATGACCCTTCGTCAGAGCTGAAGACAGCAGAGAGTGAGATTTATACTGCAGTGGTGAGGAGGGGGAGGGTGGGGAGCTCTAAGGGTTGGATAGAGAGACAACGGCTGGTGGAGATGGGAGAGATTGACACAAATGCTATAGTCAAAAAGACAAGGGGAATGGAAATGGTGGTGATCATGCTTAAGAAGGATACTGATAGCAGCAATTCCGAGATCAGAATGTGTAAATGGCAGGACAAAAGTAAGCAGAGAGACAAAGGACAACCTGAGGCATGTAGCAGATGGCCCTAGTGGGTGGGGGAGGGGAGGAGAGACAGTGGTGAGGAACGAAAGATAGAAAGTGAGATTTTTTTTTAAATGGAAGAAGTGCAAATAAATTTTAAAATAAAATATGTCGATGGAAATGGATTGATGGAAATAGATGTAGGAAAGGATTCCCTTTTAAGCTTATTTATTAGTGTCTCAAGTAGGCTTACATTAACACCATGATGAAGTTACTGTGAAAATCCAGCGCCTGTTCGGGTACACTGAGGGAGAATTCTAGCATGGCCAATGCACCTAACCAGCATGGCTTTCAGACTAAATTTGAAGTAAGTTTAAGTTTATTTATTAGTGTCACAAGTAGGCTTATATTAACAGTGCAATGAGGTTACAATGAAAATCCCCTAGTCGCCACACTCCAACGCCTGTTCGGGTGCACTGAGGGAGAATTTAGCATGGCCAATGCACCTAACCAGCACGTCTTTCAGACTGTGGGAAGAAACCGGAGCACCTTGGGGCATTCCCCTGCTCCTTGTGTGGGAAAGGATTTACCCGTTCATTCAACCTACTGACACACCAACTTGTTCATACTGATAAGAGACTGTTTAAATGTCCTGACTGTGAGAAGTAGGGGAGAATATGCAGACTCCGCACAGTGACCCCCAAACCGGGAATGGAACCCTGGCGCTGTGAGACAGCAGTGCTAACCACCGTGCCACCCTACTTTTATAAAATAGAAGCAGTAAACTCAGTGAAGGACACCTCCAGTAAAGTCAGGCATCGCTGATCACCTCAGCACTGACAGAGGTTTTTTTTTTCTGAAAGTGCACAGACAAGAATGTTATGATGTAATTCAGAATCTGAATGCTTCTCATTTTTCAGAGGCACTGTGAAGAGTTCCCATTTTGATATATCTGTGGAATGTAGATAATGAAAGTTATTGCTTCGGAAGCTCAGTCTAAAGAGATTGCTTTTAGAATATTGCTTTCCATAAGGTCTTGCTCAGCTGGATTTGTGTCCTCTCTTACACAATCCGATTCAAGCCCTAGGAAAGAAAAAGCAGAACTATTATTAACATTGACCTTTCATGTTCTGCTTGGGAAGAAAAAAACAATGACCAATCTCTTAAACAAAATGATATTATTTCTTGCGGAATAGCTGTACATAATTCACACTCGAGGCGTTGAATTAAATAAGTGGGTGTACACAGCTCTCAAAATGGATTAGCGGGTAAATGATGTGCGGTTACTGACTGACGCACCTTGTGAGTGTTCCATAATGAGGAATGTGGTTCAACGAAGCCCAAGGTGTAATCCTTGGCGTGTAATTTAAAAGAAATTCTTTAAACATACAATCATAGAAACCCTACAGTGCAGGAAGAGGCCCTCTGGCCCATCGAGTCTGCACCGACCACAATCCCACCCAGGCCCTACCCCCACATATCTACCCGCTAATCCCTCTAACCTATGCATCTCAGGGCTCTAAGGGGCAATTTTTAGCATGGCCAATCAACCTAACCCACACATCTTTGGACTGTGGGAGGAAAACGGAGCACCCGGAGGAAACCCACGCAGACACGAGAAGAATGCACAAACTCCACACAGACAGTGACCCAAGCCGGGAATCGAACCCGGGTCCCTGGCGCTGTGGGGCAGCTGTGCTAACCACCGTGCCACCCAACGTTCCAAGACCAACGATAGTATTTCTTTAGCAGAATATGCAAGGGGGCAAGCACCATCGATAAATTTGATTATAAAAGATCCATAGTAGTTTACAGCTTCAAAAATGATTTGAAATCAATTGTGTTTAGTGGGGGGGAGGGGTGGCGGCGCCTCCTTTATCACCTTTGACCTTGTCTTCCATGGGGTGTAACCCTCGTGTATCTACAGGTCACCTCAGTGGTTTGAAATGTGCATGTCTCTTTGTTGAGGTGAATTCCAGCCTCCTGAAATCTCTGTAATGCCTAAGTTTGCTGGATGCTCAGCCTTTGTTGATCCAGTTATAAGGACATTGTCAGTGTATACTCCAACCTGTGGTAGCCCCTGTAGCAGACTCTTCATTGTCCTATCGATTATTGCACATGCTGAGGACACACCAAAAGGCGTGTACTGGAATAGGCCTTTGTGCATGTTTATCGTGACAAACCCCCAGAAGGTGGCATCTAACTTGAGCTGTTGATACACTTGACTCATATTTAATCCGGCAAGTGTGAGGTGCTGCACATAGGGAGATCAAACATTAAGCGTAAGTATACAGTTAATGGCAGGACCCTAAACATCACTGATGTGCAGAGGGATCTTGGGCTCCAAGTCCATAACTCCCTGAAAGTGGCCACACCAAGTAGATAGGGTAGTAAAGAAGGCATATGGTATGTTTGCCTTTATTGGTCGGGGCATGAGTGCAAGAGTCAAGATGTCATATTGCAACTTTATATTACAGGCAGAGAATTTGTTCAATTCTGGTTGTCACATTACAGGAAGGATGTGGAGGCTTTGGAGAGGGTGCAGAAGAGGTTTCCCAGGATGCTGCCTGGATTAGAGGGCATGAGCTATAAGGAGAGGCTGGACAAACTGCGGTTGTTTTCTCTGGAGCGATGGAGGCTGAAGGGAGACCTGATAGAAATTATGAGGCATAGATAGGGTTGACAGTCAGAATCAAAGTTGAAATGTCTATTACTAGGGGAAGGCACTTAAGGTGAGAGGGGGAAAGTTCAAAGAAGATGAGAGGACCAATTTTTTTGCACAGAGAGTGGTAGGTGTCTGGAACACGCTGCCGGGGTGGTGGTGCAGGCAGGTACCATCGGGGTGTTTAAGGGGCATTTAGATAAGCACAAATATGTGCAAGGAATAGAGGGATATGGACTAAGGGCAGGCAGAAGGGATTGGTTTGATTTGGCGTCATGTTCGGCACAACATCGTGAGCCTGGCTGGTTCCTACCCACAGAGACCACTCCATCTGACGAAGGAGCATTGCTCCGAAAGCTTATGGTATTTGCTACCAAATAAACCTGTTGGACTTTAACCTGGTGATGTGAGACTTCTTACTGTCCTATTCTATATCCAGCTTTCTGCAAGATTGACCTCCTGCCAGCTTTGCATACAGGTGTCCAGTTTTTGGGACTGGATATTTATCCAGCTGGGCAGCCTGATTAACTACTATCTTATAATTACCACAAATGCGACGGTCTTGTCCGGTTTCAATACGGGGACGATGGGTGTTGCCCATTCCGAAAACTGGCTGGATAATGCCTAGTTCTTCCAGTCTGTTTAGCTCAGTTTCCACTTTCTCTTGTAAGGTGTATGATATCGGTTAAGCCCTGAAGAATCAGGGAGTTGCATCTAGATCAATGTAAATTTTAGCTTGTTGTCCTTTGATTCTGCCTAATTTGCCACAAAAGATTTTGTCGTATTTTCTTACTAGTTTGTGCTGTCCTCCTTCCCGCATGTGAAAAATCTCGGCCCAACTCAACGTGATTTCTTTAAGCCAATCACGGCCAAGAAGGCTTGGTCTTTCACCCATCACTCTTATCACTGGGAGCTGGGTAGACGGTGGTCCAGGGCTTACAGGTACCATTGTGTTGATTGATGGATGAAAATTGGCCAGGACACTGGGGGTAACTCCACTGCTCTTCTTCGAAGTAGTAAGAAGTCTCACAACACCAGATTAAAGTCCAACAGGTTTATTTGGTATCACGAGCTTTCGGAGCGCTGCTCCTTCATCAGATGAGTGGGAGTTAGAGTGCTACTTCTCCAAAATATACTGCCCTGGGATCTGACAGTCAGCTGGGAGGGCAGGCAAAGTTTACCTATTGGTCACAAGTAGGCTTACGTTAACACTGCAATAAAGTCACTGTGAAAATCTCCTACTTGCCTGTTCGGGTGCACTGAGGGAGAATTTAGCATGGCCATTGCACCTAACCAGCACGTCTTTCGGAGGAAACCCACACAGACACGGGGAGAACGTGCAAACTCCGCACAGAAATGACCCAAGCCGAGAATCGAACCTGGGTCCCTAGCGTTGTGAGGCAACAGTGCTAACCACTGGGCCACTGGCAGGGCCTCAGGTTAGCATCCCATCAGAAAGACAGTTCCTCAGACAGTGCAGCACTCCTTCCAACCTGCACCAGAGTGTCAGCCTTGATTTTTATGCCCTAGTCTTGGAGTGGGATGGTGAACCCATAATCTTCTGCCTCAGGGGCGAGGGTGCAATCTATTGATCCGAGTTCCAGGAAGCAGCTGGCTAACCGTAATGATGCAATCAAAAGAAATGGCATTTGTTATACATTACTTCATCATTTGTATCCTCTTCAGGACTCAGCTGTGATTACTTCAAAGAGATTTTGATTTACTTACGTTTTCTTTAGCTGGAGTATTTCTTGAAATGTTGGGGAGGAGTTTTTTGTCATGTAATTGCAAACCTGCTAGAAGCTACAAATTGGTCCTTGGATTGATTGGTGGCGGTGTCTAACTGTGTTGTACACTGATAACTTCTTGTCACAGATTGCTTTGTTCATCTTCATGAACATGGCTGTAGATTTCTCACTGTCCCAGTTTTGTTCTCAATCTCTTGTCTCCGGGATGAAAGAAAGGATTCGCGTTTACGCGATGTCTTTCACAACCTCATTGCGAAACGCTTTACAACCACTGAAATACTTGTTGAAACCCGTCACTGTTGCGGTGTTCGAAACCTGGCAGTACATGCTTGTGAACAGCAAGATCCCACAAACAGCAATGCGATGGATGAATAAATAATCTTCTTTTTAGTGGTGTTGATCGAGCAATTGAGCTTGGTGTAAAGAACAATGTAACTTCATTGACTCATAGAATAGAATCATACAATCCCTACAGTGCAGAACGAGGCCATTCAGCCCATCGAGTCTGCACCAACCGCAATCCCACCCAGGCCCTATCCCCGTAATCCCACATATTGACTCTGCTAATCCCCCTGACACTCAGTGGCAATTTCCCATGGCCAATCCACCTAACCTGCACATCTTTGGACCATGGGATGAAACCGGAGCACCCAGAGGAAACCCACAGACACAGGGAGAATGTGCAAACTCCACACAGGCATCACCCAAGGCAGGGATTGAACCCGAGTCCCTGGCGCTGTGAGGCAGCAGTACTAACCACCTTGCCACATCACAGAAGGGAGCCATTGAGCCCATCTTGCCCGTGTCTCCATTGTAGGGCTATTCAACTCATTCCAACACCCCCCCCGCTTGCTCCCCCCCCTCCCTGCTTCCACGTTCCTTTCCCTGAATAGCCCTGAAAATGTTTTCCCTTAAATTATTTATTCAATTTGCTTTTGAAAAATCACCGTTTGCTCTGTTCCCATTGTCCCTTCAGACAGTGCGATCTAGATCACATCAACTCCTGTAAAAAAAAATTCCACATCTTGCATCTGATTCTATTGTCAATCATCTCTCTTACTGAATTTTCTGTCATTGGAAACAAGTTTCTCCTTATTTCATCTTTCAGAATCCTCTATGATTTTGAGCACATTGATCAAATCTCCCCTTCAGCGCCTCTGTTTTCAGCAGAATGATTGGCTCCTTTACAGTACATGTAATCTCTCAAACATTGCAAACTCACGACCTCTACCATCTAGGACAGGGGCAGCAGATACCTGGGAACACCACCACCTGCAAGTTCCCCTCCAAGCCACTCACCATCCAGACTTGGAATCACTGTTCCTTCACGGTCGCTGGGTCAAATTCCTGGAAGGGCGGCACGCTGGCACAGTGGTTGGCACTGCTGCCTCACTGCGCCAGGGACCCGGGTTCAATTCCTGGCTTGGATCATTGTCTATGTGGAGTTTGCACGTTCTCCCCGTGTCTGCGTGGGTTTCCTCTGGATGCTCCAGCTGCCTCCCATATTCCAAAGATGTGTGCAGGTTGGCCGTGCTAAATTGCCTGTGAGTGTTCAGAGATATATATGCTAGATGGGCGGCACTGTGGCACAGTGGTACAGTGATTAGCACTGCTGCCTCACAGTGCCAGGGACTTGGGTTCGATTCCCAGCTTGGGTGACTGTCTGTGCGGAGTTTGCTCAATCTCCCCGTATCTGCGTGGGATTCCTCCGGGTGCTCCGGTTTCCTCCCTCAGTCCAAAGATGTGCGGGTTAGGTGGATTGGCCATGCTATATTGCCCCTAAGTGTCAGGGGAACTAGCTAGGGTAAATGCAAGGGATTATGGGGATAGGGCCTGGGTGGGATTGTGGTCGGTGGGCCGAATGGCCTCCCTCTGAGCTGTACAGATTCTATGATGCTATGATCTTCATGGGAAATGTATCAGGTTACAGAGATAGGGTGGGGATGAGTGCCTGGGTAAGACACTCTGTCAGAGAGGCAATGCAGACGTAGTGGGCTGAATGGCCTCTTCTGCAGTGTAGGGATTCTATGAGCTCCCTCCCTAACTGCACTGTGGGTATACCAACATCACATGGACTGCAGCGGTTCAAGAAGATCGCTCACCACCACCTTTTCAAGGGCAATGAGGGATGGGCAATAAATGCTGGTCCAGCCAGTGATGTCCACATCCTATAAATGGATAAAACAAAACTGCAGCATCATATTCATAGAAATCCTACAGTGCAGAAGGAGGCCATTTGGCCCATCGAGTCTGCACCGACAACAATCCCACCCAAGTCCTATCCCCATCACCCCACATATTTATCCCACTAATGATGCTAACTTACGTATGCCAGGACACTAAGGGGCAATTTTAGCATGGCCAATCAACCTAACCCGCACATCTTTGGAGTATGGGAGGAAACCGGAGCACCCGGAGGAAACCCACGCAGACACGGGAAGAATGTGCAAACTCCACACAGACAGTGACCCAAGCCGGGAATCGAACCCAGGGCCCTGGAGCTGTGAGGCAGCAGCGCTAACCTCTGTGCCCATACCCGAGTGCAAGGGACGTAGCGATTTCTCTGTGCTGGAATGTAACTGTTCCACTCCCTCCGAACACACTTTAAGAGTCAACACACATCTGACTGCTGCCGTAGCTGGTGGTGCAAGAACCTGGAATCAATGAGCCACCTCTTGCTTCCGACATTATGTCTTTAATAATACAGCAAATGTTCTTCTTTTACTCAGTCACACAGCTTGTGGTGTAAAATCTGCAGTTTTCTGTTGCTCCGTCTCACAAGCAATTGAAGTTAGGCAGCTGTAATAAGTGGTATCAGATCAGCCTGGGAAGATGAGCTACTTTTGAGTGTCATTTCATGTGGGAATGACATATACTTAGCCAGGATTGACTGCAATGTGCCATAATCTATTCGCTTGACGGAATGTTATAAGGCTGCGACAATTGTACTCTATCATTCACAGGGATCACAATACTGTAAAGGCCCCATTGCCTTAATGTGCCTCTCTTTTCTTTGCTTTCATTGTCTCACATTTCTCATTTAGGAAGACTTAGCCAGATTCAGCAATAAATCCGAGGATGCTCTATTATATGATGCATTTTGTGTGGCGGTGGGAATTGTAGCATTTAATGGAGTAAATTGAAGGATCAGCTCAAGGCTTAGAATGATTGTTTTTGGTCGTGTAATATCCAAGTCAACAATTCCTCTCAGGCAAAAAAAAAGAGATCCTCATTGCAAGAGAGTGAAGACCTTTGATTCCCTCTCTTTCTTCTTTCTTGGGATGTGGGCATCACCCGTAAGGCCAGCATTTTGTTGCCCACCCTTAATTGGCCTTGAGTTGAGTGTCTTGCTCGGCCATTTCGGGGGGTATTTAAGAGTCAAGCGCATTGCTTTGGCCCTTGTTGTGGATCCTGTGTATGGTCTGCTTCATTTATGTAAAGACTTCATTTTAAGGTTTTTCTGCCGATGCAATTACATTTAAATGCTCAACTTTTAAAGTTAACTTGACCACATTTTAAACTCAGCAGGCATGCTGGGATTAGCTTGAAAAATTGACTGCATTCTTTGAAAGTGCAATGCTAGCAGAAATAGCTTTCTCATAAGCCAAAACAAAGCTTTTCGTGGCTTTTTTTTATTGAATTCAAATTCCATCATCTGCCGTGGTGGGATTCGAACCCAGGTCCTCAGAACATTATATGGGTTTCTAGATGAGCGAAGATACCACTTGGCCATCACCTCCCCACTTATTCTTGAATCAAATCACTATTTTATTAATCAAGATTTTAAAAACCCCAATGCTTAACCCTATTATACCCTGTTTAAAACACACCAATAATCCGACCTTCCATCGCCACCACCACTAATTCCTCAGCATAAGTTTAAACAAACAATATTGATCTAATGAGTGAAGTTGTGGAGACATCACCACCTAATCATACTGGCCGTGCACAGACAGGGATCGAACTCTATCTTCAGGTCCAAAGCATGAGGTTCCATCCACGATGGTTCTTTCCTATAGGTTATCGCTGATTTGGCTAAGTCGATGACAACATTCATATCTTCCTTGGGACCGAGTGTCTCCTTGCATTCCTTTGTACCTTCAGATTACCACAGATATCCATGTTAATGGCCTCCCATTCATCACAATCACTGTCTCCTACTTCCCGTGTGACAGGTGATTGTTGACAACCATTTGTTCCTTTTCCATCCCTGGCTCTTCAAAGTGATAATGATCGCCTTTTGAAGTCCAGGGACCTCGTGCTGCCTGTGGCAGAATTGCCTCAGTGATTCCTTGAAGTGTCTCTGTAACTTAGCCATATTTCTCATCAGTCTTTAGTGTCATTTCCTGTCTCCTGAGCCAATTTTCCAGCAATATTTGGGCCAGGGCCATCGTAAGGATGACAGATTTCATTCCCCAAAGGACACCAGTAAACCAGATGGGTTTTTACAACTAGTGAGGATAGTTTCATAGTCATCTTCACAGAGACTGGCTTTCAATACCAGATTTTATTGATTGAATTCAAACTCAATCAGCTGCCATAGTGGGATTTGGATGGACAGTTGTTGGAGGGGAGGGGTTGGGTAGCCAGTTGGTGGGAGACTGGGTGATCAGTGGATGTCGGGTGATCATTGGACATGGTTGAGTGAATGGGGTGTTGTCAGCGAGAGGGGAAGTGGATGGCAATCGGGGGGGTCCCTTAGGTGGGGGTGCTGGTTCTGTGGAAGTTCAGGGATGTGGGGAGGGTTAGTCAGGATGCTCCATGGGGGTTGGGCAGCAGTCGAGTAGGGAGAAGTGTGGATTAGTGGTGGAGGCGTGAGGTGTAAACATAGACGGGAGTTAGTGGGAGATGATTTCCATGGTGGGGTCAGTACAATGGAAATGCTTTTACTTCTTCTAACTTTTTCTATGTAACTATTATTGCAACTATTACTATTACAGTCAGAACCATCCAAAGTTTACAGTTGTACTTTTAGATGACCCCCATTGCAGGAAAATTGCCCAGTGGAAGTTCCCGGGCAATTTTTTAAATTCATTCATGGAATGTGGGGATTGCTGGCTGGGCCAGCATTTATTGCCCATTCCTAATTACCCTTGAAGAGAATGGTCTGATGGGCCATTTAAGAGTCAACCACATCGCTGTGGGTCTGGATTCACCTGAGTAAGAATGACAGATTTCATAGAAACATAGAAACTAGAAGCAGGAGGTGGCCATTCGGCCCTTCGAGCCTGCTCCGGCATTCATTTTGATCATTGCTGATCATCAAATTCAATATCCAGATCCCCCCTTCCCCCCCATATCCCTTGATAGGAATATAGAAACTAAAAGCAGGAGTAGGCCTTTCGGTTTCCTTCCCTAAAGGACATTGGTGAACCAGATGGGTTTTTACGACAATCGACAATGGTTTCATGGTCATCATTAGACCTTTTAATCCCAGATTTTTATTGAATTCAAATTTCACCATCTGCCGTGGTGGGATTCGAACCCGGGTCCTCAGAGCATTACACTGACTCACTGGATCACTAGTCCAGTATCAATACTATTACACCACTGCCTCACCATTGCCCTGCAGTGGGAGCCATCTGAAAGCGTGATACAAATTGCAAATTTTGGATGGTTCTGACTTTCTCATGGCAATAGTTAAGGACCACTGCATTTCTATAATTTGCTTTTTAACAATTATAGATTCTATCCAACTCACAACTGTTACTCTTCTTCATCCCAAGCCACTGTCCTGGGGGATTCAACCTCCCAAAGAACTCTCAGCTCTTAGGCAAGATGTTTGGAGATATGAGGGCTTTCTTTGACATCTAGTAGGACATCATCATCTCCATAATAGGACAGCACCTTAGCAGCATTGCTGGGAAATAGAACAGAGGCTGTAGGACAACTGAACTGCAGACTAAACTAAATCTTTGATGCCTTCGATGCTAACTTAGGAGTTGGACACTCTTCCCTATTTTGAGTGGTGTAATGCCATGTTAACATGTAATAGAATGTATCTGCGATAGTTTCCTCGAACAATATGTAATGGCACCTACAATGGAGCAACCTATCCTAGATCTGGTCCTGTGTAATGAGACAGGAATAATTAATGATCTTATAGTTAGGGATCCTCTCGGAAGGAGCGATCACAGTATGGTTGAATTTAAAATACAGATGGAGCATGAGAAGGTAAAATCCAAATACCAGTGTCTTGTGCTTAAACAAAGGAGAACTACAATGGGATAAGGGAGGAGTTGGCAAAGGTAGACTGGGAGCAAAAACTTTATGGTGGGACAATTGAGGTCATGATGTGGAGATGCTGGCGTTGGATTGGGGTAAAGACAGTAAACACAGTAAACACAGTAAGAGTAAAACTCTTACTGGGACAATTAAGGAACAGTGGAGGACTTTCAAAGCGATCTTTCACAGTGCTCTGCAAACGTATATATCAGTGAGAAGAAAGGACTGTAGTAAAAGAGATAATCAGCCATGGATATCTAAGGAAATAAAGGAGAGTATCAAATTAAAAGAAAAGGCATACAAACAGGAGAAGATTGGTGGGAAACTGGAGAATTGGGAAATCTTTAAAGGTCAACAGAAAGTGTCAAAAAAGCTATAAAGAAAAGTAAGATAGTCTATGCAACCAAAGATTGATCCAAAAGATGGTTAACTCAGTGCGAGGTTGCTGTTGAGGATTCTGCAGCTTTGGAAGTGTTAAAGATTCTGCCACAGCTTCAATGCTGACCTCCATCTCTGGAGGGAAAAGACTTTCAGCTGGGACTGAAGTACGGGCAGCAATTGACTTTCACCCCTGGAAGATACCAGCTCCTGAACAAAGTGATTCTCCACAGACTCTGACCTGGACTCAGGTAAGGCATCCTCTGTGGAAAACTCTCTGTGGACAACAGGTGCTAAGCTAGGCAATACATTGGTAGGTTCAGTGGAACAAAGATCTGAATATCCCTCAGCCACGGGTGACCTGATAGAAGTCTACAAGATGATGAGGGGCATGGACAGAGTGGATAGTCAGAAGCTTTTTCCCAGGGTGGAAGAGTCACTTACTAAGGGGCACACGTTTAAGGGGCAAGGTTCAAAGGAGATGTACGAGGCAAGTTTTTTTACACAGAGGGTGGTGGGCGCCTGGAACTCGCTGACAGGGGAGGTAGTGGAAGCAGATACGATAGTGAGTTTTAAGGGGCGCCTGGACAAATACATGAATAGGATGGGAATAGAGGGATATGGTCCCCAGAAGCATAGAGGGTTTCAATTCAGTCGGGCAGCATGGTCAGTGCGGGCTTGGAGGGCTGAAGAGCCTGTTCCTGTGCTGTAATGTTCTTTGTTCTAAAAACACAGTTGACTCCTCTAACAAGACATCAAAGACTTCATATGTCCATCACTGGGAAAGATGAATCATCCTCTAGGGCTACAACCTCCATTCAGACCTGCAAAAGATTCATCCTCCTGACCAATTCAGGTCAAGCAGGTCTTCATGGGAATGGTTGCCTTGTGCTGTAGTGCTTTCTGTATCCGTCACCTCTGACCCAATTTCATGAAGAACTGAGAGATTCATAACTGGAATCGCCACATAGAGTCATAGAATCCCTACAGTGCAGAAGAAGGCCATCCGGCCCATCGAGACTGCACCGACCACAATCCCACTTGTAACCCACGTACTTACCCTACTAATCCCCCTGATACTAGGGGCAATTTAGCATGGCCTATCAACCTGACCCGCACATCGCTGGACGGTGGGAGGAAACCGGAGCACCCGAAGGAAACCCACGCAGACACGGGGAGAATATGCACACTTTGCACAGTCACCCAAGCCAGGAATCGAACCTGGGTCCCTGGCGCAGTGAGGCAGCAGTGCTAACCACTGTGCCACCGTGCCACCCCTTCTTTGTGAGTGGTTTCTCTGTGAAAGAAAGAAACTTACTGCTGATTGTATGAACTTCCCCAGCTGCTGTAGGCTGAAGTTCCTCTGCTTCTAAATAAAAAGCTGAAAGACACTGGGTGGAATCTTCTTATTTTTTCTGAGTGGCGTGGCGAATGGGAAAGGCAGCGTGGAAGCTGCCAGCTCCAACAGTGGCTTCCTCCTGCCATATTGTTCAGTACTTTGTTTCAAAAAAAATGAAGGGGCAGGTCCCATAATTTCACACTGACGGGGCGGGTTCTTAGTTTTTAATGAGAACACTGACATAATAAATTAAACATATAACCTCCCACACCCTGAACACCCATGCACCATGGAACACCCCCACCCCACAGGACACCCACCCACACAACATACCATCACCCCATGGAGTGCCCCACTCCTCGGGACACACACCCACACAACACTCCACCACCTCCATGGAACTCCTTACCCCTCGGGACACCCACCCACACAACATACCATCACCCCCATGGAACACCCCACACCTCGGGACACCCACCCACACTACATCCCAACACCCCCATGGAACTCCCCAACCCTTGGGACGCCCACCCACACAACATACCATCACACCCATGGAACGCCCCACGCCTCGGGACACCCACCCACACAACATCCCAACACCCCCATGGAACTCCCCAACCCTTGGGACACCCACCCACACAACATCCCAACACCCCCACCAAACGCCCCACCCCTCGGGACGCCCACCCACACAACATACCATCACACCCATGGAACGCCCCACTCCTCTGGACACCCACATACACAACATATGACCACCCCCATGGAATGCCCCACCCCTCGGGACACCCACCCACATAACATATGACCACCCCCATGGAAAATCCCATCCCTCAGGACACCCACCCATGGAACACCCCCACCACCCATCACAAACTCCCCCCCCCCCCCCCCACTCCCCCCAGCACTGGCCTCTGGTGCCCCCCCTCCCCCCAGGCCCTCAAGGTAGACAAATGGGTGGAGTAGGTGCACTGCTCATCAGGGATGGCCATTATTGCCTCTCTCCAGAGAGCCTTATCCTTCCTCCATCAATTTGTAACGAATTACTGACGAATGTTTTCTTCAGTGTGGTTCCTTCGATAACATGGACGTGTTTTTATAACAATATACCCCTGGCTGTCACCATGTTCCAAGATGATCCTTCTATCTGTGGACTCTAGACATGGTACTTGGTTAGCAGACAGACTGTAGTCATATTCTGGTATCCGCGTAACCCTTGTTTATTATTACCACATCTAAACAGGTTACAGAGTAGGCATGTCGCTCCTGGGTGTGATTCCAACCTCTCGCTTGAGTCTAACACAGTGGTACATCATCATGTATGTCATACATGAGCACATACCATCTGTTATCCCGTTTATACTACAGAACTTACACAAATAGAGGGGGTGAACAAAAAGGCAAAGATCCAAAGGAAAAAAGCCACAGGAAAAGGAATTGACCTGGAGGGAACAAGCCAGTACAGATTAGTCCATGTATAAAACATATGGGGGGGGGAATTTTCCTGTCCCACTCTACACAGTGGCACAGTGGTTAGCGCTGCTGCCTCAGAGCTCCAGGGACCTGGGTTCAATTCCCGACGTGGGTCACTTCCTGTGTGGAATTTGCACATTTTTCCTGTGTCTGTGTGAGTTTCCTCCGGGTGCTCCGATTTCCTCCCACAGTCCAAAGATGTGCGGGTTAGGTTGATTGGCCATGCTAAATTGCCCCTTAGTGTCCTTGGATACATGGGTTAGAGGGATTAGCGGGGTAAGTATATGGGGATAGGGCCTGAGTGGGATTGTTGTCGGTGCAGACTCAATGGCCCGAATGACCTCCTTCTGCACTGTCGGGATTCTATAACACCTTTTACGTTAGTTCTATAAAGGGAATCACAATATTGAATATTTTTTAGGTTTTGCTTACATTGTTTTCAAGATGCACAACCGAAAAGATTGAAGAGATTGGCGGCCGTGAATGCGACTCGATTTTGTGCAGAACTTGGCTTTAAATACCAGAAACCATTTTCAAATGCCTGAAGATTTGTTCCCACCACCCCGCTCCCCCCCCCCCCCCCCCACCGCCCCCCATCCCCGCCACCACCCCCACCCCCAGCAGTTACAACTGTTATTACATTTGCAACCATGGTGCGCATTTGTCTCTGTCAGGTTTAATTTAATGTAGCTGTCTCCTCGAGTTGAGTTCTGACATGGAGGGAAATGAATGGTGCAGGGTATCACCCTGTTAATAAAGACAGAAAATGGATATCCGTCTGCCTCGATGGCGTTTGATGGAAGATGCAGAAATGTTCCAACTTTTAAGAATTTGATCATGTAAAATCCAACATGTCCGCCCCAGAGTTTGGGAGTCCGGCAGGTACCCTGAATCAATGGAACAACTCACTGTTTTCTGATTAATTATAGATAGGCTTTATCACAGAGGAGCAGCTTTGTACCAGATAAGTGGATACTTGGAATGTCTATTCACAATACATTAAAACACAGTCATGGCTTTTCCACTGCGTAAACGCCTTTTTAAAGTTCTGCTTCAACAAGTTACAGACTTGCATTCAGAAGGTTTGTTTTTAGCATCTTAGAAGTGTTTGAGACAGGGAAGACCATTCAACTCTTTTGCAGGGATTTTTACCACCTTGCCCCTCCCTAGATCCCGCTCGGGACGAACGGAGAATGCCGTTCTGCGGAGCCTCACACTGCCCCAATTCCGGGGCGGGCGTGCTGGTAAAACTCCGGCATTTGGCTTTATTTTGAAAGAACTGTCCAATTAGTCCTTCAGAGAAGGAAATCTGCCATCCTGACCCGGTCTGGCCTTCACGTGACTCCAGAGCCACAGCAATGTGGTTGACTTGCAACTGCTCTCAGGCAACTAGGGTTGGGCAATAAATGATGGCCCAGCCAGCGATTCCCATGCTCCATGAATTTTAAAAAAAACTCCCCCATTCTTTCTCCCATGGAGTGGGTATTTTTCCTTCTCCCGAATTCCAATTGAAAGTTACAATTGAATCTGCATCCACCGCCCTTTCAGACAGTGCGTTCCAGGTTGAAGCAACTCACTGCGTAAAAAAATCCTGAATCTTCCCTCTGGATTTATTGACAATTGCCTTCTCCTTTGGTTCCTGGCTCACCTGCTGGTGAGAACAGTCTCCCCAGCTGCTCCATCAAAACCCTTCCTAATTTTGAATACCTCCACTAAATCTCCCCATAGCCCAAGGAGAACAATCCCAGCTTCTCTGCCCTGTCCACATAATAAAGCTCCCTCATCTTTGTTACCATCCCACTAAATCTCCACAAACAATGAACATAGGCAAAGGACAGTATTTATTACAGCTGACTGGCATCTCATTTGTGGGAGTTTGCTGTGTACAAATTGGCTGCCGCATTTCATACATTACAGCACTTCAGAAAAACCCTTCACTAATTGTGAAGGACTTCAGGACATCCTGAGGTGTTATATTGTTATATGTTTAAGCGGTTGCACGATTGCTTTAAGAGCCGGTCACAACTTTTGATGGTGATGTCATTGAGGTGTTTCACAGGCTTCTGTTTTAGTTTCAGTTTCTGCTCAAGGAGTGGCACAGTGGCACAGTGGTTCGCACTGCTGCCTCACAGCACCAGGGACTCGGGTTCAATTTCAGACTTGGGTGACTGTGCGGAGTCTGCACATTCTCCCTATGTCTGCGTGGGTTTCCGCTGGGTGCTCCGGTTCCCTCCCACAGTCCAAAGATGTGTTAGTTAGGTGGATTGGCCATGCTAAATTACCCCTTAGTGTCCAAAGACGCATTAGCCATGGGAAATGTGTAGGGTTGCGGGGATTGGGTGGGAGAGAAGGCCTCGGTAAGATGCCCTGTCAGGGAGTCAATGCAGATTCAATGTGCCAAGTGGACTCCTTTTGCACTGTAGGGATTCTACTCTATACAGGCAACAGCTCCTCGATAAATCAATTGTTCAGATTAAGTCAGGTTATTTTGAATCTACGTGTGCAAACCACGTCTCCTTCTTTTTGTTTAAAACCCACAACCACTAGCATAACAAAGATCATAGAAAGAGCAAAGAAACGTGCAGCACAGGAACAGGCCCTTCAGCCCTCCAGGCCTGCGCCAATCATGATGCCTGCCTAAACTAAAACTGTATGCACTTACAGAGTCCGTATCCTTCCATTCCCATCCCTAGTCATGTATTCGACTAGTTGCCCCTTAAATGCTGCCATCGTACCTGCTCCCACCATCTCCCCGGGCAGCGCGTTCCAGACATTCACCACCCTCTGTGTAAAAAAACTTGCCTCACACATCTCCTCTAAACTTTTCCCCACGCACCTTAAACTTATCTCCCCTAGTACTTGACTTTTCTACCCCAGGAAAGAACATCTGACTATCCACTCTGTCCATGCCCCTCATAATCTTGTAAACATCCATCAGGTCACCCCTCAACCTCCGTCGTTCCAGTGAGAACAAACCAGGTTTCTCCAACCTCTCCTCATAGCTAATACCCTCCAGACCAGGCAACATCCTGGTAAACCTCTTCTGTACCCTCTCCAAAGCCTCCACATCCTTCTGGCAGTGTGGTGACCAGAATTGTACACAATATTCTAAATGAGGCCTGACTAAGGTTCGGTACAGCTGGACATAGTTAGGATATTAAGGCTGGAATTCTCCGTTCCCGCCGGCAGCGCATGCTGCCCGGGGGTTTCCCGCCGGCGTGGGAATGACGACAATGGGAATTCCCACTGACAGCGGCAGGACCAGAGAATCCCACCGCTAGCAAACAACGCGCCACCTCCCACCAGCGAGAAACACGACTGGGAGGCCGGAGGGTTCAGCTCGACGTATATAAATGCAAATTATTTCTTCCCCTCCTCTAAATGTTTGTAGAGTGACATAAACAACGGTAATCTTCGGATTTGAATATTGTTCAACATACAGAATGTGCAATTCTAGCCAATATAATCACACCTCAATTTACTGTGCATTCTTTGTGTATCTATGCCTTCCTAAGCAACCCAAGTGCCACTTAATATCCACGGTGGTTTTTGCCAATTTTGTGTCTGGCTGTGAGATGTTTTAGGTGACTAACCTCGCAGTGTGATTATTGTTGTAACGTCAAGTGCTTTACAGCCTCTCTTCCCGAGGATGGGTCGATTCAGCATTCGCGTCCAATTTCACGCACAATTAATTTCCTGGCTCACTCATGTTCAGTGTCACAAATAATTCAGTGTTTTTTTAATCATTTTACCTCTCATTGCTGCTTCATAACAGTAGGGATGGAGAATCTCTGCAGTCATGAAAGGTAATCTTCTGGCTTTCAAGAATGTGTGGTGTATGACATGGCGCGATCTGATATGTCTTTGGGAGCTTAGAATCATTAGTTCTTTATTGTTGACTGCATTGGGAATACAGCTGCGTAATGTGCCACATTAAAAGATTAATTTATTATGCTTACTGTGAATAGGTGAATAGGTGTGTATAATTATTTGCCGTCGACAGTTCTCTAGCCAGAGTCAGAAGATGGAGCATTCAAGTCCAACTTCAGGGACCTTCCAGACACATCAATGCTAAAATCTCCAGTGCGGTACTGAGAGAGTGCTGCATAGTCTGAGGTGCCATTTTGCAGATGAGAAAATGGAGGCCCCTCGGCTCTTTCAGGTTGATATAAAAGGTGCCCTAGTGGTATTATCGCTAGACTATTAACCCAAAAACTCAGCTAATGTTCTGGGGGACCCGGGTTCGAATCCTGCCGCGGCAGATGGTGGAATTTGAAATTCAATAAAAAATATCTATAATTAAGAATCTACTGATGACCATGAAACCATTGTTGATTGTCGGAAAAACCCATCTGGTTCACTAATGTCGTTTAGGGAAGGAAATCTGCCGTCCTTACCTGGTCTGGCCTACATATGACTCCAGATCCACTGCAATGTGGTTGACTCTCAACTGCCCTCGGGCAACTCGGGATGGGCAATAAATGTTGGCTCAGCCAGTGACGCTCATGTCCCATGAATGAATAAAAAAAAATCCCCTGGCAATACTTCAATGAAAACCAGAGGAATTCACCGTGGGGAAACCCACAACTAACATTGCATCAATGTCTCGCTGAATATCTCACTGGATATCATTTACTTATTTAGTTATGGGGTGTTGGTATCGCTGGCAAGTCCAGCATTTGTTGCCAATCCCTATTTGTCCTTGCTCAACCATTGCAGAGGGCCATGAAGAGTCAACCACATTGCTGTGGGTCTGGAGTCACATGTAGGCCAGACCAGGTAAAGATGGCAGATTTCCTTCCCGAAAGGACATTAGTGAACCAGATGGGTTTTTAACAACAATAGTTGTTCCTGTCACCTAGATTTCAGATTCATCAATTGAATTTAAATTGCAACAGCAACCACGGTGGAATTTGAACCCATGTCCCCAGAGCATTTGCCTTGGCCTCCAGATTACTAGTCCAGTGCCATTAAAGTTAAAAGTTAAAGCTTATTTATTAGTCACAAGTAGGCTTACATTCACACTGCAATGAAGTTACTGTGAAAAGCCCCTAGTCGCCACACTCCAGTGCCTGTTCGGGTACACTGAGGGAGAATTTAGCATGGCCAATGCACCTACCATGCACATCTTTGGAGTGTGGGAGGAAACTGGAGCATCCGGAGGAAACGCACGCAGACAACATGCAGACTCCACACAAACAGTGACCCAAACCAGGACTCGAACCCAGGTCCCTGGCGCTGTGAGGCAGCAGTGCTAACCACTGTACCACCATGTCGCCCCCATGACCACTACACCATTTTCATCCCTCTATAGTTTTGTGGGACAGCCTGAGGTTCTGATAGGTGATATATAAATGTAGATCTGTTTTGTTTTGTTTGGTGTTCACACATGAAGTGAACTCAAATTCTTTATTTTTATAACATGTGCTTTGAAATTACATTGCACTTTATTTAAAAACAGACAATATTCCATTTAAAATATAGAGATTGGTGCCTCAATTGTGGACAAGTACTGTTCTTTCATCATCACTGGGTCAGAATCTTAGAAATTCCTGGCTATAGCATATGTGAGGGTATTACACCGCATGAACTGGACGGTTCAACAAGGGGGAATCACTGCCACCTTTCCAAAGATAACTGAGATAGGGAATTAAGAACAATACATAGAAACATGGAAAATAGGAGCAAGAGGAGGCCATTCAGCCCTTTGAGCCTGCTCTGCCATTCAATATGATCATTACTGATCATCCAACTCAATAGCCTTCCTATCCCCATTTCCTTTGATCTCCTTCATCACATGTGCTGTATCCAACTGCTTCTTGAAAAAAAATCAATGTTTTGACTTCAACTACTTCCTGTGGTCGCGAATTCCACAGGTTACTGTTAAGTCTGAGACTACTGGGGAGGGGGGAGGGGGGATAGCTCCAAAGATGTTACATGGAAAGGCAAGCCACAGGAACAGTAGGGTTTATTGATGAACAGTACTCCTCATGCTCCAGCCCTCAAACGACAGGTCACCCCAGGTCACCTGACCTATCCTCTTAAAGGGGCTATGCCCCGCATACATAACACTGACCACTCTCTGGGTGAAGAACTTTCTCCTTATCTCACGTACTCTTCGTGTCTGCGTGGGGTTTCCTCCGGGTGCTCCGGTTTCCTCCCACAGTCAAAAAGACGTGCCGGTTATGTGCATTGGCCATGCTAAGTTCTCCCTCAGTGTATCTGAACAGGCGCCGGAGTGTGGTGACTAGGGGATTTTCACAGTAACTTCATTGCAGTGCTAATGCAAGCCTACTTGTGAGAATAATAAATAAGCTTTAAAAAGAGTTTGATCACGTGTTGTACTGATGATAACATCAGTAGTTGCACCAGAATTGCAGTCAGCCTAATCTAAGAGCAACACCTTCCCCAATAAAAGCTCTTGTTTGTTTCACACCATGGTAAAGATTTCCCTCCTTAAAGGACCAGATGGGTTTTTAAGATGGTGGCTTCTTGGTTCATCATTATCAAGAATCTTTTAATTCGATTTTATTAATTGAGTTCAAATTCTAGCAGCTGCCTTGGTGGGATTTGAGCCAGTGTCCCCAGAACATTAGCCTAGGCCTCTGGTTTACTAGTCCAGAGGCATTGCCACCATGCCATGCCATTGTCTTGACATACTGCAGGTGCATTTTTCGTCAGCCCTAATTTTTCACCTCACAAATGCATGTGTTACTTACCAGTATCTTATAATGAAGAGATCAAGCAGGCAATACCATGAAGGTGTTGTGAAGATGTGCAGGACTTTAAGACATGCCAATTCTTTGCATCAGATACCGTTGACATTTCAAAATGGCGGCCACCCATGAGCCGGCTGGCGGTTCGCTTTTATACCAGGTGTATAAGTCGAGCCCCGTTTGTGTAGGGATTTTTCGAGGCTTCGAAGGTCAACTCATACACCCACATCGACGGTAGATCTGTGTTCACTATTTTCATTATTTTCTGTAATTATTCAGATGCAGCTAACAGGGCTAGACAGGGTAGATGCAAGAAGGATGTTCCTGATGGTGGGGGTGTCCAGAACCAGGGGTCACAGTCTGAGGACACAGGGTGGACTGTTTAGTGACCCAAGCCGGGAATTGAACCCAGGTCCCTGGCACTGTGAGGCAGCAAGGCTAACCACTGTGCCACCATGTCGTAATGGGACCTTGGCCCAACTAGGGACAAATATAAATACACAACACTTCCCTCACCTTTTACATCAGAAGTTCCTGCAGTTTGGGACAAACCTTCCATAATAGTTTCATAAGCCCAAAAGCAACCAAAATGGATTTACATTTTGAGATGTTGATGCCTCGGTTACGGTTTGTGATTTGAAGGCAATTTGTGCAGTCCCTTTACATCTATGACATGTCCCCAATATTCAATAGAAGATCTCAAAATTTTATGTTTACCCTTCTATACTCATAATCCATAATCTTCTAGTTTTTGGACCAAGGCGTCTAAATTTTGGAGGTGCTCTTCTTCATTCTTTCCAGTCACTAAGATGCTATCTAAGTAACACTGGGCTTCTTCTAGTCCATTGAGAATTTGATCCGTGGCACATTGGAACAACCCATGTGGACATGATGCCAATTTAAAGTCTTTTATATCTAAATAGCCCCTTATGAGTCACGATAGTAAAATATTGTTGTGAATCTGGGTCCACGTTTATCTGGAACATCCTTCTTGCATCTATCCTTTCTAGCCCTGTTAGCTGCATCTGAATAATTACAGAAAATAATGAAAATAGTGAACACAGATATACCGTTGGTGTGGGTGTATGCGTCGACCTTCGAAGCCTCGAAAAATCCCTCCACAAACGGGGCTCGACTTATACACCTGGTATAAAAGCGAACCGCCAGCCGGCTCATGGGTGGCCACCATTTGATAAACGTGGACCCAGATTCACAACAATATTTTACTATCGTGACTCATAAGGGGCTATTTAGATATAAAAGACTTTAAATTGGCATCATGTCCACATGGGTTGTTCCAATGTGCCACGGATCAAATTCTCAAATGGACTAGAAGGACTAAGGTCAAGTTTACTAAAATGCTGGCCTCCAGCCAAGCTAAAGGCAAAGGGTACTGCTCTGCATACAGTATCATAATAATAGTGATTTAAACATTGCTACATATGTGTACCAAATTACCTTTCTTCATCACTGGTACTATTGGTGAGGCCCACTCTCTTACATTAATGATTGGAGGACCCATCTTAACTAGCGTCTCCAATTCCACCTCAACCTTGGGCCCAGTGGCATAGGGCACTGATCTAGCCTTTAAGCATCTAGCTTGGCTTTCATCCTGAAGAGCTTTTATTAGGGAAGTTCTTGCTTTTACAGGCTCTTAGATTAGACTGACCGTAAGCCCGGGCCAACTAAGAACAAAGAACAAAGAAAATTACAGCGCACTAACAGGCCCTTCGGCCCTCCAAGCCTGCACCAACCATGCTACCCAACTTAACTAAAACCCCCTACAGTTCCGGGGATCATATCCCTCTATTCCCATCCTATTCATGTATTTGTCAAGACGCCCCTTAAAAGTCACTATCATATCTGCTTCCACTACCTCCCCCGGCAACGAGTTCCAGGCACCGACCACCCTCTGTGTAAAAGATCTGCCTCGTACATCTCCTTTAAACCTTGCCCCTCGCAGCTTAAACCTGTGCCCCCTAGTAATTGACTCTTCCACCCTGGGAAAAGGCTTCTGACTATCCACTCTATCCATGCCTCTCATAATCTTGTAGACTTGTTTCAGGTCACCCCTCAACCTCTGATGTTCCAGTGAAAACAAACCAAGTTTCTCCATCCTCTCCTCATAGCTGATGCCCTCCATACCAGGCAACATCCTGATAAATCTTTTTCTGTACCCTCTCCAAAGCCTCCACATCCTTCTGGTAGTGTGGCTACCAGAATTGAATATATTCCAAGTGCGGCCTAACTAAGTTTCTATAAAGCTGCAACATGACTTGCCAATTTTTAAACTCAACACCCCGGCCAATGAAGGCAAGCATGTCATATACCTTCTTGACTACCTTCTCCACCTGCATTGCCACTTTCAGTGACCTGTGTACCTGTACACCCAGATCCCTTTGCCTATCAATATTCTTAAGGGTTCTGCCATTTACTGTATATTTCCTATTTGTATTAAACTTTCCAAAATGCATTACCTCACATTTGTCCAGATTAAACTCCATCTGCCACCTCTCCGCCCAAGTCTCCAACTGATCTATATCCTGCTGTTGGTCCTCATCGCTATTTGCAAATCTACTAACCTTTGTGTCATCCGCAAACTTACTAATCAATCCAGTTACATTTTCCTCCAAATCATTTATATATATTACAAACAGCAAAGGTCCCAGCACTGATCCCTGAGGAACACCACTTGTCACAGCCCTCCATTCAGAAACGCACCCTTCCACTGCTACCCTCTGTCTTCTTTGACCGAGTAAGAAGTCTTACAACAACAGGTTAAAGTCCAACAGGTTTATTTGGGAGCAAAAGCCACTAGCTTTCGGAACAGGCTGTTCTTTCGTCAGGAGGGAGATCAGAACTCCCACCCACCTGACGAAGGAACAGCCTGTTCCGAAAGCTAGTGGCTTTTGCTCCCAAATAAACCTGGTGGACTTTAACCTGGTGTTGTTAGACTTCTTACTGTGTTTACCCCAGTCCAACGCTGGCATCTCCACATCATGACTTCTTTGACTGAGCCAGTTTTGTATCCACCTTGCCAGCTTACCTCTGATCCCATGCAACTTCACCTTCTGCACCAGTCTGCCATGAGGGACCTTGTCAAAGGCGTTACTGAAGTCCATGTAGACAACATCCACTGCCCTACCCTCATCAATCATCTTCATCACTTCCTCGAAAAACTTGATCAAGTTAGTGAGACACGACCTCCCCTTCACAAAACCATGTTGTCTCTCACTAATACGTCCACTTATTTCCAAGTGGGAATAAATCCTGTCTCATAGAGTCATAGAGGTTTACAGCATGGAAACTGTGGGAGGAAACCGGACACCCGGAGGAAACCCACACAGACACGGGGGAGAACGTACAAACTCCGCACAGACAGCCACCCGAGGCCGGAATCAAACCTGGATCTCTGGCGCTGTGAGGCAGCAGTGCTAACCACTGTGCCACCGTCTTTCAAAAGGGATAGATCTAAATTGAGGGACATTCAAAAATTGGATTGATTGGCCCAACTTGTCCATGCCACCCTTTTTTTTTTAAACCCCTAAACTAATCCCAATTGCCCGCATTTGGCCCATATCCCTCTATACCCATCGTACCCATGTAACTATCTAAATACTTTTTAAAAGAGAACATTGTACCCGCCTCTACTACTACCTCTGGCAGCTTGTTCCAGACACTCACCACCCTGTGTGTGAAACAATTGCCCCTCTGGACACTTTTGTATCTCTCCCCTCTCACCTTAAACCTATGCCCTCTAATTTTAGACTGCCCTACTTTTGGGAAAAGATATTGACTATCTAGCTGATCTATGCCCCTCATTATTTTATAGACCTCTATAAGATCACCCCTCAGCCTCCTACACTCCAGAGAAAAAAGTCCCAGTCTATCCAGCCTCTCCTTATAACCCAATCCATCAAGTCCCGGTAGCATCCTAGTAAATCTTTTCTGCACTCTTTCTAGTTTAATAATATCCTTTCTATAATAGGGTGACCAGAACTGCACGCAGTATTCCACGTGTGGCCTTACCAATGTCTTGTACAATTTCAACAACACGTCCCAACTCCTGTATTCAATGTTCTGACCGATGAAACCAAGCATGCCAAATGCCTTCTTCACCACTCTGTCCACCTGTGACTCCACTTTCAAGAGCTATGAACATGTACCCCTAGAACTCTTTGTTCTGTAACTCTCCCCAATGCCCTACCATTAACTGAGTAAGTCCTGCCCTGGTTCAATCTACCAAAATGCATCACCACGCATTTGTCTAAATTAAACTCCATCTGCCATTCGTCAGCCCACTGGCCCAATTGATCAAGATCCCATTGCAATCGAAGATAACTTTCTGCACTGTCCACTTTGCCACCAATCTTGGTGTCATCTGCAAACTTACTAACCATGCCTCCTATATTCTCATCCAAATCATTAATATAAATGACAAATAACAGTGGACTCAACACTGATCCCTGAGGCACAGCGCTGGTCAAAGGCCTCCAGTTTGAAAAACAACCCTCTCCAACCACCCTCTGGCTCGAAGAATCCTCTCTAATAATTTCCCTACCACTGACGTAAGGCTCACCGGCCTGTAATTACATGGATTATTCTTGCTACCCTTCTTAAACAAAGGAACAACTACTGATGATGTCATCAGTACTTCCTGTGATCAAACTCTTAAAGGGACCTTGTCCCAACTAGGGACAAATATGAATATTGAACACAGTATGCCATGATAGTGGCATGTTGGTAATAGCACTGGACTAGTAAACCAGAGGTCTAGGCTAATTTTCTGAGGTAACTAGTTCAAATCCCACCATGGCAGATGTTAGAAATTGAATTCAATTAATAAAATCTGGAATTAAAAGAGTCTTGACAATGACTAATGCCCTTTGGGAAGGGAATTTCCTGGTTTGGCCTACATGTGGCTGACTCTTAACTGCCTTCTGAAATGCCGTAGCAAGCCACTCAGTTCAAGGGCAACTAGGGATGGGCAGCAAATGCTGGCCTTTCCTGTGACACCCACATCTCATAAAAGAATAAATTAAATTCTACACCAAATATATGCAAAAATAAGATTGTTGGGACCAGAAAAATTGAGTTATTTTATACACCAGGTCAACTTCTACATCATGATTTATCACAGATGATGCCAAGGTTAACATTCATTTACAAATATCAATACAATTTCTAAGTTATAGTAAGTAATTTTGGGAGTCACTACTCAAAGTAAGTGGCATAAGGTGCAGTGTTCAAAAAGTTGAAGCATGCCTTAACTTCCCTAATCCTGCACACAGAAAGTCAACTTTAACCTATTATCATTGAAATAATAACTTTAATTACAATCCCCAAATTGTCAAAAATCAATCAATCCAATTTTTGAACGTCCCTCAATTCAGATCTGTCCCTTTTGAAAGACGGTGCTACAGTAGTTAGCACTGCTGCCTCACAGCTCCAGGGACCCAGGTTTGATTCCAACCTCGGGTGGCTGTCTGTGTGGAGCCTGCACATTCTCCCCGTGTCTGCGTGGGTTTCCTCCGGGTGCTCCGGTTTCCTCCCACAGTCCAAAGTTACGCAGGTTAGGTGGATTGGCCGTGCTGAATTGCCCCTTAGTGTCCCAAGATGTGTAGGTTAGGGGGATAAGCTATGGGAAAATGTGCGGGGTTACAGGGATAGGGCGGGGGAGAGGGCTTGGGTAAAATAATCTGTCAGAGAGTCGGTGCAGACTAGATGGGTCAAATGGCCTCTACTGCACTGCAGTAGTTCTATGAACAGGCGAATGCTGATATCAAATAGATTTGTATTAGGCCTGCCTTTAATTTTAGCAATGCAAAGGCTTGCATCATTGTTACAATGAGGAAAGATCTGTGGAGAGGTTTTTGAACTGTAAATGCTGAGACATATGTTTAAAATTCCACACACACCATGAGACAAAGGAAGAGGTGCTCGAAGTTGCAAGGGCAGACAAAGCTCTAAAATGTGACATCCAGAAAAGAAGATGTCAGTATTTCAGCCATTTGATCAGAGATGAAAAGCGGCAGAGATCTCTTCCAGAGGGGAAAGTGGAGGGCAGCATAAAGAGAGGTCGACCCAGGCATTTTTGGATGACAGACAACCACAGTGTGGATGCAGATGAGTTACCGTGGATGTGTGAGGAAGTTGTAAGATAGACGAACATGACATACCATAACAGCGGATCGCCCGGTGAGTGTAGCTACTAGGGTTACCAAGCCTCCAGGAGTGGCAGGAGTCTCCAGGACTTAATGGTCAATCTCCAGGACACTGCTGTGTGCGACCCTGAAGAATAATCGTCGGGCCATTACAAAAGATTGGGTGCAATCTTACTGGCTCGCCATGCTAGTCAATCGGGGGATAGAGGGGCAATCGGTTGGGGCAGGTATTGGGGCAGCAATCGGCCAGGGGTGGGGGCATGGGTGTCGGTGCAATATCCAGGAGGGTGGAGGCGTGATCATCTGGGGAGGCCAGCAATCGGAGGGGTGGATAATATCCAGGGAAGGAGATGGTGGGGCAGGGGAAGGGGACTGACAGATCTCTTTGTGTTTTGTTGCACAGGACGGGGAGATCGGTGCATGCTCAATAGCACCCTCTAGTGTGGGCAGCCGGCTTTCCGGCATGAATAGACTTCATCCATTCCCTCTACTGGCATGAATCACACTTTGCCTTTTTTTTTGCACTAACCAGCATAAGATCGTGTCAGAAAGCTCACTGGAAAAGAGGGTGTGATCCTCTCCCATTTTCAAGTTCGTTTAGCATTTAGGATCTTTTTGGTAAGATTGCCCATGTTATTTTTTTTGGCACTTCCTTTGAAACAGATATAAAAATGGGGAAAATAAGGGGGACGAGAAGGCTGTTTAGCTAACAGTCAAGAATTGGATAATGAGTATTTGTGCTTTCCAATCGGCATAGGAAAGCAGTGGGTCACAAGGGTGGACGTGTTGGCCAACTAATAGCTGGAGCACGGGGGCAAGTCACGGGGGCCAAGCTCACGGAATACATTTAATCACGGTTGGCAACTCTAGTAGCTACAAGCAAGGGCAGAATTATAACAAGAGCGTTAATTGACGAGATATGGTAAGTAAATGGGAGCAGAAAGTTACAAAGGGAACTAGGCAGATTAAATGAGTGGGAAAGGATACAGTTCTATCATAGTAAGCTACAGGCTCGTCTGAGGTAAAACAATGAATTGAAAATCACGGTTGAGAATGGGCAAATTCATATTTCAAGCATTATTTTGCTGTGTATAAACGTAAGGGAGAAAATAGCACTGTTCAGCATAAGACACAGAAAAGGAAAGTAAAATATATCTTGGAGATTCATTGGTTCTTAATAACGTGGGCAACACCAGTGATTAAAGCTGCATCTGCTATATTCTTTCCAGTGTAATAAATCCAGGAAACCTGCCGTAACAAAGTGTTTATAGATCATACTTTCACTCAGTAAGAAAAAATAATTTCAGGTGGATTTAATCTGACATTCCGTGGATCAGCCTTATAGATGATAGAATGGTGAAACACGTACCACGGTTTGAAGGTAATCCTTCAACGGAATCTAATAAGGGGCAGACGGAGTCCAAGATTGGCAACTTCATGCAACTCGATGTACTGAAGGCACATCAAATAAAGAAATCCCTCATTTGGTGAAGGATTATCTTTCAGCCAATAGATCAGATTCGCATGGTCACAACCACAGCAACACTCCAGCTTCCTTTGGCATCCAACAGAACTAATGATAGTGGAGTAGGCACAGTGGCACAGTGGTTAGCACTGCTGCCTCACAGTGCCAAGGGATTGGGGTTCGAATCCAGCCTTGGGTCACTGTCTGTGCGGAGTCTGCACGTTCTCCTCATATCTGCATGGGTTTCCTCCAGGTGCTCCGGTTTCCTCCCCACAGTCCAAAGATGTGCAGGTTAAGTGGATTGGCCATGCTAAATCGCCCCTTAGTGTCCCTAGATGTGTACAGTAAGTCTCACAACACCAGGTTAAAGATTTCTTTGGAATCACGAGCTTTCGGAGTGCGGCTCCTTCATCACCTGACTCTAAGTAAACCTGCTGGATGTTAATCTGGTGTTGTGAGACTCTTACTGTGCCCACACCAGTCCAACGCCGGCATCATGCCCAGATGTGTAGATTAGGGGGACTGGCGGGGTAAATACATGGGGTTACAGGGCTAGGGCAGAGGGGGGCCTGGATAAGATGCTCTGTTGGAGAGTCGGTGCAGACTCAATGGGCTGAATGGCCTCCTTCTGCACTGTAGGGATTCTATGATCTTATAGAGGTCTATAAAACAATGAGGGGCATAGATCAGCTCGATAGTCAATATCTTTTCCCAAAAGTAGGGGAGTTTAAAACTAGAGGGCATAGGTTTAAGGTGAGAGGGGAGAGATACAAAAGGGTCCAGAGGGGCAATTTTTTCACACAGAGGGTGGTGAGTGTCTGGAACAAGCTGCCAGAGGTAGTAGTAGAGGCGGGTACAATTTTGTCTTACAAAAAGCGTTTAGACAGTTACATGGGTAAGATGGGTGTAGAGGGATATGGGCCAAATGCGGGCAATTGGGTATAGCTTAGGAGTTAAAAAAAGGAGCGGCATGGAAAAGTTGGGCCGAAGGGCCTGTTTCCATGCTGTAAACCTCTATAATTCTATGGGAGCATCTAATCATTTCCCCAGGGCATTCAATAGCATTGCCATCACTAAACTCTGTACCATCAACATCTTGGGGGGTTACCATGGACAAGATCTGAACTGGATTAACCATAAAAATACTGTAGCTTCAAGAGCAGGTCTGAGCTCTGGATTTCTTCAGCAACTGAACACTTAAAAGCTGAGACTGATAGAGCTTTGTCCAGTAAGGTATTAGTGATTACAAAACTAGGGGAGGTAAATGAAGTTAGGAAGGGCGGCACGGTGGCACAGTGGTTAGCACTGCTGCCTCACACCACCAGAGACCTGGGTTCAATTCCGGCCGTGGGTGACTGCCTGTGTGGAGTTTGCACGTTCTCCCCGTGTCTGCGTGGGTTTCCTCCGGGTGCTCTGGTTTCCTCCCACATTCCAAAGATGTGCAGGTTCGGTTGATTGACCATGCTAAATTGCCCCTTAGTGTCAGGGCGATTAGTGGGATAAATATGTGGGGTTACAGGGATATGGGTGGGACTGTTGTCGGTGTAGACTCAATGGGCCGAATGGCCTCTTCCTGCGCTGTAGAGAATTTTTAAAAAGTTTATTTACTAGTGTCACAAGCAGGCTTACATTAACACTGCAATGAAGTAACTGGGAAAATCCCCTAGTCGCCACACTCCAGCGCCTGTCCTGGTACATTGAGGAAGAATTTAGCATGGCCAATGCACCCTAACCAGCACGTCTTTCGGATTATGGGAGGAAACCCACGCAGACACGGGAAAAACGTACAAACTCCACACAGACAGTGACCCAAGCCGGGAATCGAACCCAGATCCCTGGCGCTGTGAGGCAGCAGTGATAACCACTGTGCCACCATGATTCTGAATCAGCCCACATTTCATTGAATGGTGTAACAGGCCAGGTGGATTGAATGGTCTCCACCCCATGCCAAAGTTTCTTGGTTTCTGCTACCATCTAACACTGCCTTCACACTCTGCACCTTGAGTCTATTTTCGCTCCATCCCCTGAAACTATATCAAGCAAGTCGGTTTTTATAGAGTGCTTCTAGTCTTCAAACTGCTACTTTGGGTACCATTCACAGTAAATATTGAAGAAAACTAATTAATCATCTGGGGTTTTCATTCATAAATTTGGTAATATAGCCAGCAATCATTTTGCTCTCTGAACTTAATTTACAACAGTTACATTGAGGAAAGGTCTGCTTTATATCAGGCTGTATTTTTAAAATCCCCAAAATTAATTTTTTGACGTTTTCATCTCTTAAGTGAAAAACCCTCAATGGCTTCCTTGAAAAATATGCAGAATAAAGCCTGCTTTCGCTCTGATTCCCTGAGATAATTAAATAGGGAGTAGTGTTTTCGACAATCTAATAAAAAAAACACGCACCTGATGTTTCTGTGATTTTCATTTCCTGGTAAATCTTCCTTCAATAAATGACATCCATCTTCTTATTCAACTTCCTGAGATGAAGTGAAAAAAGATATAGATTTATGGAGCACTTTACATAACCTCAGGATGACCCAAAGAACTGCATAGCCAATGAAGCATTCTTTTTATTTCATTGGAGGCAGCTCAGAGAAAGTTCGCTAAGATGATCCCCGGTATGAAGGAATTCTCTTATGAGGAAATGGGACTCTACTCATTGGAATTTAGAAGAATGCGAGGTGATCTCACGGAAACATATACGATTCTTAAGGGGCTCGGCAGGGTAAATGTTGAGAGGACGTTTCCCCTCGTGGGAGAGCCTAGAACAAGAGAGCATAGTCTTAGAATAAAGGGGCACTAATTTAAAATTGAGATGAAGAGGAATTTCTTCTCTCAGAGGGTTGTGAGTCTTTGGAACTCCTTGCCACAGAGAGCATGGGGGCGGAGCCCTTGAGTGGAATTTTATGAGATTTCTCCGAGTCTCCAGCTTGTCTGAAAATGGGGGAATTCCAGATCCATTGTTCGGGCAAGTTTTCATGCTTCATCTTATTGACTCTGTCTCTGAAAGGATGGGCTAGTCAGTTTCTAGCCAGAGAGGCTGTGGGCAGGCATTACCTCACCAGCCAGCCTACAGAGGGAGGTATTGAGCATGTGCAGACCTCTGATGCTGTACTTGTGCATTCACAGTAGCAGGGGTCTGACAGGCAGAGAGAGAGCTCTCAGGCCCCCGCTACTGCAGGCAGCCTCAACCAGCGATCCCCACCCCCGCAATCGTGGGGGCCTGTGGCCCGAGATGCAGCCATCACCGCCACCACCACCCCCCTCCCCCCCCCCCGCCCAGACCGATCGCAGCCCCCATTCCCTCCTCCACCAATCACAGGCAGAGTGACTGCGGGCCCCCCCCTCCCCCCCTCCCCCACCCATCACATGCAGAGTGGCAGCGGACCCCCTTCACCCCCCACTGATCACATGCAGAGTGGCAGCGGGCCCCCCTCACTCCCCACTCATCACATGCAGAGTGGCAGTGCCCCCCTCCCTCCCCCCATTGGCCACGCCCCCTCCCCCCTTTCACCCATTTCCAGAAAGAGGCTGACTGCGCAGGAAATCCGGGTGTTGTAAAACCGCGACAGGCACGAAAATGGGCACCATTCGTACAAGCCGCTTTATGCCCGATTTTACAGCATTTTCCCACCGCAAAACGGGCGAAAGGAGGTCGTAAAATTCCACCCCTTGTGTATATTTAAGACTGAGATAGATAGATTCTGGATCAGTAAGGGAATAAAGGGTTACGGGGAAAGGGCAGGAAAGTGAACCTGAGGAATGTTGGATCAACCATGATCCTATTGGATGGCAGAGTAGGCTCAAGGGGCCGAACGGCCTCCTCCTGTTCCTATTTCTTATGGTCTTATGATCTCAGCGTATTCGCCGTAGTGGTAAATGCGGCAGCCAATTTGTACACTGCAAGTTCCCATGAGCAACATGGTCTAAATTTAGTGATGTAGGTTGGGATATATTTGGTGGTATATTTATTGGAAAACAGTACCTAGGTACGAGCTCACTGCTTCAGCTGGCAAGGTGATTCTGAGGTTCCAGTGCAACCTATTAAAAATATCTGGGGTTTCCAGGTTTATGGGTAGTTGATGACTGTAGTAGTACCAATAGCTTCTTCCTTAATGGGAATGTGTTATTAAAATCCGGCAGTAAAAGTGGGTGATGAGCACCAATGGCTAATAAAAATCCCAGTGATTGAATCGAAAAGGGTTATTATAGCATTAATCAGGGAATAGTCTTGCTGAAACTTTCTGCTTCTGAGCACTTCATCTTTAAGGCTTTTTTTTATCACTTCAAACTTTTACACGATTCAGTTTATTTGAAAGGAAATGAAATGTTAAAAGCTCAGGGTAATTTTCCGAGCATGGGCAGGGAGGAAGGGGGAAGAGACTGACGTTTGCACATCCCATCATGCATCAGGAGAAGTTCCTCCCCTCCCCCTGCCCACAGTGTCAACTCTCCCCATGGCTTAGTTGATGCCGAGCCACACGGGTCTGGGGTTGTCCTGGCAGAGTTTGCTCTTCCAACCACTCAACTGGATAAAGAACATTTAAATGGGCAGGTGAGTGAGGATAGGGATCACATTAAAAATCAACCATCCAACTGGTAGGCTGCTGTGCTTGGGCTCACCGTCCCAGGGAGAAGGAAGGCAATGGCCTACTGGTATTATCACTAGATAATTAATCCAGAACCTCAGCTAATGTTCTGGGGACTCGGGTTCAAATCCCGCCACGGCAGATGGTGGAATTTGAATTCAATAAAAAATAATCTGGAATTAAGAATCTACTGATGACCATGGAACCATTGTCGATTGTCGGAAAAACCCATCTGGTTCACTAATATCCTGTCGGGAAGGAAATCTGCCGTCCTTACCCGGTCTGGCCTACATGTGACTCCAGAGCCACAGCAATGTGGTTGACTGTCAACTGCCCTCCAAGGGCAACTAGGGATGGGCGATAAATGCTGGCCAACCATGTCCCACAGGTGAATAAAAAAAACAAGAGTTCCTGTTCTTGATCAGTACCCGGTGAAGTCCTTGTATGTTTGATGAAGATAGGATCTGTCTTGGTCGACCACTCTGTTATATATTCACCAGGTTGTGTTCTACATTATACCCCTGAATTGTTGAAGGGCAATGCACAGAAGACACTGGTTCCGAATCTTTAACAGATTTATTTACAAATCTCAGAATTCACAGGATTCTGTACACATACACGGTGGCACAGTGGTTAGCACTGCGGCCTCACAGCACCAGGGACCCGGGTTCAATTCTGATCTCGGGTGACTGTCTGTGTGCAGTCTGCACATTCTCCCCGTGTCTGTGTGGGTTTCCTCTGGGTGCTCCAGTTTCCTCCCACACTCCAAAGGTGCGCGGGTCAGGTGGATTGACCATGCTAAATTGCATCTTAGCGTCAGGGCGATTAGCAGGGGAGATATGTGGGCTTGCAGGGATAGGGCCTGGGTGGGATTGTTGTCAGTGCAGGCTCGATGGGCCAAATGGCCTCCTTCTGCATTGTAGGGATTCTATGATTCTACATGGCCAGAACCTTCCAGACCCCTTCCCAGCCTTCGTTCCACCACCCCCCCTCCCACCCCCACATGATTCGGATTTCCCATAGCGAAGGTGACTTGCCATTGGCTGCCAGCAGTTGTATCACTTGGTGGTCATGATTTTGGCAGGCTCTTCCAGTCCCACCAGCAGAATGGCAGGAAAATCTCGCCCATGGTGTCAGCCACAACCCATGTCCTTTTTCTAGAAGCTTCCTTGTTACATTGGCTCCCACACTCCATCCACAGAATTAAGCAACCAAGTAGAGTGTACACAGATCAGTTACCAGCGTAACATAATCAAACACAGATCAATCAAACCATTGAATAACACACTTGCCAATTCTAATGATCCAAACTTGCAGGTAAAAATGGCCATTTGGGAAGATCTCAAAGGATGTCTGGTTCTGATGGAGCAGTACTCCAACTTATCAGTAGTAGAAGGGGCAAAGGAGAAGAAAGATAGGAATGGGGGTGAGGAGAATTCATTGATTGATTCCAGTTCAAGATTCATGGACTGATTACAATAATAAAGGGGGCACCCAGCCCATTGGCTCTACAACGGCTCTTTGCGAGAGCATTTCAGCTAGTCCCACTTCCAGGTTCTCTACAAACGCTTCCAGTCCAACCTCTTCACTTATACACTCCAATCTTCCGACTGTCTATATTCCCCAACTTCTGCCCACTGAGGTTGCGTAGCCCTCGGCCATTTTACTCCAAGCTCCAAAGAATTACCAATGTCAGCCATGACTCCAGTTGGAAGGTTGTGGGTTCAAGTCCTACCCTAGGAACTTGAGCATTAGCTCCTGACTGAGACTCCCTCACTGCAGTAATTGAGGCACTCTTTGAAGTGACACCTTTTAGGACAAGGCTTTAAACCAAGTCTTTGTCTGCCTTTTCGGGTGGAAGTAAAAGATCTGAGGGCACCATTCAAAGGAGAGCAAAAGAGTTCTCCTGATGTCCTGGGCAATATTTATACCTCAGCCAACAGTTCGTAAAAGAAAATGCATTACTTCGCTGCAGTTTGTGAGCTCCTCAGGTGTGCAAGTTGGCTGTTGAATTTGCTCTATTGCCACACTGAGTTGGTTTTAAGCTTTCGCAGACCTGAAATGAGAAATGAATGGTGTTTATTGAGGTTTAAAACCCATTACCACCAGTCTGCAGGTTATCTGATACTAAAGTATGGATCTTAACTGGTTGCCTAATTGACTCATTATCAAATTCTGATTGCGGAAGGACTATCTGTCAATGGTAATAAGGACTCAAAGCTCCGACACTGATTCAAGTAGGGAGTGCCCAAAAAACACTCATCCAATGTCACTGTGAGGTACAAGGAAGAGTTGCAGAAATGCTTGGAAAGAGAGCGATGCTTTGGGCCATGCTCCCAAACATTGCTGGCTGGCATGGCCAGTTTGCAATCTGCACTTACACTTCATAGAACCATAGAATCCCTACACTGCAGAAGGATTCCATTCAGCCCATCGAGTCTGCACCGACTCTCTAAAAGAGCAACTCACCCAGGCCCTACCCTCCACCCTATCCCCGTAACCTTCCACATTTACCATGGCCAATCTACCTAACCTGCACATTATTTATTAGTCACAAGTAGGCTTACATTCACACTGCAATGAAGTTACTGTGACAATCCTCTAGTCGCCACACTGCAGCGCCTGTTCGGGTACACTGAGGGAGAATTTAGCATGGCCAGTGCACCTAACCTGCACGTCTTTCGTGGGAGGAAACCAGAGCACCTGGAGAAAACCCATGCAGACACGGGGAGAAGGTGCAGACTCCGCACAGACAGTGACCCGAGGCCAGAGTTGAAGCCGGGTCCCTGGCACTGTGAGGCAGCAGTGCTAACCACTGTGCCACCGTGCCACTAAGGGGCAATTTTGCATGGCCAATCCACCTAAGCTGCATGTCTTTGTCTGTGGGAGGAAACCGGAGCATCTGGAGGAAACCAACACAGACACGGGGAGAATGTGGAAACTCCACACAGACAGTGACCCAAGGGCGGGATAGAACCCAGATCCCTGCACCATGAGGTAGCAGTACTAACCACTGTGCCACCGTGCATCACCGGACCCATTGTAAATTTCCATAATCTGGAGACTGGTCCTTATACACATTGTTAAACACTCAGAATCTTCCAAAATAAAAATTAGTGCATTAATCCTGAAGTGTTCTTTATAATTTCTTCCCTTAAGTTATGCTCTCACTGATTGTTTTAAGTGGCCCTACTGGAGCTGTACTGAGCAAGCAATCTGTTATTGTCTGGTGCCCCGAGAGTAGATGCCCAGCACCCACTTTGATACCCAGTCTGGATCCTTTCCATTCTTTCAAGTTGCCAGTGCAAAATAAATGAGGGAACCATTCACAGGCACCCTCTAGGCTTAGAATTAAAGACAATTACAGGCGAGTATTTTACAGGGAACATATTTAACAATGATTTTCCAAGCCATTAGATGTGAAGCGAAAGACATCTGGCATTATTTAGCACGGATCCAAGTTGCTTTCTTATTTAAAAACTGAAAATGGTGGAAAATGCACAGCAGTTTTTAAAAAAAGTTTATTTATTGGTGTCACATGTAGGCTTACATTAACACTGCAATGAAGTTACTGTGAAAATCTCCCAGTCGCCACACTCCGGCGCCTGTTTGGGTACGCTGAGGGAGAATTTAGCACAGCCAATGCACCTAACCAGCATGTCTTTCGTGCTGTGGGAGGAAACCGGAGCACCCGGAGGAAACCCACGCAGACACAGGGAGAACGTGCAGACACCGCACAGACCGTGACCCAAGCCGGGAATCGAACTTGTGTCCCTGAGGCTGTGAAGCAGCAGTGCTAACCATTGTGCCACCGTCTGAATGAGGAGGGGTTAACATTTTAGATAAGAATGATTTTTTAATCTATCAGTTCTGATGAGGAGTCCCAGACAAATTCTAGCCCAAGATAGGATTCCACTTTGCCTGTCCCAGTTGTGTTCAGGCATGACACCTGCTGAAGTCCACCGTGACCCCCAGCCCTGGTATCTAAGCCAGTGGTCATTACTGTGAGAAACATGCAGCAATGGGATACAGCTGGCCTCAGTACAGGATGAAGAATAATAACAGAGAGACAGATAGTTTCAGGGCATTGGCTGAGCCCCAAAACCTGTCCACTATCTCGGCACGTCAGGATTGTGATGGAATAGTCTCCACTTACCTGGATGAGTGCAGCTCCAACAAGATTAGGTTAGGTGGACTGGCCATGCTAAATTGTTTAGGTTAGGGAGTGTAAATACATGGGATCACGGAGATAGGATGCTCTGTTGAAGAGTTGGTGCAGACTAGATGGGCCAAATGACCTCCTTCTGCACTGTAGAAACATAGAAACCCTACAGTGCAGAAGGAGGCCATTCGGCCCATCGAGTCTGCACCGACCACAATCCCACCCAGGCCCTAACCCCACATATTTTAACCGCTAATCTCTCTAACCTACTCATCCCAGGACTCTAAGGGACAATTTTTAACCTGGCCAATCAACCTAACCCGCACATCTTTGGACTGTGGGAGGAAACCGGAGCACCCGGAGGAAACCCACGCAGACACGAAGAGAATGTGCAAACTCCACACAGACAGTGACCCGAGCCGGGAATCGAACCCGGGACCCTGGAGCTGTGAAGCAGCAGTGCTAACCACTGTGCTACCGTGCCGTGTAGTATTCTATGATTCTTTGATTCTATGATTCTAAGACTCAAGAAGTTTAATACTATCCAAGACAAAGCAACCCTGCTTGAATGGACCACCAATGCACCACCTCCAACAATCACTCCCTCCACAATCGACACAGTGGCAGCCGGGTGTGCCTTCTACAAGAAGCATGACAGAAAACCCCAGGGCTCCTTCAAGAACATCTTCCAAATCTGCAATCTTTACTATCTAGAACAGGTAGCAGATACATGGGAACATAACTATCTGCAAGTTCTCCTCCAAGCCACTCACCAGCCTGCCTTGGAAATATACCACACTTGTCACTTCAGTTCAAAATCCTGGAACTCCCTCCTTAACTGAACTGTGGGTGTCCCTACACCATCTGGGCTACAGATGTTCAGGAATGCAGTATCTTCTCAAGGATAACTAGGGACGGGCAACAAATAATGGCTTTGCCAGTGATGTTCTCATCCCAGGAGCGAGTAGATAAAAGAAGGTCTGATGCCTGAACGGAAGAAGAGTTAGCCACAATAGGGCCCTCTTTCCCCACATGGAGATCCTAGAGACTTCTTCCACCACCCCAGACATTAGTGTGACCAGCGTGCAAATGCTGGAAAGGGCCTAGAGAAGATTCACAAGAATGATCCCTGGAATGAAGAGCTTGTCGCATGAGGAACGGTTGAGGACTCTGGGTCCGTACTCGTTGGAGTTTAGAAGGATGAGGGAGGATCTTATTGAAACTTACAGGATAGTGCGAGGCCCGGATAGAGTGGATGTGGAGAGGATGTTTCCACTCGCAGGAAAAACTAGAACCAGAAGGCACAACCTCAGGCTAAAGGGACGATCCTTCAAAACAGAGATGAGGAGGAATTTCTTCAGCCAGAGAGTGGTGAATCTGTGGAACTCTTTGTCACAGAAGGCTGTGGAGGCCAGGCCATTGAGTGTCTTTAAGACAGAATTAGATAGGTTCTTGATTAATAAGAGGATCAGGGGTTATGGGGAAAAGGCAGGAGAATGGGAATGAGAAAAATATCAGCCATGATTGAATGGCGGAGCAGACTCGATGGGCCGAGTGGCCTAATTCTGCTCCTATGCCTTGTGGTCCTTATTGTCCTGTGCTGCCCTCCCATCTAAATGTTTCCAGTGCCGGCCAGAAGGAGACCATTTGACCTTGTGCTGTTGTCCAGTTCTTTTGAAACAGCCTCAGTGGCTTCTTGTGGTGAGGCCTCCCATTGGTTGTCTTTTGAAAGAAGAAAGATTTGCATTCATATCGCACCTTCCATGGGCACCAGAATTCTCAGAGTGCTTTCCAGCCAATGAAGTATTTTTGAATTGTAGCCACTGTTGTAATGTAGGAGATGCAGCAGCCAATTTTCACACAGCAAGATCCCACAAACAGCAATGTGATAATGACCAGATAATCTCTCTCTCTCACACACACACTGACACACTCACTTCTCAGACAGACACACACTCTCTCTCTCTCTCTCACACACACACACACTGACACACACCCTCTCTCACACACATACACTGACACACTCACCTCTCCTTGTTCCTCAGACCTTCGTATCCACTCCCCACCCTTTCCCCGGCCTCTGTCCCCCATATCTTGCCCTGGCCTCCAACCCCCTTCACCTTCCAGTTCCCTTCCTTCACCCCCACCCCTAGCCCCCAGCTTCTGAGTCGGCCCTTTACTGCTGTCCAATCACCCTGACTTTGCCACTGGCCATTCTGCGTTTATCTCCAGCGCCGGGCAATCAGAGACAGGTTTCTCAGAACATTAGTTAAAATCCTCCTTTGATCAGCCAAGTTAGAGTCGGAGACTGTGGGGAGGTCTGACTAATCTGAATAGTTACCCAGGAGATGCTGGACAGAAAATCCTAGTCTAATTCCTGATTAACTCTACAACTGACCCCCTCAATCACTCACACAGACCTTCCTGACTCAATCAGACTAGCTCCCATCACTTGACTCCCCACCAACCCCTGACTATCTCCAACTACCCACAGCCCAACCACACTATATTACCGACCTGGTATCCCACACAGATACCACCCTATGAACTGCCACCCTACCAAATTGCCACCCAACTCAGCTACTACCACCCAACCCAGCTGCCACCCTACCAATTGCCACCCTACCCACCTACAACCCTGCCAACTGCCAATTTATCTACCTACCACCTTACCTACTGCCACTGTAGCCAGCTGCCACCCAACCCAGCGATCAGCACCCCACCTCGATACCCTCCTATGAACTACCACCTACCTAATTGTCACCCAAACCAGCTGCCACCATACCTACTGCCACTGTGCCCAGCTGCGACTTACCTCAGCCAACCAACACCCCCCCAGTACCCACTTACCTCTTTTGATTTGATTTATCATTGTCACATGTATTAGCGTACAGTGAAAAGTATTGTTTCTTGAATGCTATAGACAAAGCATACTGTTCATAGAGAAGGAAAGGAAAGGGTGCAGAATGTAGCGTTGCAGTCATAGCTAAGGTGTAGAGAAATATCAACTTAATTCGAGGTAGGTCCATTCAAAAGCCTGACGGCTGCAGGGAAGAAGCTGTTCTTGAGTCGGTTGGTACGTGATCTCAGACTTTTTTATCTTTTTCCCGATGGAAGAAGGTGGAAGAGAGAATATCCGGGGTGCGTGGGGTCTTTAATTATGCTGGCTGCTTTTCTGAGGCAGCGGGAAATGTAGACAGAGCCAACGGATGGGAGACTGGTTTGAGTGAAGGACTGGGCTTCATTCACGACCTTTTGTAGCTCCTTGCGGTCTTGGGCAGAGCAGGAGGCATACCAAGCTGTGATACAACCAGAAAGAATGCTTTCTATGGTGCATCTGCAAAAGTTGATGGGAGTCATAGCAGACATGTCAAATTTCCTTAGTCTCCTGAGAAAGTAGAGGCGTGGTGAGCTTTCTTAAGTATTGTCTCTGCATGGAGGGACTAGGACAGGTTGTTGGTGATCTGGACATCTAAAAACTTGAAGCTCTCGACCATTTCTACTTCATCCCGGGCTCAAGCTGAGAGGGGCGAAGTATAACTCAGACATCAGAGGGACGTTTTTTACACAGAGGGTGGTGGGGGCCTGGAATGCGCTGCCAAGTAGGGTGGTGGAGGCAGGCACGCTGACATCGTTTAAGACTTACCTGGATAGTCACATGAGCAGCCTGGGAATGGAGGGATACAAATGATTGGTCTAGTTGGACCAAGGAGCGGCACAGGCTTGGAGGGCCGAAGGGCCTGTTTCCTGTGCTGTACTGTTCTTTGTTCTTTGTTTATCCCGATTGATGTGGACAGGGGCATGTCCTCCATTGCGTTTCCTGAAGTCGATGACTATCTCCTTCGTTTTGTTGACATTTTTCTACCCTACCCCATTAGACATTTACCTGGGCCACTCCACAACGCACATTCACTAATGCACTGAAAACCTGCTTAAATGTCCCAAAGCTTTTCAGCGTGTTATCGGAATATGGCAGCAAGTACCATAAAAAGGAAGCGTGTCCTCTGCGGTTCCCCTTCACTGAGGCCTCCGAGGTTTCCCTGCGGTGACTGAGTTCCGCAAGATCTTCGATCAATGGATTAGCTGGGAAAATCAGAGGCAGGGAAGTTGGTGCATCTTTGTCTGTTCAGGGCCAGGAATAGTGGTGCCAACCATGATTGGAAGATTTGGGCCCTTATTTTTGTGATGTTGCAAAACATGTCAGATATAAACTTAATTAAAATGTAACAGCTGCACACAGACATGGAATGTCAAGCATTAAGCCAACATCTGTTCTGTTCATTGTCTGTGGAACTCCAAACGTAAACAGCTTTTTCAAAAAAATTAATATTTTTGTCTACATCAAATCCAAAGTTGAATAATGGTGAACATGTGGCCGCAAAATGTTTGGAATATTTTTCTATGCAAATTTTAATTTGATTTCCGATATCGGGGCCAGGATTGGCTGTGACATTCACAGCATTCAGCCTCCTCTGGGTAAATGGTACAGTAACCTCGGGTGGGTATGTGGTGAAATGCCAGTGTCCAAAGATTGTTTTCTTTCATTCATTCATGGGACATGGGCGTCGTTGGCTGGGTCAGCATTTATTGCCCATCCCTAGTTGCCCTTGGAGGGCAGTTGAGAGTCAACCACATTGCTGTGGTTCTGGAGTCACATATAGGCCAGGACAGGTAAGGACAGCAGATTTCCTTCCCTAAAGGATATTAGTGAAACAGATGGATTTTTCTGACAGTCGGCTATGGTTTCATGGTCATCAGTAGATTCTTAATCCCAGATATTTTTAATTGAATTCAAATTCCACCATCTGCCATGGCATGATTTGAACCCCGGTCCCCAGAATATTCGCTGAGTTTCTGGATTAATATTGTAGCGATAATACCACTAGGCCAGCGCCTCCCTGTGGTCGAAGATGCATTTCCCCACCTTACTTCTACAAAAGTAGCATCTTGTTGTCTGCCTCACCATTGATAGGGATGGAATGGCATGAAGTTGCTGTGTTGGTACAATCGATAAGAACTAAACCCGCTAGGGAGTCTCAGGCTGGTAATCAGGAGTTTGCACACCTTCTTAATGGAGTGATAATTGATCCCATCTTTCAGATGAGATGTTAAACCATGGCCCCATCTGCCGGCACAGGTAGATGCAAAAGATCCCACGGCACTATTGCGAAGAAGGGCAGGGGAGTTATCCCTGATGTCCTGACCAATATTTATCCCTCCATCAACTTCACAAAAGTTACTATCTGGTCAATTTCACATTGCTGTGTGCATATGGGCTGCCACATTTCCTACAACACTGATAATTCTAAAGTATTTATTAGCTGTAAAGCACTTGAATCACAGAATCCCCACACTACAGAAGGAGGCCATTTGGCCCATTGAGCCTGTACCGACAGCCCCATCCCCACACGCATTTACCCTGCTAATAAAGGTCAATTTAGCATGGCCAATCAACCTAACCTGCACATCTCCGGAGCACCCGGAGGAAAACCATGCAGACACAGGGAGAAGGTGCAGACTCTGCACAGACAGTGACCCAAGGCCAGAATTGAACCCGGGTCTCTGGCACTATGAGGCCTCAGTGCTAACCACTGTGCCACTGTGCTGCCCATATGTCCAATGGTTGTGAAGAGTGCTACATAAATGCAAGTCTTTCATTTTGGATGACTATCACTAAAGATTAACCATTCATTTTGGTTTTAAATACTGTCGTGACATTTAAAAATGTCAACTTTATAATTTTAGGATCTTTTATCCTATCTTTCCTTCATGTCCCTTTTTCTTCCTCTCTTAACCTTCGCTTTTCCTCTCTTTACTTCTCTTTCTATACCCAATTTGACATTGAATTCATTCTCTTTATTTCATCTACTTCCTCACTCCTTGTGCTGTTTATTTCCCAATCCTTAATCCACATTGTGGAGATACCCTTATTGCGAGTGTTGTTCACTCAGGTTCCAGATAATCAGATGCTTTCTTTTGGGTTATTATCAACTCATAATTCCAGCAATGTTTTTGATTTGATTTATTATTGCCACATGTATTGGGATACAGTGAGAAGTATTGTTTCTTCCTTGTTATACAGACAAAGCATACCATTCATAGAGTACATAGGAGAGAAGGAAAGGAGACAGTGAAGAATGTAATGTTACAGTCATAGGTAGGATACAGAGAAAGATCAACTTAATATAAGGTAGGTCCATTCAAAAGTCTGATGGCACCAGGGAAGAAGCTGTCCTTGAGTCGGTTGGTATGTGTCCTCAGACTTTTGCATGTTTTTCCCAATGAAAGAAGGTGGAAGAGAGAATGTCCAGGGTGCGTGGGGTCCTTGGCTGCTTTTCAGTGTAGACAGAGTCAATGGATGAGAGACTGATTTGAGTGATGGACTGGGCTTCGTTCATGACCCTTTGTAGTTTTTTGCAGTCTTGGTCAGATCAGGAGTCAAAACCACGCTGATACATCCGGAAAGGACGCTTTCTATCATGCATCTGTAGAAATTTGTGAGAGTCGTAGTGGACATGCCAAATTTCCTTAGCCTCCTGAGAAAGTAGAGGCGTTGGTGAGTTTTCTTAACTATAGTGTTGGCATGGAGGGACCAGGACAGGTTGTTGGTGATCTGGACACCTAGAAACCTGAAGCTCTCGACAATTTCCACTTCATCCCCATTGATGTAGACAGGGGCATGTCCTCACTACGCTTCCTGAAGTCGATGACTATGTGGGCAAAATTCTTTCAAGATGGAGGGCGCAAGGGCAGGCCTGACCATCTGGTCTTTTACAGCAAAATCGGGCCCATTAAAATATTTCTTGCGGCTCTACAAACTGAAATGGGAGCTGATTTATGATAACACTGTTTCGAACATGTGACATACACTCTCAAAGTAAATAGGATGAGTAATCCTCTCACGATTATAAATGTAACTTGTGGTTTTCCCATTCAGCCACTTAGCAAAGGCTTTATCAACGGTTCCTGTAACTTGGCAGGAGTTAAATAGAGTCACATTCCCTTTATGACTCAGGGAAGCTTAATTTTAAAATGATCCGTCTCTATAATTAAAAAGCCTTCCAGCCTGTGAACATCCACAGCGTCACACTGTTTACAGGTATATCACAGAAAGCATATTCTTACAAGTGGAAGTGTCAATCTCCACAGTGTCACATCTCCAGCGCTGTGTGGCCACCGGACCACAATGTCTCTTGGGCTCAGAGAGACAAAGCAACAGCGGGAAAGGAAACAAAATGGTCAAGGAGCAAGTAGCCAGCAGAAAAGTGAGCGATCAGGATCCTTGGAAGCTACCTACAATGAGGTAGCCAGTGCAATAAAGTCAACAAATAAAAGCGGGAGAAACATTTCCATTGTTCGTAACCATTATATTGTTTCTTCAGGCTGGTGTGTATTGAAGACCGTAGCGTAATGGTAACAACACGGGGCTAGTAATCTTGAGAACCCAGCTAATGTTCTGGGGATGTGGCTTCAAATCCCACACATAGTGATTGGCGCAATTTCAATTAATTAAGAAGCTATTTTTATTCATTCACAGGATGTGGGTGGCACGGAGGTGCAGTGGTTAGCATTGCTGCCTCACAGCACCAGGGACCCGGGTTCAATTCCCGGCTTGGGTCACTGTCTGTGTGGAGTTTCCACATTCTCCTTGTGTCTGTGTGGGTTTCCTCTGGGTGCTATGGTTTCCTCCCACAAGAAGGCTGTGGAGGCCAGGTCATTGAGTGTCTTCAAGACAGAGATAGATAGGTTCTTGATTAATAAGGGGACCAGGGGTTATGGGGAAAAAGCAGAAGAATGGGGATGAGAAAAATATCAGCCATGATTGATGTGAGGGTTAGGTGGATTTGCCATGCTAAATTGCCTCTTAGCGTCAGAGGGACGAGCTAAGGTAAATGCATGGGGTTATGGGGATAGGGCCTGGGTGGGTTTATGTTTGGTGCAGACTCCATGGGCTGAATGGCCTCCTTCTGCACTGTATGATCCTATTCTACAGTGCCAGGGACCCTGTGTCTGTGTGGGGTTGCTCCAGTTTCCTCCCACAGCCCAAAGATGTGCAGGTGAGGTGAATTGACCATGCTAAATTGTCCCTTAATGTCCCAAGTAGGTGAGGGGGCTTAGAAGGGTAAATATGTGGGGTTACAGGGATAGGGCCTGGGTACGATGCTCTGTTGGAGAGTCAGTGTAGCCTCGATGGGCTAAATGGCCTCCTTCTGCATAGTAGGGATTCTGTCGAATCTATGTATCACTGGCGAGGCCAGCATTTATTGCCCATCCTTAGTTTCCCTTGGGAAGCTGGTGGTGAGCTGCCTTCTTGAACCACGGAAATCCATGTAGTGTTGGTACACCCACGGTGCTGTTAGGGAGGTAGTTCCAGGATTGTAACCCAAGGATTGGAATTGAAAACTAATCTCTGTAATGGTGACAATGAAATTGTCATCACTAGTGTTATCAGGAACTCCAAAGTGTTTTATGAAGTCCACCTGGATCATAAGTTTTACACTTTGAATTTGGCTAGGGTGAGCATGAAATGTTTCACTTCAGGTATGATTCAGATGACCCACTCGGGAGCTTTTATCAAACAAAGTTTATTTCAGAATACAGTTAACATATAGCAATAACTTTTACCAATTACAAACAAGAAAAAAAGCAACCATGATATTGTATAAACCTCAACAATGATATTAAAATTTCCAACCAAATAATCTTCCCTATAAACATACACCTGCCACAGGTTTAGCACAGAAAATACGAATGCCCACGTGATGCTGGAACTTAGTCCTTTGGTTGGAGAATTGAAACTCTGGCTTCCCAGCCTTGTAACTTCCAACAGCCCTCAAAGTAGAGATAGAGCCACTGCTGACCTCCAGCTTTTAGCCAGCAAACCACTACAAGAGAGAGAATTCTCACTCCAGGAAGGCAAGAAGACCTGCTTCCAGCTAGCCAGCAGAATATATATCAGAGGGAGAGAGAGAGAGAGAGAAAACCTGCCTGCATCTTAAAAACCAGGACAGCTACTGACTAAAACACAGCAGCCCAAAACTAAAAGTAAGAACTCTTGTCACATGACCTGTCAATCATTCTTCCTCCAACAATTCAGGGTCATAAAAAAAATCCCAGAAAGTGCATGAGGCCCAGAGTAAAAAGAAGCAAAACCCTATTTAAACCAATGAAGCAGCAATAAAAGGACTACTAATCAGGCAGTCGGTGCCTGGAAATAACTGCTTACAATCTGCAGAGAACATGATTTAACAAAAAATTCTTAAAGGCATACTAGTCATTAAAAATCCACCTGGTTCATGAATGCACTTTAGGGAAGGAAATCTGCCAACCCTACCCTGTTTGCTCTCCAAGTGCCTCCAGACTCACAGGAGAGTGATTGACTTGCTAACTGCCCTCTGAAACAGCTAGGCATTTAGCCATTCGGTTCATGGGCAATTAAGGATGGGCAATAGATGTTGCTCACTCCCATAAAAGAATTGAAAAATGAAACAGAATCACACTTATAATACACAGGCTCCAAACATCTACCAGCCTTGACTCGAGGGCAGGATTATTGGTCGCCTTCAACACTGATAGTGTTCCACGAATAAATCATCCAACCTGTGTTTGGAATCCTCAATGTGAAGCAGATTGCATTGTGAGCAGCGAATACAATGTACTAAATTAAAAGAGATGCAAGTAAATCACTATTTCACCCACGTTTCACTGAATGGTGGGAAAGGAGAAATAAAAAAATGATATTCCAGCTCCTGATTGTGTCAGAGAAAGTTCCCTGCAAAGGAAAGCAGGCATTGTAGGTGATGGAAAAACGGACCAGGGTGTCCCAGACGGAACAGTCCCTTTAGAATGCTGAAAGGGCGGGGAGAATATGGTGGCGGCATAGTGATAGGAACATGGAGGAGGCTGACCTGATGAATGTGCATTGGAAGATAAGGACAAGGGAAGCCAGTATCAAGGTGCTGTGGTGGAGAGAGAGGGGAGGTCAGAGCTCCAAACATCTGCCAGCACTTGGCCCATAGCCCTGAATGTTACGAGGTGCCAAGTGCTCATCCAGGTACTTTTTGAAGGATGTGAGGCATCCCGCCTCCACCACCCTCCCGGGCAGCGCATTCCAGACCATCATCACCCTCTGGGTAAAAAGGTTTTTCCTCACATCCCCCTTAAACCTCCTGCCCCTCACCTTGAACCTATGTCCCCTCGTGACTGACCCTTCAATTAAAGGGAACAGCTGCTCCTTATCCACTCTGTCCATGTCTCTCATAATCTTGTATACTCCCCTTGTATTTTTTAAGAGCCTTTCTTTCCCTTCTCATTGAATCCTGAATATCTCTGGTCATCCATGGCTCTGTGGGCTTGTTATTCCTACCTATTACCCTAAAGGGAGCATGCTGGACCTCTACATCAACCATGTCTCTGTGATGGCTACTATATCACACTTCCACGTGTCAATCATTGCCCTCAACTCATCCGTTTTACCTGCAATACTCCTGGCGTTAAAATAGAGGCCATCCAGCCTGGCCTTACTCCCTTGAAGCTTAGTACAGCTGCACTCCCTCTGACTTGTTTGTTTTGCTGTATGAATCCGTGCCCTTATTCTGCTAACAGTCTGTGACCCCTCCCCCTGCCAAATTAGTTTAAACTCCTCCCAACAGCACTAGCAAAACATCCCATAAGGATGTTAGTCCTGTTCTGGTTCAGATGTAGACCATCCCATTTGTACAGGTCCCACCTTCCCCAGAAATGGTCCCAGTGATCCAAGAATCTAAAACCCTCCTTCCTAGACCAACTCGTAAGCCACGCTTTCATCTGCACTACCCTCCTGTTTCTGTGCTCACGAGTGCGTGGCACTGGGAGCAATCCCAAGATTGCAACCCGAGAGATCCTGCTTTTTAGTCTGCTGCCTAACTCCCTGAATTCTTGATGCAAGACCTCATCCTTCTTTCTATCTCGGTCATGGTACCATGATCTCTGCCTTATCACCCTCCCACTTCAGAATGTCCTGCAGCCATTCAGTGACATCCCGGACCCTAGCACCTGGGAGGCAACATACCATCCTAGAATCACATTGATGGCCACAGTAGCACCTATCTGTACCTCTGACTATTGAATCCCTTTTTGCTATTGCCCTGCCTCTCTTCACCCCCTCCTGGACAGACAGGCTACTTGTGATGCCAGAAGCTTGGCTCTGTCTGCACTCTCTGGAGGAACCAACGCCTTCATCAGCCTCCAAAATGGAATACCAATTTGTGAGTGAGGCCCCAGGGGACTCCTGAAATAGCTGCCTACATCTCTTGGACTGCCTGGTGGTCACCCATTCCTTTCCTACCTCAAGTCCCTTCAGCTGTACATGACCACCTCCCTAAATATGCTATCCACGATGCTCTCAGACTCGCGGATGCTCCACAGTGTCCCAGCCGCCACTGTTCAAGCTCCGAAACTCGAGCTTCCAGTAGCTGCAGCTGGACACACCTCCTGCACACATGCTGGCCCCAGGCACTGGAAATGTGCCCGGCCTCCCACATGGAGCAAGAAGAGCAAACCACAGCTTCGAGCTTCCCTGCCATGACTAAACCCTTTAAGTTTAAAAACTTAATAAAATTTTTAAAATAAGAAATAAAGCAAATAATTCCCTACTCTTGTCTCAACAATGAGTTTACAATTTAGGATGGACAATAGGTGGCCTAGCCAGTGACACCCACATCCCATGGAAGGATTTTTTTTAAAAATCTGTTAGTAACATTGGGTGGAATTTTGCACCATTCCCCCCACCCTCTGGTGTGGTTTGCAGCGGCAGAAGCAACTAGCCATTGGCCAGTAGCAGGAATGTCAATGGGGTTTCCCAATGTCCACACCCTCCAACGCCAAGGATCCCGTGTCGGGGAGGAGGGGGCGGTAACTGTCAACAGGACCAGAAGATCCTGCCGGTGGGATTGGCCGGAAAAGTCCGCCCATTGCCTTTGGGAGAACTGGATTTCTTTGTGGGGTTACTGCTGTGCATCTTAACTGAGTTCATGTGAATGGAAGGGGGGAGAAGATGGAGATGAACTGAAAACATTCTGATCGCAATTTATTGCTAAATATGCAACTGCAGTTAATGAAGGTCCTTCTTCGTCTCTCAGTGTCAGTCTTGGCTTATTGGACCGCTGCAGTGAATGGAGCACCAAGTCCTGGCTGACACCCCCAAGTGACAGAGTGCAGCACTGCCAGCAATGCGAACTTTGTGTGAGATGGTAAACTGGGGCCCTTCCAGCCCACTCATGTGGGATCCATAGCAATACTTCGAAGAAGAGCGGTGGAATTCATCCTGATGTTCTTCGTCAGATAATACCATAGAAAACAGCTGGACTGGTCATTATCAGATTGCTGTCTATGGGAGCTTGCTGTGCACAAATTGGCTATTGCGTTTCCTACTTTACCACAGTGACTACACGTCACTGCAAAGAGCTTTGGTCATGAAAGGCATGATGTAAATTGTTGTTTTTTATCTTGTGATGACAATATCACAGTAGAGATTTGTTGAACACTGTATTAGGAAAGCACTCAATAGCCCAATGGCCACAGTGGTCACCATTGCTACCATTGGCCTGTTGGGGCTGCAGCTATGGACAAGTTGTCCGCGCCCTGGTGCGAAGCCTTCCCCAGGTGTACAAACAATACCTTGGAAATATAGCCAAGCCCACAAACTTCAGAGGCAGTAAGGATGGCCAAGCACAGTGCACTTGAGGATGTCTCCATAGGCTGGAATTAATGCAGTGGGATTTTCCCATTCCGGCTGCAGTGAATGGAGATTTGTTTGTCGGCAAAATCTCTGACTCCACTGCAGCAGGAGCGTGGCGTGAACGGTCGGTAAGATCGCACCCATAGAGTCAGACAGTGAAGAAAAGGTCCTTTGGCCCAACGAGACTGCACTGACAATAACTACCACTTAAGGCGCACTAACCCCATTTTCCTGTACTTAGAGTCATAGAGGTTTGCAGCATGGAAACAGGCCCTTCGGCCCAGCTTGTCCATGCTGCCCTTTTTTTTTTAACCACTAAGCTCGTCCCAAATGTCCGCACTTGGCCCATATCCCCCGAAAACCATCTTAGTCATGTAACTGTCTAAATGCTTTTTAAAAGCCAAAATTGTACCCGCCTCTACTACTACCTCTGGCAGCTTGTTCCAGACACTCACCACCCTCTGTGTGAAAAAATTGCCCCTCTGGACCCTTTTGTATCTCTTCCCCCCTCACCTTAAACCTATGCCCTCTAGTTTTAGACTCCCATTGCAACCATTGTCCCACATCCTTGATTGTATAATGTTTCAAGTGCTTGCCCAAATATTTTTTGAAGGTTGTAAGGTTTCCGGCCTCCACTAACTTCCCAGGCAGTGCATTTCAGTTCCCACCATCCTCTGAGTGAAAATGTATATTTTCTGAAATCCCCTCTGAATCTCTTGTCCCTTACCCTAAAATAATGCCCCTTCGTGATTGACCCCTCAACCAAGGGGAACAGCTGTTCCCTACTCACCCTGAGCAGTAGTGGGATTTGCTCAGTACATGGGTGCTGAGTGTGTGTTAACTTTCTCACACGCCACTCTGAGCAACACTATTCACAAACTCCCAGTGCCTCGCCAATGATATCAATCAGGAGAATTTGAAATAATTGACACGGTGATTTCAATCTCTCTGATATTTTGATCCAGTTATATGGATGTGGTAACAAGAGCTTAATTTGCAGCTGGGGGTGACTTACTAGAAATAATTATTGGAATAATGGATTAAATTGCTGTTAGTAGCAAGCATAAATGTGAATGGCATTCAAACAGTTAGGTGGCAAGTGGATGATTTGATTAGATTTTTGATTTGATTTATTATTGTCACATTAGTGCACAGTGAAAAGCATTGTTTCTTGCGCGCTATGCAGACAAAACACGCTGTTCATAGAGAAGGAAAGGAGAGAGTGCAGAATGTAGTGTTACAGTCATAGCTAGGGTGTAGAGAAAGATCAACTTAATGCAAGGTAGGTCCATTGAAAAGTCTGACAGCAGCAGAGAAGAAGATGTTCTTCAGTCGCTTGGTACGTGACCTTAGACTTTTGTACCTTTTTCCCGACGGAAGAAGGCGGAAGAGAGAATGTCCGGGGTGCGTGGGGTCCTTAATTATGCTGGCTGCTTTGCCAAAGTGTAGACAGAGTCAATGGATGGGAGGCTGGTTTGAGTGATGGATTGGGCTACATTCACGACCTTTTGTAGCTCCTTGCGGTCTTGGGCAGAGCAGGAGCCATACCAAGCTGTGATACAACCAGAAAGAATGCTTTCATATGTAAAAGTTGGTGAGAGTTGTAGCTGACATGCCAAATTTCCTTAGTCTTCTGAGAAAGTAGAGGTGTTTACATTGTCCCTGAATCCTTAAGAGAAACAGGGAGGATAATCAAATCCAAAGTCCAATTGAAATCTTGGATGTTATTAAAAGCTATTGAAGAGCGATTGTAGCTGTTGAAGTGGCGGCACGGCGACACAGTGCCCAGCACTGCTGCCTCACAGCGCCGGGGACCCGGGTTTAATTCCAGCCACTGTCTGTGTGGAGTTTGCACATTCTCCCCGTATCTCCATGGGCTTCCTCCGGGTCCTCCGGTTTCCTCCCACAGTCCGAAAGACGTGCTGGTTAGGGTGCATTAGCCACACTAAATTCTCCCTCAATGCACCCGAACAGGCAACTAGGGGATTTTCACAGTAACTTCATGGCAGTGTTAATGTAAGCCTTACTTGTGACACTAATAAATAAACTTTAAACTTTTAAAACAAATCAAGTAGGAAATTGTTTATTGAATTACATTTATTTATTTGCTTGTTTCTGATGCCCAATTTCCCCCCCATCCACCACCCCCCACCCCGCCCGAAGTCTGGCTCAGGGCCCAGCCCTCGATGATCACTGGGTTGCTGAGGAATCAAGGTGACAGCTGAAAGGTCGAGAGGTTCTTCTGCTCCTGTCTCCGCTGCCAGCTGGGTGAAAATTGATAACTTTCATTAAGCGACTCGGAGCTCTCCACACGCCTGTAGGGTTGCCGCTGATTGCTGCACTGATCCGGCCTGAAGCCTGTGTCTCCGTCTGCTGTAACCTCAGAGCAGCACAAGGGCAATTTGCCATTTGAGGAACAGTCATAATCACATTTGTAATTCGGACGGAGCAGTTTGTCAGTGCTGAAATTTACTCCACACTTTTATTGCTGCCAGGAGGAATCATCGACTGAGGCGGAATCAATCAAGCAAACAGGAGCTTGATGCCGGGATTAGAAAGTGAGGGAAAAGTACAGCGCATTCGCGAAAGATGCATGATGTCGGGGAGCGTCGGAAGCATCTTTGACCCATTTTTCTTATAAAAGATCATTCTTCGAAGACGCAAACTGATTGCAACTTGATGATTGCTACCTAACCTGAAGTGCCCGGCCCATCGTTTCCCGTGGCCCATCCATCATGATCATTAGATGCAGGGACAGCTATTCAGCACACTCCTTCAGATGTCTGAGTTGATTTAAAGGTGGGCGGCAGTGGGGTGATATGGAACGTAGTTATCTATATAAAACCTACATAATGCATACATGCTCTCCGTCACGTCAAAGCCCTAGCTCTGCTCCAGATTTGCTACGGTAATTGGCTGTTTGAGAGGCATCCTGTTATATTGGCTCTATAGCCAAACTGGCAGATGACACAAAAATAGATGGGACAGTAAGTTGCAATGAGGAAATAAGAACCTTACAACTGGATAAGGATAGGTTAGGAGAGTGGGCCAAAATGTGGCAGATGGAGTTTAATGTGGATAAGTGTAAGGTCATTCATTTTGGTCGGAGAAATGGGAAGGCGACTTATTATCTAAATGGGGAGAGACTTCAAGGTGCTCTGGTGGAGAGGGTGTCCTCGTTCATGAGTCACAGAAAACTAACATGCAGGTGCAGCAGATAATAAAGAAAGCGAATGGCATTTATAGCTAAGAATAAGAGGTCTATGCTTTAAGACGGAGATGAGGAGAAAGATTTTCTCTCACAGGGTCGTTAGTATGCGCAATTCTCTCCCCCAGAAAGCAGTGGAGGTTGAGTCGTTGAATTTATTCAAGGCATATTTTTAATTGGCAAGGGAGTCAAGGGCTATGGGGACAAAATGTGTTGAAACCACAGCCAGATTAGCCATGATCTTATTGAATAGCAGAGCAGGCTGGAAGGGCTGAATGGCCTCTTCCTGCTCCTGTATTCCTATGTTTCCATGTGCCTGAATGATTAGAGGTGGAAGAATAGCTAGACTTTGTCCAAGACAATAGGGGTGACCTTATAGAGGTCTATCAAATAATGAGGGTCATAGATAAGATAGATAGTCAACACCTTTTCCCAAAGGTAGGGGAGTCTAAAACTAGAGGGCATAGGTTTAAGATGAGAGGGGAGAGATACAAAAGGGTCCAGAGGGGCATTTTTTTCACACAGAGGGTGGTGAGTGTCTGGAACAAGCTGCCAGAGGCAGTAGTAGAGGCGGGTACAATTTTGTCTTTTAAAAAGCATTTAGATAGTTACATGGGTAGGATGGGCATAGAGGGATATGGGCCAAATGCGGGCAATTGGGACAAGGTTAGTGGTTTAAAAACTGGGTGGCATGGACAAGTTGGGCCGAAGGGCCTGTTTCCATGCTGTAAACCTCTATGACTCTATGACTCTGGAACATGGACCCATTGCCATCCTCTCACCAGTAGCTGGGGATGGGCAATAGATGCCGGTCTTGTCAACCATGTACACATCCTGAGAATGAATTGAAAGAAAAAGAAATGTAAAATGTGATTCCAAAATGCAGCGGCTGGAAACAGAATTTGACCTGAAACTAAAGGAGAAAATGCTGGGAACACACAACAGGATCTGGCAGCATATGTAGAGAGAGAATCAGAGTTAACGTTTCAGGTCAATAACCATTAATCAAAAATGGCCGGTCCACTCACAGTAAACCAATGTCCCAGATGAAAGGGAAATAACAGCCCTTTTAGAAGCACATCATTCGCTAACCTCCTGCACTTTGCAATCATAGAAATATGCAGGGAAAGGCCATTCCACCCCTTGGGCCTTGTAGGGTGCATTCATTCCTCAGAATAGATGAAGACAGCACTGATACGTTGAATTTCTTTTATTGAGCAGAATTTAAAATGAACACATTACATAAAATGATAAAGGCTGGAGAGAGAGAGAGAGAGATCCTGGCAAGTGCCAGTCCTTGTGCTGGTCAAAGAACTCAAAACATACTCTGCACTGAACTAACATAGAGCTGTGACTACACTATAGATTAATTCTTATCTGTGTTGTTGAATTTCTTCGGTACATGCTGTCTCTGACTACCAACACAACTTGTAGATGTTGTTTATGAAAACTTTGTTTTGGCTTATGAAAAGGCCTGTTTCTGCTTGCGTTGTAATTTCAAAAAATGCAGTCATTTTTCTAGCTAACCCCAGCATGCCTGCTGAGTTTAAAATGTGGTCAAGTTAGCTTTAAAAACTTAGCATTTAAATGTAATTACATAGGCAGAAATATCTTAAAATGAAGCCTTTGCGTAAATGAAGAAGCCCATACACAGGATCCACAACAGGCCTGTCCTGTTCTTCAATTATACCATTGCTGATCTGTACCTTAACTCCATCTGCCCTCTTTGGTTCCATAACCCCTCATATCCTTACCTAACTAAAACCTAGCCTACTGGAGAGAGAGTTCTAGATTTCCTCTACCTTTTGATATAGAACAGGTGACCAAAAGCCTGGGCAATAGGCTGGAAAATTGGGCGGAGAGGTGGCAGATGGAGTTTAATCCGGATGAATGCGAAGTGATGCATTTTGGAAGAAATAATGTAGGGAGGAGTTATACAATAAATGGCAGAGTCATCAGGAGTATAGAAACACAGAGGGACCTAGGTGTGCAAGTCCACAAATCCTTGAAGGTGGCAACACAGGTGGAGAAGGTGGTGAAGAAGGCATATGGTATGCTTGCCTTTATAGGACGGGGTGTAGAGTATAAAAGCTGGAGTCTGATGTTGCAGCTGTATAGAACGCTGGTTAGGCCACATTTGGAGTACTGCGTCCAGTTCTGGTCGCCGCACTACCAGAAGGACGTGGAGGCATTGGAGAGAGTGCAGAGAAGGTTTACCAGGATGTTGCCTGGTATGGAGGGTCTTAGCTATGAGGAGAGATTGGGTAGACTGGGGTTGTTCTCCTTGGAAAGACGGAGAATGAGGGGAGATCTAATAGAGGTATACAAGATTATGAAGGGTATAGATAGGGTGAACAGTGGGAAGCTTTTTCCCAGGTCGGAGGTGACGATCACGAGGGGTCACGGGCTCAAGCTGAGAGGGGCGAAGTATAACTCAGACATCAGAGGGACGTTTTTTACACAGAGGGTGGTGGGGGCCTGGAATGCGCTGCCAAGTAAGGTGGTGGAGGCAGGCACGCTGACATCGTTTAAGACTTACCTGGATAGTCACATGAGCAGCCTGGGAATGGAGGGATACAAACGATTGGTCTAGTTGGACCAAGGAGCGGCACAGGCTTGGAGGGCCGAAGGGCCTGTTTCCTGTGCTGTACTGTTCTTTGTTCTTTGTTCAAAGTGGTGGGTTTTATGTAGTGTACTAAAGGATAAGAGAGTGAGGGAGAGAGGCAGAGAGGTTTAGGGAGGAAATCCTAGAGCTCAGGGTTAGGCCAGGGCCAAGGAGAGAAATTAAGGGCCCTGGTGCTTCTTGGCTCCCCTTAGCCCACCTCCTTAACCCTCAGTCATGCATGATGATATCTGTTGATGATGATGATGGTACCGGTGGAATGAGTTCCACCTGAACTGACCTGGGACCAGGATCCTAGTGGAAATAAGGAAGTCACAAGGACTTTAAACTCGTTTATGGCAGGGCTCAGTTGAAGTTGGTAAAGTTTCCCGAACTAGTCATGGAGTTGGACTGAGAGGCCTAGATAGAGTGGATGTGGAGAGCATGTTTCCACTAGTGTGAGAGACCAGAACTCGAGGACACAACCTCAAAGTGAAGGGATGCTCCTTTAAAACTGAGATGAGGAGGAATTTCTTTAGCCAGAGGGTCGTGAACCTATGGAACTCATTGCCACAGAGGGCTGTGGAGGCCAGGTCATTGAGTGTCTTTAAGACAGAGATAGATAGGTTCTTGATCAATAAGGGGATCAAGTGTTACAGGAAGAAGGCAGGAGAATGAGGATGAGAATCATATCAGCCATGTTAAATAGCGGAGCAGACTCGATGGGCTGAAATAGAAATCATAGAAACCCTACAGTGCAGAAGGAGGCCATTCGGCCCATCGAGTCTGCACTGACCACAATCCCACCCAGGCCCTCCCCCCACATATTTTACCCACTAATCCCTCTAACCTACGCATCCCAGGACTCTAAGGGGCAATTTTTTTAACCTGGCCAATCAACCTAACCCACACATCTTTGGATTGTGGGAGGAAACCGGAGCACCCGGAGGAAACCCACGCAGACACGAGGAGAATGTGCAAACTCCACACAGACAGTGACCCGAGCCGGGAATCGAACCCAGGACCCTGGAGCTGTGAAGCAGCAGTGCTAACCACTGTGCTACCGTGCCGCCCATATGAATGGCCTAATTCTGGTCCTATATCTTATGGTCTTATGATATTTTATCCTCTTATCCTAACCAATTCACCAAACAATCACAGAAAGGCTCTGATAAAATGATAATGCCCACTCTTGACATTTGGTTACAATATCACTTGGCATATATGCGGCACAGGTCATTAATATTAAGAGCAGCAGCAGTAATGTGCAGTGTTAGTCTGTGTGTGGCCTAAAGGAAGTCCCACTGTGGCTATCAAACATACCATACAGTACAAATCTTAATTTAACAGGATCATGCAATAGTGTTAATTTGACAGTAAAATATCCCATTAGGTGGTTATAACACTATGTGTTCTGTACATTATACCATATTTGGTGGAAAGATTCACAACTTGTAAGCCAGATTACTGCAAAGGATCTTTTCCATTCCGTACAAGGAGTAGAAGACTTTCTCCTGCCTGGGCGCATGATATTATTGTATAATTACTTCATAAAAGGGATGTAATTGGATTCTATTTTATCAGTAATCTCACAGGGCCGAAAGATCAAATGGTTCCTGAGCAACAGAAGTGGAATGAATGAAAACATTGCTCTTCACTGTCAGTGAGAAGCATTGGAGCCCTCAGGTGTCTCTGTAACACAACTCTCAAGAGGCCAGAAGCCAAAAACTTGTATCTGTGTTTTATTAAGCAGCAAGACTAAAGACACTGCTGATTATTGCTTTTCATCACAATTGTTCGGAAATGGAGCCAATTTAAATAACTTATATTTGTATTTGTCGGAGGTGGAAGTTTAAATTTAAGCTCAATTTCTACCTGTATTTTTGCACTAAGAAAGTGTTAAAACTTCAGTTAGATTCATGTTAAACAAAGGCACCAGCATGGCTGTAGTTTTGTTTCACTTTAAACTTTGCCTGCATTGTAATTGAGGTTTTATGATGTAAAAGCAATTACCACTCTATAACGAAAACTTAGCTGTTGCTTAGCAACCAGCGGCCCACACTTAAAAGCAGAAAGAGTTAGGGTTCAGTCGGAACCAGCTAACTAAGAAGAAAGCAGCTCTCACAGAAACTGCCAGCACAGGCAGGACAATAAAGTAAGGGGCAGAATGTAGGTCCCAGAAGCTAAAGAACTGGGGAAACCAAGGAATTAAAAGAGAAGTTCCAGGAAGACTGAAATTAAAGGGACAAAGAACCAGAATCTGGACAGGGATCTGAATCTGTTCACTGAAGTTAAAGAAAGGGGCAGAGAGAGGCCCTCAATTAAAGACCGAACTGAAAGGTGTAGACCTGATGAAGTTAGCTCTTGATCTGAAATAATGCTGAGGTTGGTGACATCTTAATACAGCCTGTGAAGTAGTGGGGTAGCTGGGTACCTGAGAGATTGTGTGGGAGCTTGAATGCAAGTGGCAAACCAGGACAAAGGGATGCTTAAAGGAGAGATTGAAGTCCTGGATGTGGATCCTTGGTGAGGAAATCTGAGAGGAAGACTCACGTGGGAAAATATTTCAAAGTGTGTTCTTTGAGAGTGGAGTTTGGAAACCCTCATGTGAAAGTCAGAGTTCCAGTCAGACCAGTTGGCTCACAGTGTGACAAGCATCTAGGGGGATTTGATGTGAAATCAACAGTTGTATTGGACAACACTTGGTTTCAGAATGTGGTGTGCCTGGTAACATTTCACCTATTGGTTTACGTGGACTGTGTACTTACTGAGAACAGTAGAATATAAGATAGATTCTATAATTTGTGTTATCCTTACAAATCTGTATTTATCTGTGAAGGTATAGCGAGAGAGGGTTATATTTAATCTTTTCATTTTAATAAATGTTTTATTCTTTTGTTAAAAGCGAATCGGCAGTCCTCTGAATCTGTATGTCTATGTCTCGAAACAAAAAAGTTAGGATCCGTCAAGCCAAGGTTCCACTCTGGGACCTAATTGTCCGGTAGTAACATCAGTTAGGATCATAACACAATGGGTAAGATTCTCCGGCTTCCCAGCTGTGTGCTTCCCGCTGTCGGGAGGTGGCGCTTTGTTTGCTAGTGGTGGGATTTGCTGGTCCCGCCAATGGGAATTCCCATTGACATCACCCCCACGCTGGCGGGAAACCCTCAGGCGGAGGTGTGCTGCCAGCGGGACCGGAAAATCTCGCCAGCATGAATGGCTGGAGAAATTCCAGCCGATATCTTTTCAATATCTGCTCGGCAACACAAGTATATCACAATATTTCAATACCTGAAAGAAAGTCATAAAAGTGTCTTGAGTGGGATAATTGGGAGCGGGAGCTCTTGGAGGGATCTGGACTTTCTCTGTAACCTCACTTATGTGGAAAGGTCACCTGAACAAGGTAACTGGGAGCAGCAGAACGGTACCCAGCCCTTAGGAGAAAATGCAGAAAATTACACCATTTATGGCTAACCTGAATTATTGCAGCATCTTTGCAAACGTTTAATGTTTTGTGAGAACTGTGCAAAAGATAAGATCGTTTTTTATTACCATTTAATGCCATTCCAAACTAGTTTCATTCACCTGAGGGATTCGAGAGTGGAATTAACTGGATTTTCCTCACCGTGCTAACCCTGTGATTTTGTTCCTCGGTTCTTACTCTCTCTGCAGATGACATTGGAGCAGGCCAGAGGGGTGACGGGGAATGATGGTTAAAATGTATATGATGCTCTAGATATCACAGAGTGTGCCACCGTGCCACCCTAACTAATACGCTGCACTTGTGGTAGTTACAGTAAGAAGTCTCACAACACCAGGTCAAAGTCCAACAGGTTTTTTTTATTTGGAATCACGAGCTTTCGGAGCGCTGCTCCTTGTTAGGATGTAACCGGTGACAACCTTGTATTGGATGTAATGTGACAAATGGTAACAAGCTGTAAGGGTCAGCTGACCCAGTAAACCATGGAACCAATTATAGGATGATGTGATGGTCAGCTGACCAGTTGACTCACTACAAATAAGAACTTGTTGGGAACGGTGTGGAGCTTGGAGTGGCCCAGGGCGAGGCCCCAAGTTTGGGGGTAATGAAGTTTCTTTATTAAACCCTTTCTTTGATTTAGAAGTTGGAATAAGTTTTGTTATATTTTTATTGTCGCATTTGAAGAGTTCCTTCTGAAGACGCACTCCTTCCTCAGGTGAGCAGCGCTCCGAAAGCTCGTGATTCCAAATAAACCTGTTGGACTTTAACCTGGTGTTGTGAGACTTCTTACTGTGCCCACCCCAGTCCAACGCCGGCATCTCCACATTGTGGTAGTTATAGAAAGCCTGGCAAAGATGCTTTTCCGAAGGTTTCTTTATATCCCCAGTTGCTTGTAATAAAATCAAACGCACTGACAAGATCTGATGAGGCCGATATTGGACTGAAAGTGTATCTGACAGAAATGGGGATTAGCTTATGCTGTATAATGACCGTATGGAGGTGGAACAGATGCTTGGTGACTAATGGTGTTTGTCGCAGGCTGGTGCATCCCTCTCGCTCATTCTACACAGCATTGAGGAGCATCTGCCCCTGAATTTCATCCACACAGTATCCCCTGCTCTTTACAATAATAATTGTCTGTCACACAGAGAAGTACCTTTGAATTCTCCAGAGATAGTCACAGCACAGAAGTGAGCGGGAGATTTTTTTTCTCCCCCTCGACTGAAGTCTTTCTTTAAATGTCAGTGTCGGCAATGAGCAGGATGTGCTGAAAGGTTAATGTATTTTGTGGAAGTTTCTTCACCATTAAGTCTGACACATCCTGCCATTATCGCATGTCCTTAAACACCCCCTCGGAGTTTAGCATTGCACAGAGGCTGTTTCTTACTGGGGCTAGTTAGGTGCTGATGCTCTTTGCAATTTTCTCCTTCTTTCTTCAAGAAAGAGCAGCCCCCGAGCACTCATCGAAGGGCGGCACGGTGGCACAGTGGGTTAGCACTGCTGCCTCACAGCGCCAGAGACCGGGTTCAATTCTGGCCTCGGGTGACTGTCTGTGTGGAGTTTGCACATTCTCCCCGTGTCTGCGTGGGTTTCCTCCGGTTTACTCCCACACTCCGAAAAATGTGCAGCTAGGTGGATTGGCCATGCAAAATTGCCCCTTAGCGTCCCAAGATGTGTAAATTGGATGGATTAGACATGGTAAATGTGTGACAGGGATAGCCATGGTGTGGAGCTGCCAGCGTTGGACTGGGGTGGGCACAGTAAGAAGTCTCACAACACCAGGTTAAAATCCAACAGGCTTATTTGGAATCACGAGCTTTTGGAGTGCTGCTCCTTCATCAGGTGATCATCTGAACGCTCCGAAAGCTTGTGATTCCAACTAAACCTGTTGGACTTTAACCTGGTGTTGTGAGACTTCTTACAGGGATAGGGCAGGGGAGAGGGACTGGGTAAAAATTGGGTGAGAGATTTGGTGTGGATTCGATGGGCCGAATAGCCCCTTCTGCACTGTAGGGATTCTATGAAGCATCATTCTTCATTTCCGAAGCTAGCTATTCGACTGCAGTGAGCATCGTACTCAAGGTCGTTCATCGCCCACTGTCCACACTTTCCAAATGCCGGTTGATAGGAATCAGGAGCCCTCGCTAAAGCAGCTCTTTCCCTAGCCTCAGTCAAACACACCAATATAAGACTATAAGATGTAGGAACAGAAGTAGGCCATTTGGCCCATTGAGTCTGCTCCGCCATTCAATGAGATCATGGCTGATCTGATGTGAAAATCCTCAACTCCACTTTCCCACCTTATCCTCTTGAAGATAATTAATGACGCAGCCTCTACAGCCCTCTGCGGTAAAGAATTCCACGGATTCACTCCCCTCTGAGAGAAGAAATTCGTCTTCATTTCTGTCTGAAATGGGCGACCCCCTTACTCTGAGATTATGCCCTCTGGCCCTCGACCTTCCCGCAAAGGGAATCAACCTCTCAGCATCTACCTTGTCAAGCCCCCTGAGAATCGTATGTCTCGGTAACATCGCCTCTCATTCTTCTAAACTCCAGTCAGTACAGGCCTAACCTACTCAACCTTTCCTCATAAGAAAATCCCTCCATACCAGGCATCACGCGAGTGAACCTTCTCCGCACTGCCTCCAACGCCAGTGCATCTTTCCTTTGACAAGGGGACTAAAGCTGTTTACAGTGTTCCAGGCATGATCCAACGAGCGCCTTGCATAGTTTTAGCAAGACTTCCTTACTTTTCTACTCCATTCCCTTTGAAATAAAGGCCAACATTCCATTTCCCTTCCTGCTGAATTTGCATGCTAGCTTTTTGTGATTGATGCACGAGAATCCCCCCCCCCCCCCCACCCCAATCCCTCTGTGCTGCAGCTTTCTGCAGTCTTTCTCCATTTAAATAATATTCAGCTCCTTTATTCTTCCTACCAAAGTGCATAACTTCACATTTTCCAACATTATATTCCACCAGCCAAGTTTTTGTCCCCTCACTTAACCAGTCCATATCCCTCTGTAGACTTTGTGTCATCCTCACCACTTGCCTTCCCATCTACTTTTGTGTCAACTGCAAACTTGGCAATAGTACATTCACTTCTCTCGGCCAAGGCATTAATATATATTGTACATAAATGTGGCCCCAGCACTGATCAGAGAATCATAGAATCCTACGCCGCAGAGGGAGGCCATTCAGCTCATTGAGTCTGTACCGACCACAATCCCACCCAGGCCCTATTCCTGTAACCCCATACATTTATCCTAGCTAGTCCCGCTGACACTAAGGAGCAATTAGCATGGCCAATCCGCCTAATCCACCCATCCTTGGAGTGTGGGAGGAAACCGGAGCACCTGGAGGAAACCCACACAGACACGGGGAGAATGTGCAGACTCCACACAGACAGTGAGCCAAGCCAGGAATCGAACGCGGGTCCCTGGCACTGTGAGATGGCAGTGCTAACCACTGTGCCACTCCCATCCCTGCAGCACTCCACTAGTTAAAGGTTGCAGGCCTGAAAATGCCCCTCTTATCCAAACTCTCTGTCTTCTATCCATTAGTTAATCCTCAATATAATTTCAGAAACATAGATCCTCAACACTTCCACCCTCGTACTGAGTTCCAAATCATTACCATTCGCTACGTAAAAATGTTCTTCTTCATATGTTCTTCCTGCATCTCTTGTTCAAAGCCTTAAATCTGTGTCCCTTAATCCTTCCCATCAGACAATGAGAACAGTTTTTCTTTATCTACAATATCTTAACCTGCCATAATCTTGTACACCCCTATAAAATCTCTTCTCAATCCCTTTTGTTCCAGGAATAGCAACATTAGATTCCCCAATCTAACCCTTCCAGCTAAAATCCCTCATCCCAGGACCCCTCCTGGTAAATTTCCTTCGCACCCTGTCAAGGATGGTGCCACGGTGGCACAGTGGTTAGCACTGCTGCCTCACAGCTCCAGGGACCCGGGTTCAATTCCAGCCTCGGGCCACTGTCTGTGTGGAGTTTGCACGTTCTCCCCATGTCTGCGTGGGTTTCCTCCGGGTGCCCCAGTTTCCTCCCACAGTCCAAAGGTGTGCAGGGTAGGTGGATTGGCCATGGTAAATTGCCCCTTAGTGTCAGGGGGATTAAGAGGGTAAATACACGGGATTACGGGGATAGGGCCTGGGTGGATTGTTGTCAGTGCGGGCTCAATGGGTCGAATGGCCTCCTTCTGCACTGCTCCGGGTGCTTTGGTTTCCTCCCACAATCCAAAGATGTGCAGGTTAGGTGGATTGGCCATGCTAAATTGCTCCTTAGTTTAGATAGATTAGCCATGGGAAAGCTGTGGTGTTATGGGGATAGGGTGGGGGAGAGAGCATGGGTAAGACGCTTTATCAGAGTGTTACAGAGTCATAGAGGTTTACAGCATGGAAACAGGCCCTTCGGCCCAACTTATCCATGCCGCCTAGTTTTACCACTAAGCTAGTCCCAATTGCTTGCGTTTGGCCCATATCCATCTATAGATGTACGAGGCAAGTTTTTTACGCAGAGGTAGTGGGTGCCTGGAACTCGCTGCCGGGGGAGGTAGTGGAAGCAGATACGATAGTAACTTTCAAGGGGCGTCTGGACAAATACATGAATAGGATGGGAATAGAGGGATATGGTCACTGGAAGGGTATGGGGTTTTAGTTCAGTCAGGCAGCATGGTCGGTGCAGGCTTGGAGGGCCGAAGGGCCTGTTCCTGTGCTGTAATTTTTTTTGTTCTTTGTTCTCTTTGTACCGACCTTACCTATGTAACTATCTAAATGCTTTTTAAAAGACAAAATTGTACCCGCCTCTACTACTACCTCCAGCAGCTCGTTCCAGACACTCACCACCCTCTGTGTGAAAAGCTCCCTCTATGAGGCAGCAGTGCTGCACTGTCAGAGGGTCAGTACTGAGGGAGTGCTGCACTGTCCCTGGTGCTGTGAGGCAATAGTGCTAACCGTGGCAGCAACTGTAACAACCAAGTGGGCCAGTCACCATTTAAACTGCCAAAGAGCCAGTCTTTCCACTTGCCTGCTTCCCTTAATAGCGGAGACGGGACATGATCAGAGCGGAGAAGGGAAAAAATCTAACCTTCGTAGCTTGGCCCTGTTAAAAGCAATGTTCCAACAAGCAGTCGTCTGAAGGGAAATGGTGTACACAAACTTACCTTGTGTCAAGGGCAGAAAATGTACCTGAGGATTTTGTAAACAAACTACAGTCAAACTAAATGAGACTCTCTTGTCACTAAAGGTAGTTTTCATTTTAATTCTCTGCATTGCAAGTTATGGAACTGCGGCGCTGAAACTGAGAGAGAAAGCGAGTGCATTACTTTTAAAGATTTGATGAACAAAACTAAATTTGTTCCTCTTAGGCTGATTATTTGCATATTCAGTGAGTGTGTTCCCTGCAGAGCTCATTATGAGAGGCACAATGTTATATTCACAGCGTAATCAATTCTTCTGGGTTTATTACTGTAATACATGATTTCTGCTACTGTCAGAGGAATTATATATTTTCAGCAGATAGATAAAGTAACTGTAATTTCAAAGCTGCTAATTTTATAGCTTTTTTTTGCAAAATGCTGCATAATGTCAGGTTAAGTGTCAGCTGAGTGGGTAGCGTTCTCATCTGCTGTATCTGAAGGTTGTGGTTTCACAATTGACTCCAGGGACTTGAGCACCGCAAACACGGTTGACAGTGGAGTACTGGGGGAGTGCCACATTGTCAGAGGGTCAGTACTGAGGGAGTGCCGCATTGTCAGAGGGTCAGTACTGAGGGAGTGCCGCATTGTCAGAGGGTCTGTACTGAGGGAGTGCCGTACTGTCAGAGGGTCAGTACTGAGGGAGTGCCGCACTGTCAGAGGGTCAGTACTGAGGGAGTGCCGCACTGTCAGAGGGTCAGTACTGAGGGAGTGCCGCACTGTCAGAGGGTCAGTACTGAGGGAGTGCCGCATTGTCAGAGGGTCAGTACTGGGGGAGTGCCGCACAGTCAGAGGGTCAGTACTGAGGGAGTGCCGCACTGTCAGAGGGTCAGTACTGAGGGAGTGCCGCACTGTCAGAGGGTCAGTACTGAGGGAGTGCCGCATTGTCAGAGGGTCTGTACTGAGGGAGTGCCGCACTGTCAGAGGGTCAGTACTGAGGGAGTGCCGCACTGTCAGAGGGTCAGTACTGAGGGAGTGGCGCACTGTCAGAGGGTCAGTATTGAGGGAGTGCCGCACTGTCAGAGGGTCAGTATTGAGGGAGTGCCGCACTGTCAGAGGGTCAGTACTGAGGGAGTGCTGCACTGTCAGAGGGTCAGTACTGAGGGAGTGCCGCACTGTCAGAGGGTCAGTACTGAGGGAGTGCCGCACTGTCAGAGGGTCAGTACTGAGGGAGTGCCGCACTGTCAGAGGGTCAGTACTGAGGGAGTGCCGCACTGTCAGAGGGTCAGTACTGAGGGAGTGCCGCACTGTCAGAGGGTCAGTACTGAGGGAGTGCCGCATTGTCAGAGGGTCAGTACTGGGGGAGTGCCGCACAGTCAGAGGGTCAGTACTGAGGGAGTGCCGCACTGTCAGAGGGTCAGTACTGAGGGAGTGCCGCACTGTCAGAGGGTCAGTACTGAGGGAGTGCCGCATTGTCAGAGGGTCTGTACTGAGGGAGTGCCGCACTGTCAGAGGGTCAGTACTGAGGGAGTGCCGCACTGTCAGAGGGTCAGTACTGAGGGAGTGCCGCACTGTCAGAGGGTCAGTATTGAGGGAGTGCCGCACTGTCAGAGGGTCAGTATTGAGGGAGTGCCGCACTGTCGGAGGGTCAGTACTGAGGGAGTGCTGCACTGTCAGAGGGTCAGTACTGAGGGAGTGCCGCACTGTCAGAGGGTCAGTACTGAGGGAGTGCCGCACTGTCAGAGGGTCAGTACTGAGGGAGTGCCGCACTGTCAGAGGGTCAGTACTGGGGGAGTGCCGCACTGTCAGAGGGTCAGTACTGAGGGAGTGCTGCACTGTCAAAGGGTCAGTACTGAGGGAGTGCCGCACTGTCAGAGGGTCAGTACTGGGGGAGTGCCGCACCATCAGAGGGTCAGTACTGAGGGAGTGCCGCACTGTCAGAGGGTCAGTACTGGGGGAGTGCCACATTGTCAGAGGGTCAGTACTGAGGGAGTGCCGCACTGTCAGAGGGTCAGTACTGGGGGAGTGCCACATTGTCAGAGGGTCAGTACTGAGGGAGTGCCGCACTGTCAGAGGGTCAGTACTGGGGGAGTGCCACATTGTCAGAGGGTCAGTACTGGGGGAGTGCCACATTGTCAGAGGGTCAGTACTGGGGGAGTGCCACATTGTCAGAGGGTCAGTACTGAGGGAGTGCCGCATTGTCAGAGGGTCAGTACTGAGGGAGTGCCGCACTGTCAGAGGGTCAGACTGAGGGAGTGCGGCACTGTCAGAGGGTCAGTACTGAGGGAGTGCTGCATTGTCAGAGGGTCAGTACTGAGGGAGTGCTGCACTGTCAGAGGGTCAGTATTGAGGGAGTGCTGCACTGTCAGAGGGTCAGTATTGAGGGAGTGCCGCACTGTCAGAGGGTCAGTGCTGAGGGAGTGCCGCATTGTCAGAGGGTCAGTCCTGAGGGAGTGCTGCACTGTCAGAGGGTCAGTACTGAGGGAGTGCAGCACTGTCAGAGGGTCAGTACTGAGGGAGTGCTGCACTGTCAGAGGGTCAGAGCTGAGGGATTGCTGCACTGTCAGCGGGTCAGTACTGAGGGAGTGCTGCACTGTCAGAGGGTCAGTGCTGAGGGAGTGCTGCACTGTCAGAGGGTCAGTACTGAGGGAGTGCTGCACTGTCAGAGGGTCAGTATTAAGGGAGTGCCGCACTGTCAGAGGTTCAGTGCTGAGGGTGTGCTGCACTGTCAGAGGGTCAGTACTGAGGGAGTGCTGCACTGTCAGAGGGTCAATATTGAGGGAGTGCCACACTGTCAGAGGGTCAGGACTGAGGGAGTGCCGCACTGTCAGAGGGTCAGGACTGAGGGAGTGCAGCACTGTCAGAGGGTCAGTACTGAAGGAGTGCGGCACTGTCAAAGGATCAGTACTGAAGGAGTGCCGCACTGTCAGAGGGTCAGTACTGAAGGAGAGCTGCACTGTGAGAGGGTCAGTACTGAGGGAGTGCCGCACTGTCAGAGGGTCAGTACTGAAGGAGAGCTGCACTGTGAGAGGGTCAGTACTGAGGGAGTGCGGCACTGTCAGAGGATCAGTACTGAAGGAGTGCCGCACTGTCGGAGGGTCAGTACTGAAGGAGAGCTGCACTGTGAGAGGGTCAGTACTGAGGGAGTGCCACACTGTCGGAGCTATCTCTTGGACGAGGTGGATTTGTCACTCATGTGCAGGGGAGCCAACATCACTAAATGGCGGCACGGTGGCACAGTGGTTAGCACTGCTGTCTCATAGCTCCAGGGAGCCAGGTTTGCTTCCTGGCTTGGGTCACTGTCTGTGTGGAGTTTGCACGTTATCTCCGTACCTGTGTGGGTTTCCTCTGGGTGCACCGGTTTCCTCCCACACTCCAAAGACAGAAACATAGAAGGTGGGAGCAGGAGGAGGCCATTCGACCATTCTAGTCTGATCCGCCATTCATTACAATCATGGCTGATCATCCAACTCAATAGCCTAATCCTGCTTTCTCCCCATAACCTTTGATCCCATTCACCCCAAGTGCTATATCCAGCCGCCTCTTGAATACATTCGATGTTTTGGCATCAACTACTTCCTGTCGCAAAGAATTCCACAGGCTCATCACTCTTGAGGAGAGGAAATTGTCCTAAATGGTCAACCCCGAATCCTCAGTCTGTGACCCCTGGTTCTGGACACCCCCACCATTGGGGACATCCTTCCTGCATCTACCCTGTCTAGCCCCGCTAGAATTTTATAAGTCTCTGTGAGATTCCCCCTCATTCGTCTGAACTCCAGTGAAAACAATCCTAACCTAGTCAATCTCTCCTCATACATCAGTCCCACCATCCCTGGAATCAGCCTGGTAAACCTTCACTGCACTCCCTCGAGAGCAAGAACATCCTTCCTCAGAAAAGGAGACCAAAACTGCACACAATACTCCAGGTGCGACCTCTCCAAGGCCCTGTATAATTGCGACAACACATCCCTGGCTCCTGTACTCGAAACCTCTCGCAATGAAGGCCAACATGCCATTTGCCTTCTTTACCGCCTGCTGCACCTGCATGCTTACCTTTAGTGACTGGTGCACAAGGACACAAGATGTGCAGGTTAGGTGGATTGACCACGTTAAGTTGCCCTCTAGTGTTAAAAAGATTTGTAGGTTAGGGGAGTTTACGGGATAAATATATGGGTGTTACGGGGATAGGGCCTGGGTAAGATAAAAAAAAGATGGGTCGGTGCAGACTTGATGGGTCGAATGGCCTCCTTCTGCACAGTAGGGATTCTACGATTCTATGAAATGGATTATCCAATCAGCCCCGGATCAGCTTGTAGCGTTCCTGCCTCTCAGTGATGGGCTCCATTTGTACTCCATGTCTCGGGCACAAAATTCTAGACTAATATTCCAGGGAGGCCTGAGCTGTCAGAAGTGCTGCCTTTTGGATGAAACTCGAAATCAAAAACCTGTCTGCCCTGTACTAGATTTTTTTAAATTCATTTATGGGATGTGGGCATCGCTGGCTAGGCCAGCATATATTCCCATCCTCAGTTGCCATTCAGAAGGTGATGGTGAGCTGCCTTCTTGAACCACTGGAGTCCATGTGGTATAGGTACACCCACAGTGCTGTTAGAGAGGGGGGTTTCAGGATTTTTGACCCAGTGACAGTGAAGGAACGGTGATATATTTCCAAGTCAGGATGGTGAGTGTCTTGGAGGGGAACCTCCAGGTGGTGGTGTTCCCAGGCATCTGCTGCTTTGGTCCTTCTAGATGGTAGTGATCATGGGTTGGGAAGGTGCCTAAGGAACCTTGGTGAATTCCTGCAGTGTATCTTGTAGGTGGTACACACGGCTGCCACCGTGCATCAGTGGTGGAGGGATTGAATATTTGCAGAAGGGATAGCAATCAAGTGGGCTGCTTTGTCCTGGATGGTGTCAAGCTTCTTGAGTGTTGTTGGAGCTGCACCCATCCAGGCAAGTGGGGAGTATTCCAGACAACACATTCAGACAACACATTTCAGAAGGGCGGCACGATGGCACACTGGTTAGCACTGCTGCCTCGCAGTGCCAGGGACCCGGGTTCAATTCTGGCCTCGGTCACTGTCTGTGTAGAGTCTGCACATTCTCCCCGTGTCTGCGTGGGTTTCCTCTGGGTGATCTGGTTTTCTCCCATAGTCCAAAGATGTGCGGGTTAGGTTGATTGGCCATGGTAAATTGCTCCTTAGTGTCAGGGGGATTAGCAGGGGTCATGGGGGATAGGACCTGGGTGGGATGTGGTCGGTGCTGACTTGATGAGCCAAATGGCCTCTTTCTGCACTGTCGGGATTCTATGATAAAGTCAGAGTCAACATACACAAATCATAGGATTCTATGATCTATCCCGCCAGCGAGAACGGCCGGAAAATTCAGGTCATTGTTTATTGTTGTTGCTTGTGGGATCTTGCTGTGCACAGGATTGGCTGCCACATTTCCCATGTGACCATTATGACCGCACTTCAAAAATACTTCATTGACTGCAAAGCACTTTGAGGCGTTCGATGGTGTTAAAGGGTGCGACATAACTGCAAATTCTTCTCCTTTATCATAGAATCCCTACAGTACAGAAGGAGGCCATTCGGCCCTTCGAGCCTGCACCGATAACAATCCCACCCTATTCCCCTGAATCCACATATTCACCCTGCTAATCACCCCCCCCCAAACCTAGGGGTCAATTTAGCATGGTCGATCCTCCTAACCCACATGTCGTCGGACTGTGGGAGGAAACCATCACATTGCAATATGTGGGAGCTTGCTGTGCACAAATTAGCTGCTGCGATTCCTACATTACAAACAGGGCCGGCCACATTTCAGAAGTGTTTCATTGTCTGTAAAGTGCACTGGGATGTCCTGAGGTTGGGCAAGGCGCTATAGCAATGCAGTTGTTTCCGTGGCGGTCAGGCCCCCTCCATCACCCGTGCCGGCGCACATTGGCTGCTCCAAGTGTCTCCGAAGGAGCTTCCCACGTTAAGCACCGCAACGCTGGTGAGAAAGACCAGACGGCAGTGTCTGAGGCAGACAGGCCCCAGGCTGAGTGAGAAAGCAGAGAAATCCTCACGATCGGACAGGTGACAAGAGGAGGAAGGTGAGAGATGACAGACAACCACAACACCTGCAAGGGGAAATCGATTCACCATGAAGATAGAGCAACGTTTGTTAAAAAATTAGATTCTTTTTCTGAAAAATGAATTAAATTAAGGATCTCTGCAGCCACAAGTGTATCAAGCAGCAATAAAACCTTAAACAGTAAAGGGAATACAAAAAGAAATGCAATTAAATATCATTCAGCATCCCTGAGTAAAGCAAGCAAGAACTTGCCGGTGTTCGAACTCCCCATTGCTATTCAGTGACCCCTGCTGGCAGAGTCAGTGAAGGACACAAGGAGTTTTGTTAGTGGGGCACAGAGTAACAACACAGGTTAACAAACAAGCAATCACATGGATGAGGTACTGAGGAATAATTTGTCGTGGAACTTTCACCTATCAACATTTAATAATATCATTCACTGGGCCGCATTAGGCAGCACGGTGGCACAGTGGTTAGCACCGCTGCCTCTCAGTGCCAGGGACCTGGGTTCAATTCCGGCTTTGGGTCACTGTCTGTGTGGAGTTTGCACGTTCTCCCCGTGTCTGCGGGCTAGGTAAAATAAAGTAAAAATAAAGTTAATTTATTCGTCACAAGTCGGCTTACATTAACACTGCAATGAACTTACTGTGAATCTCCCCTAGTCGCCACACTCCGGCGCCTGTTTGGGTACACTGAGAGGCAATTTAGCATGGTCAATGCACCTAACCAGCACGTCTTTGGACTGTGGTAGGAAACCAGAGCACCCAGAGGAAACCCACGTTGACACAGGGAGAACGTGCAAACTTCACACAGTCACCCAAGCCGGGAATCAAACCCAGGTTCCTGGCACTATGTGCTAACCACTGTGCCACCGTGCTTGGCTATGCTAAAATTTCCCCTTAGTGTCAGGGGGATTAGCAGGGTAAATACGTGGGATTACGGGGCTAGGGCCTGGGTGGGATTGTTGTCAGTACAGACTCAATGGGCCAAATGGCCTCCTCCTGCACTGCAGAGATTCTCTGATTAGGCAAGTTCCAGACAGGAATAAACAGCAACAATAAACAAAAACAAGAAGGCAGATTACTACCTGAATGGCTGTAAATTGGGAGAGGGGAGCGTGCAGCGGGACCTGGGTGTCCTGGTGCACCAGTCACTGGAGGTAAGCATGCAGGTGCAGCAGGCGGTAAAGAAGGCAAATGGTATGTTGGCCTTCATTGCGAGAGGTTTCGAGTACAGGAGCAGGGATGTGTTGTTGCAATTATACAGGGCCTTGGTGAGACCACACCGAGAATATTGTGTGCAGTTTTGGTCTCCTTTTCTGAGGAAGGATGTTCTTGCTCTCGAGGGAGTGCAGCGAAGGTTTACCAGGCTGATTCTGGGGATGGCGGCACTGATGTATGAGGAGAGATTGACTAGGTTAGGATTGTTTTCGCTGGAGTTCAGACGAATGAGGGGGGAATCTCATAGAGACATATAAAATTCTAACAGGACTAGACAGGGTAGATGCGGGGAGGATATTCCCAATGGTGGGGGAGTCCAGAATCAGGGGTCACGGCCTGAGGATTCAAGGTAGACCGTTTAGGACGGAGGTGAGGAGACATTTCTTCACCCAAAGAGTGGTGAGCCTGTGGAATTCATTACCACAGTTGATGTCAAAACATTCAAGAGACGGTTAGATATAGCACTTGGGGTGAATGGGATAAAAGGTTATGGGGAGAAAGCAGGATTAGGCTATCGAGTTGAATGATCAGCCATGATCGTGATGAATGGCGGAGCAGGTTCGAAGGGCCAAATGGCCTCCGCCTGCTCCTATCTTCAATGTTTCTATGTTTCTATCTTTGGAGTGTGGGAGGAAACTGAAGCACCTGGAGGAAAGCCACGGTTTCCTGTCCTCTGTGTTCGGACGGGGCAGAATGACTTTGACAGCGTGACATATGACTGCGATGAATTCAGAACAAGTTCATTAATCATGAAGTTTTAGCAGCAATTGATGGTTAACACAGGACTCACTTCCTTTTCCAATCATGGTGGTGGATACGCAAGCTCAGTTCCATTTCCTCTTGCTTCACAATGTAGTTTTCTTTGTTCTCTACCACGCTTTAGACACTTTCCACACTCTTCAGTACAGTATTTGATGCCAAGAACTCATCGCACACTCTGTCCGAGGAATCGGCCTTTGAGTGGGTGATCAGTTGGTCCAGGTTACATTAGTACCAATCCAAGTTCATTATTGACTCAATTTTCCTCACTTAATACACTGCACGCAACCTTTTATCTGCACGATACCAGATGTATCCTCCTGCTAATAATATTCTGTGGGGTCGTGTTCCCTCAGTCCTAGCTTAACGCATCCTGTTGTTATGGTGTAAAACATCCTGTTTTCACACACCTCGTCCGTCATCAGCCATTTCATGCAGCGTGCAAGGTTACCGCTTTAACAACTTGACACCATAATGTTACATTAGCATCACATTATACAAGCAGTAATGTAATTTAGGCTCACATCAGCCATAATCTAGCTGATCGGTGGGACAGGGTAGAGGGACTGAATGGCTTTCTCCTCTTTCTTAGAGGAGCATTGGATTTAGGAGCAGGAGTAGGCCATTCGGCCCTTTGAGCTCGCTGTGTCGTTCAGTGAATCATAGAACCATGGGATCCTTACAGTGCTGAAGGAGGTCATTCGGCCCATCGAGTCTGCACTGACTGTTCAACAGGACATCGCACCCAGGCCTTATTCCCACCTACTTACCCGGCCAATCCAATGGGTGGCACGGTGGCACAGTGGTTAGCACTGCTGCCTCGCACTGCCAGGGAGCCGGGTTCAATTCCGGCCTCAGGTCACTGTCTGTGTGGAGTCTGCACATTCTCCCCGTGTCAGCGTGGGTTTCCCCTCGGTGCCTCGGTTTCCTCTCACAGCCCAAAGATGTGTCGGTTAGGTGGATTGGCCATGCTAAATTGATCCTAGTATCAGAGGGATTAGCAGGGTAAATATGTGGGGTTACGGGAATAGGGCTTGGGTGGGATTGTGGTCAGTGCAGACCCGATGGGCCAAATGGCCTCCTTCTACACTGTAGTGATTCTACGATTCAATTCCTCTAACATACACATCTTGGGGCACTAAGGGGCAATTTAGCATGGCCAATCCACCTGACCAGTGAGATAATGGCTGATCTGGTTGTAGTTTCAATTCCACTTTCCTGCCTGCCCCTGCCATAACCCTTGACCCATTTGTCAAACAAAAATCTGTCTCGCTCTCCCTTGAATAAATTCAATAATCCAGCCTCCATTGCTTGCTAAGGAAGAGAATTCCACTTAAAAACAACCCTGTGAGAGAAAATAATTCTCCTTATTATTCTCCATCTTATTTTTAAAAGTGCCCCCTACTCCTAATCTCCCCCACAAGAGGAAACATCTGTCTGGTATCCTCCCTATCAAGCCCCCTCAGGATCCCACATTGCACTCGCGTAATCTCCAATGGCTATTGGCCCAACCTGTTCAACCTTTCTTCTGAGGATAATCCCTTCATCCCAGGGCTGAGTCAAGTTAACCTTTTTTTAATGGCTTCTGACACAATTATATATTTTTTCAAATAAAAGCACCAAAACTGAACATACTATTCCAGATGTGGTTTCACCAATGCCTTGTTCAGCTGCAATACAATTTCAATACTTTTATAGTCCATTACAATAAACAACAACATTCCATTTTCCTGCCTCATCACTTGCTATACCTGCATATTAACTCTTTGTCATTCGGGTACCAGGACACCCAGATCCCTTTGGGACACAGGCAGACAGAGGGGTGAAGAAGGCATTCAGCATGCTTGGTTTCATTGGTCAGAACATTGAATATAGGAGTTGGGACGTCTTGTTGAAGTTGTACAAGACAGTGGTAAGGCCACACTTGGGATACCGTGTACAGTTCTGATCACCCTATTATAGAAAGGATATTATTAAACTAGAAAGAGTGCAGAAGAGATCTGCTAGGATGCTACCGGGATTTGATAATTTGACTTATAAGGAGAGGCTGGATAGACTGCGACTTTTTTCTCTGGAGTGTAGAAGGCCGAGGGATGATCTTATAGAGGTCTATAAAATAATGAAGGGCATAGATCAGCTAGATAGTCAATATCTTTTCCCAAAGATCGGGGAGTCTAAAACTAGAGGGTATAGGTTAAAGGTGAGAGGGGAGAGATACAAAAGGGTCCAGAGGGACCATTTTTTCACACAGAGTGTGGTGGTGAGTGTCTGAAACAAGCTGCCAGAGGTAGTAGTAGAGGCCGGTACAATTTTGTCTTTTAAAAAGCGTTTAGACAGTTATATGGGTAAGATGGGTATAGAGGGATATGGGCCAAATGCAGGCAATTGGGAGTAGCTTCGGAGTTAAAAAAAAAGGTGCATGGACAAGTTGGGCTGAAGGGCCTGTTTCCATGCTGTAAACCTCTATGACTATGACTCTGTACCAGCGAGTTCTGCAATCTCTCTCCATTTAAGTAGTATACTGCCTTCCTATTCTTCCTGCCAAAATGGCCGAATTCACATTTTCCCACATTTTACTCCATCTGACAATTTTTTGTCCGTTTGTTTAACCTGTCTACATCCCTCTGCAGATTCTCTACTTTGTCCAGTCAACTTACTTTCCTACTTATCTAGCTGCGATCGGCAAATCTAGCTACCATACATTCAGTCCCTTCATCCAAATCATTGATGTAAATTGTAAGTAGCTAAGGCCCCAGCACTGACCCCTGCGGCACTCCACCAGTTACAGCTTGCCAACCCGGAAAAGATCCATTCATCTCTAATCTATGTATCCTGTTAGCCAACCAATCCTTTATCCATGTTACCACCTATACCATGTTCTTTTATATTATGTGGTAACTTATGATGTGGCACTTTATCAAATGCCTTTTGGAAATCCAAATACATCTACAGGTCCCCCTTTAATCACCTTGCTTGTTACTTCCTCAGAAATCTCTAAATAAATTAGTTAAACAGAAATTCCTTTTCACAAAGCCATGTTTACTTGACTTGATCACCTTATGATTTTCTAAGTATCCTCTATGACCTCCTTAGTACCAGCAGTGACACTGTGACAGCCAGTTAGGCTAACTGGCTTGTAATTTCCTGCTCCCTGTCTTCCTTCTTCCTTGAACAAAGGTGATAGGTTTGCTTTGTCTGTATAGTGCGCAAGAAACAATACTGTACACTAAAACATGTGACAATAATAAATCAAATCAAAACATTACACTTGCATTCCCCCAAAATTTAAAAGGTTAAAGGGCAATTTGATTGAATCTTTCAAGATATTAGAGGGAGCTGATAGGATAGAGAGAAACTATTTCCACTGCTTCAGGCATTTAGGACTGGTTGACATAACTTAAAATTGACAGCCAAAATTTGGACATGAAGTTAGGAAAAACTTAAATACACAAAGGGTGGCAGAAATTTGGAGCTCTTGTCTGAATGTAGTTCATGCTCCATCAATGGTTAATCTTAGACCTACTATTGATAGATTTTTGTGAACCAAAGGTATTAAGGAATAGGGGGGATAGGTGGGGGACATGGAATTAGGTCACAGAGCAGTTATGATTTTACTGGATGGTGGATCAGGCCCGAGGGGTTAAATGGCCTTTTCCTGTTCCTACAGTGTCTTCCTGTAACCAGCTGTCCTGATTCAACTCTTTAACACATACACTAGACTGGCCAAGACAGTTTGGCTAACCAGTGTGCCCTAACAATGACGTCATAATGACTGTCAAGGCATCATCATGGAGACAATCGGTGTTCATGTGTATCATGATGCACGGTGGTGGCACGGTGGCACAGTGGTTGGCAGTGCTGCCTTTACAGCGCCAGGGACCCGGGTTCAATTCCAGCTTGGGTCACTGTCTGTGTGGAATTTGCACATTCTCCCCGTGTCTGCGTGGGTTTCCTCCGGGTGCTCCGGTTTCCTCCCACACTCCAAAGCTGTGTGAGTTAGGTGGATTGGCCATGCTAAATTGCCCCTCAGGGGCACGAGCTAGGGTAAATGTATGGGTTATGGGGATAGGGCCTGGGTGGGATTGTGGTCAGTGCAGATTCGACTGGCTGAATGGCCTCCTTCTGCACTGTAGGGATTCTATGGTCAGTAAGAAGTCTCACAACACCAGGTTAAAGTCCAACTGGTTTATTTGGCAGCACAAAGCCACAAGCTTTTGGAGCACTGCCCCGTCATCAGGTGAGTGCCTGACTTGCTGAGTAACTCCAGCATTTCCACTCATCTGATGAAGGGGCAGTTCTCCGAAAGCTTGTGGCTTTGTGCTACCAAATAAACCTGTTGGACTTTAACCTGGTGTTGTGAGACTTCTTACTGTGTTTACCCCAGTCCAACGCCGGCATCTGCACATCATAATTCTTTGATGCCATGGCATTCTGTCATCCCTTAGCCATCAAAACAAATCAATCACTGACTAGAGACACCAGGAGCACCCTGTGAAAAGGCGAAATTAGCCACCCAGGCTAGCAATCTTAGAAAAATCCAGATGGTTTATCATCCCCTCGATGTTGCCTCTTCAAGGGCATCATTCAGCCAATGGCTGAAGGAATAGGCTGGGCGGTTGGTTAGTGATGCAGAGCGAAGCCAACAGCGTGGGTTCAATTCCCGCACCGGCTGAGGATATGCATGAAGGCCTCACCTTCTCAACCTTGCCCCTTGTCTGAGGTGTGGTGCTCCTCAGGTTAAAATTACCACCAGTCAGCTCTCCCCCTCAAAGGGGAGAACAACCGATGGTCATCTGAGACTATGGTGACTTTATCTTTACCTATGGAACATATGAAGGCATTTTAAGGAACATTAATTATGTTTCTCTCTCCTCTGACGCTGCCTGACCTGCTGAGTATCTCCAGCATTTTCAGATTCCCAGCAGTGGCAGTATCCTGCTTTTCGATTAGTGTCTAATTCGCTGCCACTTCTTCTCCCAAGGAGTGCCAACTTGAAGAAGTTCTGCTTTTCTTTGATCAGGTGTCAACCAAAACTTACTTCCCTGGTTTCGATGAAAGGATTCAACCTGACATCTTAAACCTTTCTCCGCAGATGCTACCTGACCTGCTGATTACTACCAGCAATTCTAGATCCCCAGCATTTTCCATATCCTGCTTTTCAAGACAAGTTAATGCATGGCTCCAGGAATGTTCAGATGAAGGGTCTCACCTGAATTGTTAACCTCCTGAATTCTCTTTCTGATCTCACCAAACGGAACTGCACTTCTATCAACTTCTCCCACTACATCACTGAGGGAACAGTCTCGCGAAAACCCGACAGGGATGAGTGAACATTCAGAGTGGGTATGATCTTAACACAGGGTATCCCAGACACGTCAGCTGCAGAACCCCTCATGATACACCATAGAAAGCGTTCTTTCTGGTTGTATCACAGCTTGGTCTGGCTCCTGCTCTGCCCAAGACCCCAAGGAACTACAAAAGGTCGTGAATGTAGCCCAATCCATCACTCAAACCAGCCTCCCATCCATTGACTCTGTCTACACTTCCCGCTGCCTCGGCAAAGCAGCCAGCATAATTAAGGACCCCGTGCACCCCGGACATTCTCTCTTCAACCTTCTCCCGTCAGGAAAAAGATACAAAAGTCTGAGGTCACGTACCAACCGACTCAAGAACAGCTTCTTCCCTGCTGCCATCAGACTTTTGAATGGACCTACCTTGCATTAAGTTGATCTTTCTCTACACCCTAGCTACGACTGTAACACTACACTCTGCACTCTCTCATTTCCTTCTCTATGAACGGTATGCTTTGTATAGCGTGCAAGAAACAATACTTTTCACTGTCTGTTATTACATGTGACAATAATAAATCAAATCAAAATCAAAGACCTCTTAAGAGCATCAGGGAACCCAAACATTCCCAGAATGTCAGCTCCCTTTTTTGCCGCGAAATAGGAGCAAACACAGAAATCGAAAGCAAACAAGTCTTTTCCAGCTACGTCAATGTGTATATTAGAAATCAGATACAATCGCCAGCTGCATGGCCCCCTCACATTAAACCCTGGCCAAGCCACCCTCCCACTGCCCCTTAACATTCGCCCCTGCAAGGAGTACCCAATCCTAACGTACTACTTAAGTACTTTTTAAATTAGAAAACTTTTAAATTATTAGCAGATTGCCCACGGGTAATTGGATAATATGGGTAATAATTTAAAAGTTATTTAATTTAAAATGTACTTAGTCTTACCTTTTTCTGTTTTTAATAAGAGGAATGATACTGGAAAGCTGCTTTTTATATCAGATACAAACACCTCTCTCTCCCTCACACACCTACGCACACACTCACCTCACTTCCTCACAAACACATACACACACTCACTCACTAACCTCTCTCTCACACACACACACACTCACCCCCTCTCTCACAGACACACTCACCCCCAACACACACAGACACTCACCCTCCTCACACACACATTCACCCCCCCCCCACACACACACACACTCACACTCACCAGCCCCCCCTCACACACAAACACACACGCTCACCCCCTCTCTCACAGACACACTCACCCCCCTCTCACAGACACACTCACCCCCAACACACACACACTCACACACAGACACTCACCCTCCTCACACACACATTCACCCCCCCCCCAAACACACACACACTCACCACCCCCACACACATACACACTCACCTCCTCTCACACACATACACTCACCCTCCTCACACACACATTCACCCCCCCCGAAACACACACTCACACTCACCCCCCACACACATACACACTCACTCCCTCTCACACACATACACTCACCCCCAACGCACACACATACACACAGACACTCACCCTCCTCACACACTCACCACCCCCCCACACACAGACACACACACACACACACACTCACTCACTCCCCTCTCTCACACACCCTCTCTCACACACACTCACCGCCCCCCCCACACATGCACGCACTCACTCACCCACCCCCACACACACACCCACCCCCCCATGCACACACTCCCCCCCTCCCCCCCTTCTTCCCCCCACCTCACACACACGCTCACCCCCCTCTCTCACGCACACCAGGTCTCTCATCACTTCTCATCGCCTCTTTTGCTGCCAGCTCCATTCTCAGTATCATTTCTCACTCTCGGCCACGGCCTTTCTACCCAGCAAGCGCAAGATGGCATAAATCAAATGGGCCAATCAGAGATAGGCTGACGAGTCAGCACCGAGTGCTCCAAGAAGCTTTGACGAAGGGCCATCCAGACTCGGAGCGTTGGCTCTATTCTCTCTCCACAGACGCTGTCAGACCCGCTGAGATTTTCCAGCATTGTCTGTTTTTGCTCCAAGAGATCTTGATCTGATTGGCCTGTTTTATTGAAATTGGTCAGTTGCTCCTTTTGAACCTACGTTTGCCAGTCAGTGGCAGCCAGCAGATCCATGGACCCCTTGGAGACTCCACACGGACCCCGAGGGTCCGCAGATCCCAGTTTGGGAACCCCTGGTCTAACTTGTGGTACAGTACAAGATCTAAGCATTTTGTTGTCTTGCATTCTCCACTGCCCCCTCCTTTGGGGAGGTGTCAGTAAAGTTAGTGTTTTTCACATAACGCAACTGTTGAAAGTTACTGAAGTAAATATTACTGTTAGTTCACTGCAAGTGAGTTTCTAACTCCAATCAAATTCCCTCATATAGGGTGGCACGGTGGCACAGTGGTTGGCACTGCTGCCTCACAGCACCAGGGACCTGAATTTGATTCCCGGCTTGGGTCACTGTCTGTGCAGAGTCTGCACGTTCTCCCCGTGTCTGCGTGGGTTTCCTCCGGGTGCCCCAGTTTCCTCTCACAGTCTGAAAGACGTGCTGGTTAGGTGCAATGACCATGCTAAATTCTCCCTCAGTGTACCCGAACAGGCGCTGGAGTGTGGCAACTGGGGGATTTTCACAGTAACTTCATCGCAGTGTTAATGTAAGCCTACTTGTGACACTAATAAATAAATTTTAAACTCTCTCTTAAAAAAAATTGAAACCTAACAATTATACAAATTGTTTATTAGACCATAAGACCATAAGACATAGAAGCAGAATTAGGCCACTCGGCCCATCGAGTCTGCTCCGCCATTCATTCATGGCTGATATTTTTCTCAGCCCCATTCTCCTGCCCTTTTCCCCATAACCCCTGACCCCCTTATTAATCAAGAATCTATCTATCTCTGTCTTAAAGACACTCAATGACCTGGCCTCCACAGCCTTCTGCGGCAAAGAGTTCCACAGATTCACCACTCTCTGGCTGAAGAAATTCCTCCTCATCTCCATTTTAAAGGATCATCTCTTTAGCCTGAGGTTGTGCCTTCTGGTTCTAGTTTTTCTTACTAGTGGAAACATCCTCTCCACATCCACTCTATCCAGGCCTCGCAGTATCCTGTAAGTTTCAATAGGATCCCCCCTCATCCTTCTAAACTCCAACGAGTACAGACCCAGAGTCCTCAACCGTTCCTCATACGTCAAGATCTTCATTCCAGGGATCATTCTTGTGAACCTCCTCTGGACCCTTTCCAAGGCCAACACATCCTTTCTTAGGGCCCGATTTTACCAAAATTTCGCGCCCGTTTTTGGGCCAGCGGGCCGATTTATATGCATTTGCATACATTTTAATCGGCATAATGAAGCCCGCGCCCAACTTACCCAAGGATTCCCACTTTACGAGGCTCCGATCCGATCGGCGCCCGCGCATTTACCGTGTTGCTGAATTCAAGTCCGATAGGACTTCAACTCAGCAACTGAACCGCAGAATCGCCCCCGACCACCCTTCGCGGACCACCCCCACGAACCACCACGGCTGCCCACCCACCCCCCCCCACCCACCCCCACCCCCGATCAGACCACCCTGGGCTTGGGACGCAAGCCCCGCCAGCAGCCCCCACCGCCCCCCCGCCGCCCCCCCCCCCCCGGGATCGGACCACCCGGGCTCCTGACCTACCTTGATCGCTGGTGTCCGTCAAAAGCATCTTGCGGTCGGGGTCCTGGATCCTGGCCTTGCTCCGGGGGTCCTGATGGGTAGGATGACGTCTCTTCACTTGGGGGGGGGGGGGGTAGGGGGGGATGTGACATCTCTTCCCTGAGGGGGGGTTTAGCGGGGGGATGTAACGTCTCTGCCCTGGTGGGGCGGAGACGTCACATTCCCCCCCCCCCCCCCCCCCCCAGGGAAGAGACATCACATCCCCCCCCGCTTTCCCCCCCCCCCCCTCAGGGAAGAGATGTCAGATCCCCCCCCCCCCCATTCCCCCCCCCCCCCTCCCCAGGGAAGAAACTTCACATCCACCCCCCCCCACACCCCGCCCTCAGGGAAGAGATGTCACATCCCCCCCTGCCCCTCCCCCCCAAGGAAGAGACATCACATCCCCCCCCCCCCCTCAGGGAAGTGATGTCACATCCCCCCCGTACCCCCCCCCACCCCCCAGGGAAGAGACTTCAGATCCCTCCCCCTATCCCCCCCCTATCCATCCCCCCCCCGCCACCCCCCCCCCCCCCACCCCCGGGAAGAGACATCACACCCTCCCCCCCCCCCACCAGGGAAAGTCAAAGGCAGCACAGACAGCAGGGATGTCAGCGCTGCCTTTGACTTTCGCGCTCGGGCGCTCTGAGTGCTGTCGGCCCCAAACTCCGCACGCGCAGTTCGGTGCTCCGACAGATCCAAATGCGCCAGGCCCCGCCCACTGGACCCGCGCCGAGAAAAGGCGTATGGGGGGCGCTGGAGCGCAGCTGCCGGGCGCGGATCTGATTTACGACCGCACCCGGCACCTAGAGCCGATTTGGTAAAATCGGCCCCTTCGATATGGGGCCCAAAACTGCTCACAGTACTCCAAATGGGGTCTGACCAGAGCCTTATACAGCCTCAGAAGTACATCCCTGCTCTTGTATTCTCGCCCTCTTGACATGAATACTTACATTACATTTACCTTCCTAACTGCTGACTGAACCTGCACGTTAACCTTAAGAGAATCCAAGTCCCTTTGTGTTTCTGATTTCCTAAGCATTTTCCCATTTAGAAAATAGTCAATGCCTCCATTCCTCCTTCCAAAATCATAACCTCACACTTTTCCACACTGTATTCCATCTGCCACATCTTTGCCCACTCTCCTAACCGGTCCAAGTCCCTCTGAAGCCCCCCTGCTTCCTCAATAACTCGTGTCCCTTTACATACCTTTGCATCATCTGCAAACTTAGCAACAGCGCCTTCAGTTCCTTCCTCCAAATCATTAATATATCGTGAAAAGTTGTGGTCCCAGCACTGACCCCCGAGGCACACCACTAGTCACCGGATGCCATCCTGAAAAACACCCCTTTATCCCCACTCTCAGCCTTCTGCCAGTCAGCCAATCCTCTAGCTATGCCAGGATCTTACCCTTAACACCATGGGCGCTTAACTTATTTAACAGTCTTCTATGCGGCACCTTGTCAAAGGCCTTCTGGAAATCTAAATAAATCATGTCCACTGGCTCTCCTTTATCTAACTTCCTTGTTACCTCCTCAAAGAACTCTAACAGATTGTCAGACATGACCTCCCCTTGACAAAGCCGTGCTGACTCAGTCCTACTTTATCATGCACTTCCAAGTACTCCGTGATCTTATCTTTAATAATGGACTCTAAAATCTCGCCAATGACCAAAGTCAGGCTCACCGGCCTATTTCCCATCTGCTGCCTCCCTCCCTTCTTAAACAGCAGTGTTACATTAGCTACTTTCCAATCCTCTGGGACCCTCCCTGCCTCCAGTGATTCCTGAAAGATCACCATCAATGCCTCCACAATTTCCTCAGCTATCTCTTTTAGAACCCTGGGGTGTAGTCCATCCGGTCCAGGTGATTTATCCACCTTCAGACCTTTCAGTTTCCCCAGAACCTTCTCCTTAGTGATGGCCACTACACTCACCTGTGCCTCTGATTCTCCTGGAGCTCTGGTATCCCTCTGGTGTCTTCCACCATGAAGACTGATGCAAAGTAAAGATTCAGTTCCTCTGCCATTGCTTTGTTTCCTATTATTACTTCTCCAGCCTCATTTTCCAGTGGTCCGATGGCTATTTTTGCCTCTCTCTTATATATTGAAAAAATTCTTCCTATCTTCTTTTATATTACAAGCTAGCTTACACTCATATTTCATCTTCTCCCCCCTTATTGCTTTTTTAGTTGTCCTCTGCTCACTTTTAAAGGCTTCCCGATCCTCTGGCTCCCCACCAATCCTTACCACTTTGTATGCTTTTTCCTTTGCTTTTATGCTGTTCTTGACTTCCTTCGTCAGCCATGGATGCCTCGCCCTCCCCTTAGCATATTTCCTCCTCCTTGGGATGAATTTCTGTTGTGCCTCCCGAATAACTCTCAAAAACTCCTGCCATTTCTGTTCCACAGTCTTCCCTGCTAGGCTCCCTTTCCAGTCAACTCTGGCCAGCTCCTCCCTCATGTCTTTGTAGTTACCTTTATTTAATTGTAATACCGTTACATCTGACTCCAGCTTCTCCCTCTCAAACTGCAGGGTAAATTCTATCATATTGTGGTCACTGCTCCCTAAGGGTTAAGTAAGTAGTCTCGCAACACCAGGTTAAAGTCCAACATGTTTATTTGGTAGCACGAGCTTTCGGAGCGCTGCTCCTTCATCAGGTGAGTGTCACCCTAAGGGTTCCTTCACCTTAAGTTCCCTAATCAAACCTGCCACACAGGGATAGTGGAGTCAGAAACTTTAGGAACATTTAAGAAGCTATTGGATAGGCACATGGAGTACTTCGGGATGATAGGGAGGAAATAGCTTGATCTGGGTTTCAGACAAAGCTCGGCACAACATCGTGGGCCGAAGGGCCTGTTCTGTGCTGTACTGTTCTATGTTCTATGTATTACACATCACCAAATCCAGAATTGCCTGTTCCCTAGTAGACTCTGTCACAAGCTGCTCCAAAACATTATCTCTTAGACATTCCACAAATTCCTTTTCTTGGGATCCACTACTTACCTGATATTCCCAGTCCACCTGCACATTGAAATAATTACATGATTGTTGTAATATTGCCTTTTTTATATGCCTTTTCTATCTCCTGATTTATTTTCTGCCCCACACCCTGACTACTGCGAGGGGGCCTGTACATAACTCCCATCAGGGTTTTTTTACCTTTGCGATTCCTCAACTCTACCCACAGAGATTCTATGCCTTCTGATCCTATATCACTTTTTGCTATTGATTTAACTTCATTCCTTACCAACAATGCAACCCCACCGCCTTTGCCCATTTGCCTGTCCTTCCGAAAAGATGCATATCCTTGGATATTTAGATCCCAGCCCTGATCCCCTTGCAGCCACGTCTCTGTGATGCCCACAACATCAAAACGGCCAATTTCAATGCATGCAACAACCTAATTCACCTTGTTCTGTATACTGCGCGCATTTAGGTACAACACCCTCAGTCCTGCATTGACCACCTCCCTTCTCATACTTGTCTGCCTTTTTTCATCTGCCTGAGGTTAGATTCCTGCCACCTTCTATACTCTCTGTTCTATTACGTGGCCTGGAAACTTTACTAACCTCTCCTGAGCCCATACAACTGGACCCCCCCCCCCACTATTTAGTTTAAAGCCCTATCTACAGCCCTAGTTATACGATTCACCGGGACTCTGGTCCCAGCACGATTCAGATGAAGACCGTCCCATCGGAACAGGTCCCCTCTTCCCCAATACTGGTGCCAATGTCCCATGAAGTCAAACCCATTCCTCCTTATTAAACTGATGTAACCCTAGTTAATTCTACTATTGATGTAACCCTAGTTAAATACCCTGGTTAATAGCTATATTGATGTAACCCTGGTTAGTTATACTAGTGATGTAACCCTAGCTAAATACTGTACCAATGTAACCCTGGTTAATTGTTATATCGATGTAATCCTAGTTAATTCTACTATTGATGTAACCCTAGTTAAATACTGCACCAATGTAACCCTGGTTAATAGTTATATTGATATCACCCTGGTTAGTTATACTATTGATGTAACCCAGTTAAATACTGGACCAATGTAAACCTGGTTAATTGTTATATCAATGAAATCCTAGTTAATTGCTAAATCAGCCCTGGTTAATTACGATATTGATGTACCATATGTTTCTGGTTAATATTGATATAACCTTGATATTTTACTGTACCAAGTTAACCCTGGTTAATTACTAAATGTAGGTAACTCTAGTTCATTAATACATCAATGTAACTTGGGTAATTACTGTACCAATGTGGTTGAATGGCCTATTTTTGAGTCCTATGTTCCCATGTATGTTCAGTGTAGCACCGGTTAATTACTGTATCGATATAAGGCCAGGTAATTACTCTGTCAATGTAAACCTCGAGGAACATTTAATACATTTGATTTGCTCTCACTCTCCTTGCTATTTTAGCTGAAGCTCTAAGCACATTCGAAATAAATGGGTTAATCATCACCCGCACTAAAATAGCAAACAAAGGAATGTCACAAACGCGGTGAACATTTATCCGCTAATTTCAGTAATTTCTGGGCTATGAAGATAGTAATATAAACACAACCTCTTTGTCAAATCCCTGCCTGGTGTTTATTCCGAGTCTGAGCACTTTAATCCAAGCTCAGTGTGCACCCTTGCGTGGGTGGATTGAAAGGGAACGCCCCATCTCGACTGCAGACTTCCAGCAAGTCTCATTTTGATTTGTTCTAAAGCTTTTATCTCAAAATGTCAAGCAATGACAGCAAGAGCCTGCATTAGATTCCAATAATGTTGTCCATCTGTAGCTGTCAAACTCCATCCCCTTAAAAATACCATGCCTGTCACCAGATGCCGGGAATACATCTGAAAAATAATTGCAGCACACATTTTCAGTTTCACAATTTTTTCTTTTTTGCTGACAAATTCCTGCTTTTCCCTTTCTTCATCTTCCGTTGCTTCCTTTTCCAATGTTTGCCTGCCTCTGCACCTGATTTCATCCCTACTTTTGCGGTTTCCCATTCCCACGTTCCAACTGCAGATTTTCTTCCCCAAAAGGAAATCTGCCCGGGATACATCTGTTGATGTGCAGATAATTCTCTTTTTTATTCATTCATGTGAGGCAGGCATTGCTGCCCAAAGCTAGCTATTACTGTCCGTACCTTGTTGCTCTTGAACAGGTGGTGATGGTAGGCCTTCCTCTACAACTGCTCTAGTCCGTGTGGTCAAGGTGTTCCCACAATACAGCGAGGTAGGGAACTTTACATAGAAACATAGAAACTCGATGCAGGAGGACACCATTCGGCCCTTCGAGCCTCCTCCGTCATTCATTTTGATCATGGCTGATCATCAAATTCAATATCCTGATCCTCCCTTCCCCTCATATCCATTGATCCCTTTAGCCCCAAGAGCTACATCTTCCCCTTTGGGGAGGCGATGGCCTAGTGGTATAATCATTAGGCTATAAATTCAACTAATGTTCTGGGGACACGGGTTCGAATCCCGCCCACCAGGTGATAGAATTTGAATTCAATAAAAAATATCTGGAATTAAGAATCTGATGATGACCATGAAACCACTGTTGATTGTCGAAAAAACCTATCTGCTTCACTAATGTCCTTTAGGGAAGGAAATCTGCCATCCTTACCTGGTCTGGCCTACATGTAACTCCAGAGCCACAGCAATGATTCTCAACTGCACTTCATGGGCAACTAGGGATGGGCAATAAATGCTGGGCAGCCAATGACGCCCATGTCCCACGAATGAATGAATATTTTGGTCTCAACTCCTTTTGACTACCCACTGACCATGAAGGAATAGCCATTGTATGCTCAACTCTGGACGGTGAGCGACTTGGAGGGGAACTTGGAGGTGCCGGTGGTTCCACGCACCTGCTGCCGTTATCCTTCTAAAGGAGTGCTACCAAGAAGCCTGGGCAAGTTGCTACAATGCGTCCTGTGGTGATAGCAATATTCATATAAAAGTATATATATATATACATGTTTTTATGTTTAAGGGGAATATTTAAAACTCAGCTTTATTCTACAGGCAGTCGGTATGTCTGGAAAACTTCAGCTCAGATGTTGTTAAAATAGGATAATTATTCACTTCAGCTAGGAATTTGTTACTTTTGTAGCGCTCATGGACTCTTGCTTACACAAAAGATTCTTTGGGAAGTTTATTGACAGGGTGATGTGATGATGTGGTTCATGAGTAGAGCTGGGTCTGTAGCAAAGAGAAGAAACTTTTGCAGTTTAGAGTTGGAGTTCTGGCTGGGAAATGTGTGAAGACAGAGGCTTCTGCAAGATGCTCTGAAATTCATTTTCTCTGAAAGCTTCAACACTATCTACACTCATTATAGCAAGTATATTCATAGTTGCTAATTGTATTTAAAGTGACATTCATGTCTGTAAGAGGATTGTTGCTTATCTATTATCAGTGATAAGCTAGAAAGTAAAGTTGCTTCCTTTCATTTTTAAATATTGTTCAACTGTTAATAGTTAAGCTGTTTGCTTTATTAGAGTTATATTTAAACTGTGTTATTAAATAAAGTTGTTCTACAATAAAAGATCCGTGATTTGTCAGTGGAATTACTCCTGAAGCAAAGCACCCTACCTTCACATTAATGTCAAAATGAAAACATGTTTGTGGTCTAGTCTGGTGTCCTAATGCAACTTGGGGTTCTGGCCCAGAACCCTAATAGTACACACACGGCAGGCACTATACAACAGTGGTAGAAGGGGTGGATGTTTAAGCTATCAAATGTAATACCAATTGAGGAGACTGGAACACACTGGAGCACGGGTGGCATGATGACGCAGTGGTTAGCATTGCTGCCTCACAGCGCCAGGGACACAGGTTCGATTCCGACCTCGGGCTACTGTCTGTGTGGACTTTGGACATTCTCCCCGTGTCTGCTTGGGTTTCCTCCGGGTGCTCTGGTTTCCTCCCACGCTCCAAAGATGTGCAGGTTAGGTTGATTGGCCATGCTAAATTGCCCCTCAATGTCAGGGGGATTAGCAGGATAAATGTGCAGGGTTACGAGGATAGGGTCTGGGTGGAATTGTTGTTGGTTCAGACTCGATGGGCTGAATGGCCTCCTTCTGCACTGTAGGGATTCTGTGATTCTAAGACATTAAGAATGCAAGACTGCGGCATCTTCTTTCAACTGTGGAAGTTACATTTTTTATTGACTTTGTGGACTTTGTTTCATTTCCCTTGATTTTTACAAGGTTTTTGAAAAATTCAAAATAAACCTCAAAAGCTGCCAAGAACTTCATTCAATATAATAAAAACTGAAATACCAGAGCTCTAAACTCATAGACCACAATGAATAATGTTTGATACATTGAATCAGCAGAGGGGGCCATTCAGCCCACCGTGCCTGTACTAGCTCTTTGAAAGAGATATCCAATTAGTCACATTCACTTGCTCTTTTCCATCGGCCTGCATTTCTTTTTTCCTTTTCAAGTTCGCCTTTTGAATGTTACTATTGAACCTGCTTTCAGGCAGCACTTTCCACAGATCAGAGAAATTCTCTGCATAAAAACAAAACCTCATCTGCACTCGAATCCTTTTGGCAGTTAGCATAATTGTGCATCTTTTGTTTACTGATCTTCCTGCCAGTTGCAACAGTTGGTTCTTATTCGCTCTAATTTGATTTTGTATACCTCAGTTCCTACTCTGAGGAAATCTACAGTCCCAGCCTCTCCTGTCTCTCCAAGTATCTAAAGTCCCTTAGCCCTGCTCCCATTCCAGTCTGCTCCAAGGCTTTGACGTCCTCCATAATGTGATGGCAAGGATTGAAGCCAGCACTCCAGTTAAGGTCTAAACTAGTATTTTAGAATGGTTTATATATAACGTCCTTGCTTTTGGAATCTCTGGGTGGGGTTTTCCAGCCCTGACCACTGGTGGGATCTTCTACCCAGCGCGGCAGCTACCACAGCAGCGTGGCTGATGAGCAACACAAATGGTCATTGACTTTAACAGAACTGGAAGGTCCCGCCAGCGACCGGGGGTGAGCCGCCTCCACCGCCAGAAAACCCACCGCGGTGGTGTTTTAAATTTATTTATTTGTCACAAGTAGGCTTACCATTAACACTGCAATGAAGTTACTGCAAAAATCACCTCGTCGCCACTCTCCGGCACCTGTTCAGGTATGTGGGTTACCTCCGGGTGCTCCACTTTCCAACCACAGTCCAAAGATATGTGGGTTAGGTGGATTGGCCATGCTAAATTGCCCCTTAGCGTCAGGGGGAGTAGCAGGGTAAATATGTGGCGTCACGGGAATAGGGCCTGGGTGAGATTGTAGTCGGTGCAGACTCAATGAGCCGAATGGCCTCCTTCTGCACTGTAGGGATTCTATGATTCTACTGAGGGAAAATTTAGTATGGCCAATGCACCTAACCAGAACGTCTTTCGGACTGCGGGAGGGAAACCGGAGCACTCGGAGGAAACTCACGCAGACACGGGGAGAACGTGCAGACTCCACACCGACAGTGACCCAAGCCGGGAATCGAACGGGTCCCTGGCACTGTGAGGTAGCAGTGCTAACCACTGTGCCGCATGGTGGTGATAGTGGTGGTGGGGGTGGAAAATCCTGGTCTATGAGTCCCTTCATGAAGGCTAGGGTCCAGCATGTTTTATGTAACAATCTCAACAAATCCATCTGCCTTCAGAGATTTGTGTATTTGAAGAACAAAGAAAACTGGATATGCAGTGAGCACCCTATTGTGTGTGATATGTAGACACTTCTGCAGCAACTTGCCTGCTGGGCTTTCTATATTACCAACAGTAATGAAATAAAGATCAGATGCTAATTTACTTTACACTTACACTTTATTGGTCTAGAATCTCAAAGATTCTGAAAATTGTCAATGAATCTATTTTTTATGCAAATGTAAAAGCAACCTCACCTTCCTGAACATCGAGGTACTGGCCAGTGCTGATGTGTGAACCAAGCTGGTCATGGTGGGTTATTTGACAGGGAGGGCATCACACCTTAAGTCCGAAGAGCTGACCTCTTGAATGGCTGCTGTTCCTGTGGTGTGGGAACACCCACAGTGCTGTTAGGGAGGGAGTGCCAGGACTTTGATCGAGCAACAGCGAAGGAGTGGCCGGTACGTTTCCAAGTCAGGATGGTGAGTGACTTGGCGAGAAAATTGAATATGGTGGTGTTCCCATGTATCTGCTGCCCTTGTCCTTCTGGATGGTAGAGGTCTCGCGTTTGTAAGGTGTCGAAGGAGCTTGCATGAGTTTCTGCACTGCGTCTTGTACACATTGCTGTCACTGTGCGTCAGCGGTGGAGGAACTTAATATTGAAGGTGAGAGAAGGGGTACAAATGAAACGAGGCTGCTTTGTCCTGGATGGTTTTAAAGTTTATTTTATTTATCAGTGTAGCAAATAAGGCTGACATTAACACCACAATGAAGTTACTGTGAAAATCCCCTAGTCGCCACACTCCGGCACCTGTTCAGGTACATTGAGGGAGAATTTAGCATGGCCAATTAACTTAACCAGCATGTCTTTCGGACTGTGGGGAGGAAACCGGAGCACCCAGAGGAAACCCACGCAGACATGGGGGGAACATGCAGACTCTGCACAGACAGTGACCCAAGCCGGGAATCGAACCTGGGTCCCTGGCACTGTGAAACAGCAGCGCTAACCACTGTGCCACCCATGGTGTCAAGCTTCTTGAGTGCAGCTTCTTGGAGCTGCACGCATCCAGGCAAGTGAAGAATATTCCACCACAGTCCTGATTTAAGTTTAAGTTTATTTATTTGTCACAAGTAAGCTTAACTTAACACTGTGATGAAGTTACTGTGAAACTCCCCTAGTCGCCATGCTCCGGCGCCTGTTCAGGTACACTGAGGGAAAATTTATCACGGCCAATGTACCTAACCAGCACATCTTTCAGACTGTGGGAGGAAACTGGAGCACCCAGAGGAAACCCACGCAGACACGGGGAGAATGTGCAGACTCCACACAGACTGCCTCGGACAGGCTTTGGGGAGTCTGGAGGTGAGTTACCGCAGGAAGTCTCTGACCTCCTGATGTAGCCACGGTATTTATGTATTTTTAATTCTTTCACGGGATGCGGGCATGGCCAGCATTTGTTGTCCATTCCGATTGCCCTTGAACTGAGTGTCCGCTCGGCCAAATCACTTTGAGTATCATGAAGTGCTTGTCGAGGCTCCTGAACTGGACTCATACAATACGCTTATTGACTGGGTGGAAGATGAGACAAATAACAATGCAGCTGATCCTGTTGCTGTAGACACAGGCCATCTGTGTTTCAAACTTTGCATTGATGTGTATACAGTGCGGAGTGATTAAATAGTCCCAAGTGCAAGAGAAATCCATAAACCTCATTAACATGCGTATGATACAATTGTTTATGTGCATGCGGGATCACCTTGGTAACAGTGAAATAAGCTGAATGGAGATATACAGAAGGGACCTGTGGAATCAGTGGATGTGTGTTCTGGTTGTGTGGGGCTATGCCATGTGTATCTATGAATGCATCAGTACAATTTGGCTCCTTGCTGCTGTTTGGGGTCCAGTAAGCATTACTTTCACCCTTAAGCCAGAGGGCATTGGTTCAAGACCCCGCTCCAGAAGACTTGAGTCCATAATCGAGGCTGATGCTCGCAGTGCTGTGCCGAGGTGAGGTCTTTATGGGTGAGATAGCAGCATTTAACGGGCATCTAGATCCATGGGATGGGAATGGAAGGATACGGACTCTGTTAGTGCATACGACTTTAGTTTAGGCAGGCAGCATGGTCGGTGCAGGCTTGGAGGGCTGAAGGGCCTGTTCCTGTGCTGTACTGTTCTTTGTTCTTTGAGATAAACCATGGCTGTATCTGCACACTGCATTGGACATTCAAGATCCCATGGCACTCTCTGACGAAGGGCAGGGGAGTTTCTTCCCCGCACCCCCCCACAACACACACACATCTCCTACCCACCTCCCCCACCGCGTCCCAACCCCAATTCTCCCCCACCACCCTCATCACACCCCCCACCACCCCCATACTAAGCCCCCTCTCCAACCCCAGGCCGTTTTTATCTCTGAATCAACATTAAATATCAGCTGTTCTGGGCATTATCAATTCCTGTTTGTGGGAGCTTGCTGTGCACATTAGTACAATAGTAACTGTACTTCAAGATTGCTTACTGGCTGTCATTCAGTGTGGCGTGGTGGCACAGTGGTTAGCACTGCTGCCTCACAGCGCCAGGGACACAGGTTCAATCCCGGCCTCGGGTCATTGTCTGTGTGGAGTTTGCACGTTCTCCCTCTGCTTGCGTGGGTTTCCTCCCACAGTCCAAAGATGTGTGGGTTAGGTTGATTAGCCATGCTAAATTAACCCTAGTGTCAGGGGGATTAGCAGAGTAAATGGGTGGGGTTACGGGAATAGGGCTTGGGTGGGATTGTGGTCGGTACAGACAGACTCGATGGGCCGAATGGCCTCTTTCTGCAGTGTAGGGATTCTCTGATTCCATTAAGTGTGCAGTGACATTCTGAGATTGAGTATAGCAGGAGATAGAAGTGCAAGATCTTTCCTTGAGTTCTCGCCACCATCAGCCCATCAGTAAAGGGTTTTTATTGAGACATCATTGAAGGCGCCACCTAAGTTGAATTGGTTTTTGTTGTAACTCAGCCACGGTGCTGTGCAGTCTGCCTCGTAATGCAAGTAGTTTCATGACACCATGAAGCGAACAACTAGACAACTTTGGTTTGAGAGAATTCTGTATGGTAAATATGTGCCAAGTAATTACAAATACTGTGGCATGAGGGAGAGAGGATTGTCTAAAGCTGCGAGCTAAGATTAGTGTGCAGTGTTGACAGAGATGAATGTTTAAGATGCTGCTTTGTAATTTTACAAATTGCTGGCGTTAATTGATGTGACGACTTAGAATTAACTGCACAATAAATACATTCAATGCAAGTCGATGACTAAGACTTTCAGAAGGATGCCACATGTTTTGTGTTTAATCATAGAATCATAGAAACCCAGTGCAGAATTAGGCCATTCAGCCCATTGAGCCTGCACCGACAACAATCCCACCTCGGTCCTATCCCCGTAACACCATATATTTACCCCTCTATCCCTCTAGCATCCCGGGACACTAAGGGGCAATCTTACATGGCCAATCCACCTAACCCGCACATCTTTCGGACTGTGGGAGGAAACCGGAGCATTCGGAGGAAACCCACGCAGACACGAGGAGACTGTGCAAACTCCACACAGGCAGTGACCCGAAGTTGCTTTGACAAAGGGCCATCTAGACTTGAAACGTCGGCTTTTTTCTCTCCTTACAGATGCTGTCAGACATGCTGAGCTTTTCCAGCAATTTCTCTACAGGTCAGAGCAGAGTGGGAAACTGAAAAGTTAATGAATCTCCATTTCAAATGAGGAAGGGCGGGGGAGGGGAGGGGGGGGCTGGTTGCGGGTGAGGGGAATGCCTCAGTCTGAAGGCCCCGTTAGATACAGGGAGCCCTCCTCCCCTCCAGGACCTGGGAGTCCAACGCCACCACCCACCCATCCCTGTGCCCCCCAACCACCCCCCCACCCCCCATTTACCCCCCTCCCACCCCAACACTGATATTACTCCACCCCTTTCCCACTCCTGACCTCACCCCAGGGCATCCTTTACCCTCCTGCCCCCAGGATCCTTGGGGATCAGCTCAGCTGTGATTCCAGGACTGAGACTGAGGGAGAGGGTTGCAGTACCTCTTCTGGCCACTGCAGCGCTCTCCCTAATGGACTGGAGAGCTGTCGGCCAATCTGGAGGGGGACTTCCTTCCGAGGGCGGACAAAGGTCCTGCCCACTGCTAATCAACTCTTAATTGAGTGTAAAATGGCAGCGGCCCTGTCGTAGGCAGTGGGAATGGGTCATGCGCCAACTCTCAGGAAATATTCAGGCCTTCCTTTTGTATTCTCTGCCCCTATTGATAAAATGATGTGGAGATGCCGGCGTTGGACTGGGGTGAACACAGTAAGAGTTTTAACAACACCAGGTTAAAGTCCAACAGGTTTATTTGGTAGCAAATGCCATTAGCTTTCGGAGCGCTGCTCCTTCATCAGATGTCAGATATCCACTCCATCTGACGAAGGAGCAGCACTCCGAAAGCTAATGGCATTTGCTACCAAATAAACCTGTTGGACTTTAACCTGGTGTTGTTAAAACTCTTACCCTATTGATAAAAAGCAGAATACCATGGGCTTTAATAACTGCTCTCTCAACCTGTGCTGCCACCTTTAATGATATGTGCATATACACCCAGGTTCCTCTCTTCCTATGCCCCCATTAGAATTGTACCTTCTTTACATTGGATGTACCACTGTGAATCACTTCACATTTCTCTGCATTAAATTTTGCCTGCCCAGCCTGTCAATGTCGTTTTCAATTTCTACTTTACCCACAAGCATCTAAATTTCACATCGTCTGCAAATTGTGAAACCGTGCCCGGTACGCCAAGGTCTAGATCCAGAGTTTGCAGCAGGGATTCCATCTTACATTGGCCTTGACACCATGGGCAGAATTTTCCCGTCCCGCCCGCCACAGGAATTGTAGTGGGCCGGACACGGACCATGCAAAGGTCAGTTGACCTCGGATGGGATTTTCCGGTCTTGGAGCGAGTGTGGCCAGAAAGTCCCACCCGATGGGTCCCATGGCTTTATTCAAAGAAAAGCAGGGGCCAATGTATATCCCTCAATGAAATAAGAAAGCCCACCAACGCCCCTACTTTCTCAGAAGACTAAGGAAATTTGGCATGTCGGCTACGACTCTCACCAACTTTGAAAGATGCACCATAGAAAGCATTCTTTCTGGTTGTATCACAGCTTGGTATGGCTCCTGCTCTGCCCAAGACTGCAAGACACTGCAAAGGGTCACAAATGAACCCCAGTCAGTCACGCAATCCAGCCTCCCACCCATTGACTCTGTCTACACTTCTCTCTGCCTCGGCAAAGCAGCCAGCGTAATTAAAGACCCCACACACCCCGGACATTCTCCCACCTTCTTCTATTGGGAAAAAGATGCAAAAGCCTGAGGTCACGTAGCAACTGACACAAGAACAGCTTCTTCCCTGCTGCCGTCAGACTGTTGAATGGACCTACCTCGCATTAAGTTGATCTTTCCCTACACGCTAGCTCTGACTGTAACACTACATTCTGCACTCTCTCCCTTCCTTCTCTATGAACAGCATGCCTTGTCTATATAGCATGGGGTGGGGGTTGTCCGATTGGTCACTTCACAAGAGTAAAAGTAAAAACTGGAGCATCTACAAAGCACGGACGATCTTTCTTATTGGTGCATCAGTTGTATGTTGATCAGGATGAGGTCACAGAGCAGAGAGTTTATTTCTATTCCAATCTCATCATCTATTTCAAAGGAAAGCTTTCAGTTTTGTTGTTGGTTTAGACACTAAAAGCACTTGAGCTTCACAGAGACGAGCAAAAACTACTTGCAATGCAACAATTATCTGAGCATGTGCAAAGTGTACAATAGGAATGTCTCTCAGGCAAGTTAAGCAGCTGAAAACATTACTCTCATCTTCCCATTTGTACCCTTCCTTCCCAAAGTAAAGTTTATTTATTAGTGTCACAAGTAGGCTTACACATTAACACTGCAATGAAGTTACTGTGAAAATCCCCTAGTCGCCACACTCCAGCGCCTGTTCGGGTACACTGGGGGAGAATTTAGCATGGTCAATGCACCTAACCAGCACGTCTTTCAGACTGTGGGAGGAAACCGGAGCACCCAGACGAAACCCACGCAGACACGGGGAGTATGTGCAGTCGCCACACAGGCAGTGACCCAAGCCGGGGATCGAACCGGGATCCCTGGCCCTGTGAGGCAGCAGTGCTAACCACGGTGCCACCGTGCTGCCCCCAAGCATCCAGCAACTAGAATAATCTTCGAACACATTGTTCATTTGGAGCTTTCTGAAATGGAGAAGGGTGAAAAATATGAGGTGGAATCTTCCCAAGGCATCTCAAAGGGGTGGGATTTTCACGTTCTGCCCACCACGAGAATCGTAGCGGGTGGGGGCGGACCATGCAAAGGTCTGGTATAAGTTGAGGAATTTCCCAGCCCTTGTCGAAATAGTGCCATGGAGTCTTTCATATCAACCCAAGAGGGCAGACAGGGCCTTGGGTTTAATGTCTCATCCCAAAAAGATGAGATGGGAATTTCCAGCCTTGGCACGAACGCAGCCGGAAAATCCCACCCAAAGTGTCAGGTGGAAAACTGGCATGAAGCTGTCCAGTTCCACAGACCAGTCTTCCCTCCAGGTTTTGAGCTTCTTAGACTAAATAAAATGAGTGGACATGGTTTACTCTGGCAGGGGGGGAATTTTAGATCCAGCAAGACCAGTTCCATGGACACCATTTTTAATAACCTTCCCCCTCAGTGCTCAGACTCTCCCCCCACCCACAAATAAATGAAACCCTCCATTGGGGGGGGTGTCATTATTCCCTTCCTCCTTCTATTGCTTAACCCTGAAATTAAGACTCAGGGCCTGATTTTACCATTTTCATTCTAATTGCTGAATCTGGGCGCAATTCAGGTCCAACTTGGAAATCTGCTTTCAGGCGCCCCCATACGCACTCAGCCTGAAGAAAAAAATGGTGGGTCTGAATCGCGCTGTGGGCGGGGCTTAGCACGCCCAAAACGATCGGCGCTCTGAACCGCGCATGCGCAGTTAGAAAAAAATTTGAAAAAGCGCGCCCGTGTCAGATCGCTCCCGGGCCGCAGAAAGCAGAGAAAGCTGCTCGGGAGCGATGGCCCCCACAGACATCACTGTCCCCCTTATCCACCACCCCGCCGCTACCCAGACCGATCGCGACCCCCTGCCCCCTTCCCGCCCACTGATCCATCTGCCTCCCCCACCCCCCCCACACCAGTGAGCAATCGGGCCTCCCCCGCCCACCCCTCCCCCCCCCCCCAGAGAACGATCTGGCCTCACTCTGCCCCCCTCCATCACCCCACCCTCCCACCCCGCCCCCCCCACCCAGAGAATGGTCTGGCCTCACTCCCCTCCCCTCCCCCCAGAGAATGATCTGGCCTCACTGCCCCCCCCACCACCCCCAGTCAGAGAATGATCTGACCCGCCTCCCCCCGCCCCCCGCACCACCGATCTGAGTCAGAGAGCCGTTGGAAGCTCTGAACTCGCCTCTTCAGCAGCTGGAGCGCCCGATTCAGACTTTTATTCAGCATGTTCATTTCGCCGCGATTCCGGATTGGCGAATGCGGTGGTAAAGGGGGAAATGCTGATAAAGTTGGGCGGGAGTTCATTAATTCAATTTAAATGCATGCAAATACATTTAAATCACCGTTGCGCCCGTTTTGGAGGCGAATCGGATCGTGGCCATTCCCGGGTCTCAGTAAAGTGGCCATCTGCGCGGACGTGGGCACGGATCACGTTAATGGCCTCACACCCGACTTTACCATGTTTTCGCACCCGTTACCCAATGGTAAAATCGGGCCCTCAGACTCATTGACCCGAACTTAGTTTATTCTTTTTTAGATCTTAACAATGATGGACTGTATCCCCAAGCCGATGAAATATTTGGGTCTCAGGCAATCATGTTTTTTTTTAGCAACAACGTCAGGGATATGCAACCTCAGGTGGTGCTTGGAGCCAATCTGTTTCCCTCTGGAATACCTGACGTCTGATATCTTCTCTATAACCAGAAGCGAGGATGCCAAGTTTGCAGTTTTACTTGTCATGCTGACTCAAGCTTTATTTGTCAGCTGCGCTCCTGCATTCTTGCCCCAGAGCTGAAAGTTCTGGATCTAAGTCCCAGTCCAGGTGCAAATGAGGACATAACTCTAGCCTGACACTCGAGGGCGGTGCTGAGGGAGTCTGCACTGCCAGGTCCGCTATCTTTTTTGGATGAGATATTAAATCCAAGGCCCTGTCCGCCCTCTTGGGTTGACATGAAAGATTCCATGGCATTATTTCAACAAGGGCTGAGAAATTCCTCAACTTATACCAGAAAACAAATAAACTGATGAACTATCTGATCACTAAACTTTTGAGCAGGATTTTCCGACAGCGCTTCTCCCAAAACTGGAAAATCCCGCCCGAGGTCAACGGATCTTTCCATGGGTGGCCCCCCCCCCCACTCCCCCCTGCCTGCTACAATTCCCATGGCGGGTGGGACAGGAAAATTCCCTCCGTTGTTTGTGTTGCCTTGTTGCGCTCAATTTTTAAAATTTATTCATGGGATGTGGGCGTTGTTGACTGGCCAACATTCATTGCCCATCCCTAGTGAGAGTCAACCACATTGCTGTGGCTCTGGAGTCACATGTAAGCCAAACCAGGTAAGGACAGCAGATTTCCTTCCCTAAGGGACATTAGTGAACCAGATGAATTTTTACGACAATCGACAAGGGTTTCATGGTCATCAACAGATTCTTAATTACAGATATTTTGAATTGAATTCAAATTCCACCATCTGCCGTGGCGGGATTCAAACCGGGGTCCCCAAGACATTAGCTGAGTTTCTGCATTAATAGTCTAGCAATAATACCACCAGGCCATCACCTCCCAATTGGCTGCCACGTTTCCATGGTAACAGTGACTATGCTTTAAATAGCCCTTCATTGGCATTGGGAGACATCTTGAGGACATCTTGGGAAAGGCACTATGTAAATGTAAGTCTTTCTTTTTAGAAAGTTCAGGATGACAGAGGGCACTGTGTGATGAGTCTCTAATATGGTGGACAACATTGAGCTGAGCTAAGAGGATAGGACCTGTGTTAAAATAGTCATTCAAAAGCCTTTCATTGAGGAATAATCTTTGAAGCACCAAGCCTTCTGCATGAAAGCAAGTCAGACAACAGCATATCACAAACAGCGATGGGATGAAATTCTGCTAAATCGTTTCTCTCTGGTGACGGAGATTGGGGGTAAGAATCTTGGTCAATGCACCAGACAAACGCCCTCTAATTCTTTAAGCAGTAACATGGGATCTTTGACATCCATCTGGAAAGGCCAGCAAATCCAAGGGGCACTGAAGACCAGAGATCTTACCTCAGTCACACAAAACAGTGGCATGGTGGTTAGCGCCGCTATCTCACAGCACCAGAGACCTGGCTTCGATTCCCGGCTTGGGTGATTGTCTGTGTGGAGTTTGCACGTTCTCCCTGTGTCTGCATGGGTTTCCTCTGGGTGCTCTGGTTTCCTCCCACATTCCAAAGGTGTGCAGATTAGATCGATTGGCCATGGTAAATTGGCCTTTAGTGTCCAAAGATGTGCGGGTTCGGTGGATTGGCCATGCTAAATTGCCCCTCAGAGTGAGGGGGATTAGCAGGGTAAATACATGGGGTTACGGGGATAGGGTCTGGGTGGGATTGCTGTGGGTGCAGGCTTGATGGGCCGAATGGCCTCCTTCTGCACTGCAGGGATTCTATGATTCTAAAATCTGTCTGTCATTGATGTGAAGGCTGATGAGATACAAAGAGGGTATCATAAGGCTCATTCTCTTAGCACTCACCTCTGGTGAACACACAGAGGAAATGCTGATCATTGTTTCTTGGCTTTGTGTACTTTTAAAATAAGGAGGGCAGAAAACCACTGTCTCCTTGTCTGCAATTACCCAGAGCTTATTCCCTGCAACCATCAATCCTCGGGATTGATTGGGAAATAATCCTTCCTAATGTTCTCCCTCTTGGCAAAGCCAAGGAGCAGAAACATCGGAATAGGAACAGGCCACTCATCACCATGCAGAGATTCCACTATTCAATTGATCCATGGTGGATCAGAACAGGCCTTGATCGAGTGAGTGCGGAGAGAATGCCCCCTCTTGTGGGGAAGAGCACAACTCGAGGCCACCAATATAAGATCATCACCAACAGGGAATTCAGAATTAACTCCTTTACCCATAACAAGGTGGAATGTTGAAGGTTGACACACGAAGCACAGACACATTTAAGGGGAAGCTGGATAAACATACAAGGGAGAAGGGAATGGAGGGTGATGATGGTGGTGGGTTTTTTCATTCATTCATGGAATTTGGGCATCACTGGTTTGGCCACACTTATTGCCCACCCCTAATTGCTCCTCAACTGGGTTGTCTTGCTAGTGCCATTTCAGAGAGGCATTTAAGTGTCAACCGCATTGCTGTGGCTCTGGAGTCACATGTAGGCCAGACCAGGCAGATTTCCTTCCCTAAAGGGCATTAGTGAACCAGATGGGTTTTTCCGACATCTCCTTTGACTCCTTGAGCTAACAAAGAAACTATCCAGCTTTGTTCTGAAAGCTCTGATTGATCTAACATTCACAGTCTTGTTGAGGGAGAGAGTTCCAAACTCCTACCACACTTAATTGACAACCATAGGACTGTCCTGTGGGGAGAGTGAGTTGATTTGTTTTTTATTTTGATTTAATTTATTATTGTCACATGTATTAGTATACAGTGAAAAGTATTGTCTCTTGCGTGCTATACAAAGCATACCGTTCATAGAGAAGGAAATGAGAGAGTGCAGAATGTAATGTTACTGTCATAGCTAGGGTGTAGAGCAAGATCAACTTAATGCAAAGTAGACCCATTCAAATGTCTGATGGCAGCAGGAAGGAAGCTGTACTTACGTCGGTTGGTACGTGTCCTCAGGCTTTTATATCTTTTTCCCGACGGAAGAAGATGGAAGAGAGAATGTCCGGGGTGCGTGGGGTCCTTAATTATGCTGGCTGCTTTACTGAGGCAGCAGGAAGTGTAGAGAGAGTCAATGGATGGGAGGCTGGTTTGCGTGATGGATTAGGCTACATTCTTGACCTGAACTGGGTTGGGTAATAGAATAATGGTAGGGGGGGGAGAAAGAAGTGGGCTACCGGTCACAAACAAATGCCGAGATATCTCCCCAACAGCAACAGTTCAGATAAAATATGCTGAGGCGGATAAAGAGTTAACTTCCTCACCTTTGTAAATCAGCTAAAAATGTTGGCTTATTCATTTGTTCAAGAACTGCAGAGCAAAGAATGTTTCTTTAATGGCTTTTAGTCAAATCTGAATTTATGAGCGGCAGTAAAGCATTTCTAATAGTTTGGCTGGACGCTGGAGACCCAATTTAACACTTGGCTGAGCTAAACCATAATCCATCTTACACATTTATTCTAAAATCTTTATTTACTATTGTTCTTTCTTGAACCACAGGGATCAACTTTTTCTGGTGCACAGATAGATTTTGATTGCCCTCACCCCCTCCCCCCCCCCCCCCCCGCCCCCCGCCTTTTTGCAGACAGAAGGTGGGCGGAGTCAATTGTTCCTTATGGACATCAGTGGTTTGAGCAATAGTAACAAACTGTGCGAAGAATTGAGCTTGACTGCACTCCAAATACACTCTGCAAACCTTGGACTCGCCTCACGCAGGGCAAGAAAAACATCTAAAGAGAAGGAAAGAAATGGTGTCTTCCAGCACTGAGGATATCCAAAAGGTCCTTTCCAGCCAATGAAGTACTGCTCTGGGAATGTAATCACTGTTGTAGTTTAGTTTATTTATTAGTGTCACAAGTAGGCTTACATTAACACTGCAATGAAGTTACTGTGAAAATCCCCTAGTCGCCACACTCCGACGCCTGTTCGGGTACACTGAGGGAGAATTTAGCATGGCCAATGCACCTAACCAGCACGTCTTTCAGGCTGTGGGAGGAAACCAGAGCACCCGGAGGAAACCCACGCAGACACGGGGAGAGTGTGCAAACTCCACACAGACAGTGACCCAAGCCGGGAATTGAACCCAAGTCCCTGGCGGCAGCAGTGCTAATCACTGCGCCATCACACCATCCATGGAAACACAGCGGCCATTTTGCACACAGCGTACTCCCACGGACAGCATTGAGATATATCACCAGATTATCTGTTCAAGGTGCTGGTAGAGGGACAAAATTTGGCCAAGGCACTGGGGTGAACTCATTTGCACTTTTTTTAAAAATAGTGCTACGGTGTCTTTTTACAACCACTTGAGGAGGCAGAGGTCTAATCTCCAGAACGGCATGTCCAATAGTGCTCTAGTCGCACAGTCAATCAAAGTTTATCTTTCCAATTCGATAATACAACAAAGGTGTCCAAATCCATTTGCAGACCACCCCTACATCTTAAAGCATACAACATTTATCAAAACAGGAACAGTGCGATGCCAAGTAAAATTCCTTCTTCTTTGGAGAAAATTTATGGCTTGAGACCTGACCTTTAAACAAAGGTTTAGGCGATGCTGCTTCATGATTTGGGTTGCTGTTTTAAAAAACTGATGGAAGAAATTCCAAAGCAACCATCATGGGTTAGAGGAGGCAAGATGTTGGGCAGACCCAACAATGAATATGCCTCCTGGAGGAACAGGTAAACTTGGCAAGTCTATTTTGGCATTGCTGCAGCCACACCAAATCCATCACTGGGACATGCTGGCATATTCATGGAAAGGAATGCGCTGGAAAAAGGAAAAACTGCCAAGTTTTTTTATTGGCTGCTACATGACTCCCACCCCACCACAGGGTGGCACGGTGGCACAGTGGTTAGCATTGCTGCCTCACATCACCAAGGATCCGCGTTCGATTCCCGGCTTCGGTCACTCTCTGTGTGAAGTCTGCATGTTCTCTCTGTGTCTAAGTGGGTTTCCTCCGGGTGCTCTGGTTTCCTCCCACAGTCCGAAAGATGTGCTGGTTCGGTGGCTTGGCCATGCTAAATTCTCCCTCAGTCTACCTGAACAGGTGCTGGAGTGTGGCGACTAGGGGATTTTCACAGTAACTTCATTGCAGTGTTAATGTAAGCCTACTTGTGACACGAATAAATAAACTGAAAACAGGCCATCTCAGTCATGGTCTGCTCTTTGCCAAGTGCTTCCCGGCTTGCTGTTTACCCCAATGTGCCCATTTGTTTGAATTCTAGGGTTTGCTGAATCACTATAAACACCATATGCATTTTGCATTGACCAATTGAAGAGCATTCGAAAGTTTTAACGCATTGCGCTGATTGCTGTAACTTTGGATTATATTTATTCAAGGCTTCGAGTGCTGATGACCTTGAATCAGAGACAAAGGGTATCATGCTCGCAGTTCAGATTTACAACCATCCACTGTACTTTAATTATAGAATCAAAACACTGCTGATTGCACACATTCGGTTGTAGAGGAGACTGGAATATAACCTGACGTACTTGACGATGGAGCGAAGGTCTGCAAAACTGTTAGGTTGCAAAAAACTTCAAGAAGTGAAGGTGCACCATCTGGTAATAGCGTACAAACCTATAGCACATTCACCAACAACAGAGGTTATCTATAGATATTGACGCGCGATATAACTCACGAGGCTAGAGATGCTCGAGGAAATAAAGGCTTTTATTGACTACTACAATAGAGCTACCATATATAGTACACGATCCCAGACTGAGTGGTCCCAGACAGAGCAGTGACCTTTATACCTCTCCCAGGAGGCGGAGCCCGACTGGGATGTACCATAATAACTATAATACAGGTAGAACAGCCCAACCCTAACCCCAACAGTAACATGCAGAACAACCCAACCCTAACCCCAACAGCAACATATATACAGACTCATAGTACTGGCCAGACCCTGGCTCAGTACTACCTGGTGGGAACCAACGATGGTTCACCACAGATATATATATATATATATACATACCACCATATAGTCACATATTGACAGAGATAGATAGCATCATATAGTCAAGATTCTGGCCACAAAGCCCTCCGATCTCGCATTTGTGTTTTTTGGGCTCAAGCCTTTCCTTTTCAGCCTGACTTAGTTCTGGTCCCACAAGCATTAGATATCCATCAAAATCTCATCCAATGGCCCATTCTAGATGCACAAGCCTAGCCGATGGGGAAAGACTATTTGACGGCAGAGGGCATTGTAACTAAGCACCATTTATCCAAAACTGAACACACACACGTTCACGCAGGTATACAAGCCAGTGATTTCAGGAAGGAATCTGGGCTGATATTTCTGCCCTCTTATGTAAGGCAGCTGTTATAGTCCACCTGTCACCATCCCAAATGTGTTCTATTGGGGTGGCACAGTGGTTAGCACTGCTACCTCACAGCACCAGGGACCCAGGTTCGATTCTGGCTTTGAGTAACTGTCTGTGTGGAGTTTGCACGTTCTCCCCGTGTCTGCATGGGTTTCCTTCGGGTGCTCCAGCTCCCTTCCACAGTCCAAAGGTTAGGTGGATTGGCCATGGTAAATGCATGAGGTTACAGGGTTAGGTTAGGCCTGGGTAAAATGTTCTTTCAGGGAGTCAGTGCAGATTTGATAGGCTGAATGGCCTCCTTCTGCACTGTGGGGAATCTATGATCCCTGCGATCTGATAACTCAGTACAGGTCAATGATTACTTGTGAACCCGCTGTAGTCCCTGCAGCTCAGTAGCACACCAAGTTGTACACTTCCACAGCGGGTTTTTGTGAAAGACCCAATTTATTATTAATTGACAAAGAAGCTCCATCATGTTGGAATACAAAGCTAGTCTCAGTAATGGTGACCTTGGCAACTATTAACAATAGTACAAAATTATGAGGGGCATAGATAAAATCATAGACTCCTACAATGCAGAAGGAGGCCATTCGGCCCTTTGACCCTGCACTTACCACAATCCCACCCAGGCCCTATCTCCATAATCCCATGCATTTAACCCAGCTAGTCCCCCTGACACTAAGGGGCAATTTAGCATGGCCAATCCACCTAACCCGCACATCTTTGGACTGTGGGAGAAAACCGGAGCACCCGGAGGAAACCCACGCAGACATGGGGAGAACGTGCAAACTCCACACAGACAGTGACTCAAGTCGGGGATCGAACCCGGGTCCCTGGCACTGTGAGGCAGCAGTGCTAACCACTGTGCCACTGTGCCGCCCAATAGGTAGGGTAGATAGGAAGAAATTTTTCCCCATAGCAGAGGGATCAATAACAAGGGGGAATGTATTTGAGGTACGGGATATTTAGAGGGGATTTGAGGAGCAACCTTTTCACCCTGAGGGTGGTGGAATTCTGGAACCCACTGCCTGAAAGAGAAAGGCGAGAACCCTCACAACATTTAGGAAGCATTTAGATGAGCAACTGAAATGCCATAGTATACAAGGCTATGGACCAAGTACTGGAAAATGGGATTCGAATAGACATGTGCTTGATGGCACAGACACAATGGGCCAAAGGGCCTCTTTCTGCATTGTAAAACTCTATGGCAGAATTTTCTCGTCCCATCCGCCATGGGAATCGTAGCGGGCGGGACACCGTTCATGCAAAGGTCAGGTAACCTTGGACAGGATTTTCCGGCCTTGGGGCGAGCGCAGCCAGAAAATCCCACCCATCGATTCTAATTGTTGTACAAACCCGTCTAGCTCTCCAATGTCCTTTGAGGGAAGGAAATCTGCCATCCCGACTCTGTCCAGCCTACATGTGACTCCAGACCCACAGCAATGTGGTTGCCTCTTAACTGCCACTCAAGTTCAAGGGCAATTAGGGATGGGCAACAAACACTGGCCTTGCCAGCGATGCCCACGCCCCATAAAAGAATGAAAAATATCATGAAGAGGGTTTCATTTTCAGGGCAATGAAAGATTCATCGAGGGAACAGCAAGAGCAATTCAACAATAAGGTCACAGCTTGGCATTCTTTGGCAAATAGTCACACCACTTAACAACTGAACTCTCTTACCGTCCCTGTGCCTGGCTGTGAACACAGAGGTGAGGTGATTGCTGTACTTGTTGTATTATATAATATACAAAGTGGCTCATTAGCAGCCAGGGAGTCCATCTGCCAAAAGGGTGTGAAATGGTGGAGATGAATGTAAGATTCAGAGGAAGGAAGGTGGCTAGTTGGCGGGGGTTGCAAACTCAGATAAAATAGGCAGCTGAGACCTGGGCCTAGGTTTTGGAACCCCTGGGTTCTGAGTCGGGAGACTTCCCGGTTCAGCAAGCCCGACCTTTAAGGAAAGCCACCCACGGGTGAGATTTTCAGTTGGGGTCAGCAAGTTGAAACAGGAGTCGGGGCGGGCAACCCCTGAATGAACCCACAAGTTGCTGGGCGCAAGGCCTGCCTCTGTGACTTGGCGCTGTGTTTAAGTAAATAAAATACAATGATAAAACACAAACATCCCTCAGCCACCCCCGCACACACCCACTGTGCCTCATCTATACCAGTCTATGCCAAAACATGGCCCCAACTAATCCCCATGGCCCCACACCGCTTTGCCAACTTAAGTACACTCTACCCGCCCCCATTTGCCCCTTAATCTTAGTGCCTACTCATTCCAAACCATGCCCCACCACCTTTTGCCCTTACACTGCCATACCAACTTATCTGGTATACTTGGGCAGTTCTTTGACAGCTTTGAAAATTTGTAGGTAACTTTGACACGTTTGACACCTGGAAAACATTGATACATTTGATAGATTTGACACTTCCTTTAATTCCATTAAAGACCTGCCCATTGAGCTTCATTGGAACAATATCAGAGGGTGAGGTCAAAGAGGGCTGAGTTGGAGTGGGATGGAGAATTGATGTTGTGTAAACCATGCCCATTTCTTGCTAATTTACCTGTAATGTTCAATCACTTTATTCTGAAGGGATACAAGGCGATCACATGCTACCTACATTCATATTGAGAAGTACGTTTTTAGAACTGAATAATCTCATTCGCGATAGACAACATGGTTTTGTACGAGGGAGGTCATGCCTCACAAATTTGGATGAGTTTTTTGAGGAGGTGACAAAAATGATTGACGAGGGAAGGGCCGTGGATGTCGTCTACATGGATTTTAGTAAAGCATTTGACAAGGCCCCTCATGGCAGGCTGGTGCAAAAGGTTAAATCTCACGGGATCAAAGGTGAACTAGCTAGATGTATACAGAACTGGCTTGGCCATAGAAGACAGAGGGTAACAGTGGAGGGGTCTTTTTCTGATTGGAGGTCTGTGACAAGTGGTGTTCCGCAGGGCTTTGTACTGGGACCTCTGCTGTTTGTGATATATATAAATGATTTGGAGGAAGATGTAGCTGGCGTGATCAGTAAGTTTGCGGACGACACAAAGATTGCTGGAGTTGCGGATAGTGATGAACATTGTCAGAGAATACAGCAGGATATAGATAGGCTGGAAAATTGGGCGGAGAAATGGCAGATGGAATTTAATCCGGATAAATGCGAAGTGATGCATTTTGGTAGATCTAATGCAGGGGGGAGCAATACAATAAATGTCAGAACCAAGAGGAGTATAGACACATAGAGGGATCTGGGTGTGCAAGTCCACAGGTCCTTAAAGGTGACAGCACAGGTGGAAAAGGTGGTGAAGAAGGCATATGGCATGCTTGCCTTTATTGGACGGGGCATAGAGCATAAAAGTTGGCATATGATGTTGCAGTTATATAGAACGTTGGTTAGGCCACATTTGGAATACTGCGTTCAGTTCTGGTCGCCACACGACCAGAAGGACGTGGAGGCTTTGGAGAGAGTGCAGAAAAGGTTTACCAGGATGTTGCCTGGTATGGAGGGTATTAACTATGAGGAGAGATTGAGTAAACTAAGGTTGTTCTCCCTGGAAAGACGGAGGTTGAGGGGCGACCTAATAGAAGTTTATAAAATTATGAAGGGCATAGATAGGGTGAACAGTTGGAAGCTTTTTCCCAGGTCAGAAATGACAAACATAAGGGGTCATAAGTTCAAGGTAAGGGAGGCAAGGGTCAATACAGATGTGCGGGGGACGTATTTTACACAGAGGGTGGTGGGGGCCTGGAATGCACTACCAAGCAAGGTGGTTGAGGCAGACACACTAGGGTCATTTAAGACTTATCTAGATAGCCACATGAACAGACTGGGAATAGAGGGATACAAACGGATGGTCTAGTTAGGAACACAAGATCGGTGCAGGCTTGGAGGGCCGAAGGGCCTGTTCCTGTGCTGTATTGTTCTTGGTTCTTTGTTCTTTGTTATTTGTTTTAATGGCATCTCCACACCCACACTGTTTGTTACCCCTTTGGGGGAATGGTGGGGGAAGGATTCTCGAGGCCATTCAACTGTGTTATGAACACTCCTTCCATGGCCAACAGGTCCTGGTGTTGGACTCTAACATGGAGCTTCTGATGCAGAGGTGGGGATGTTACCTCCTGTGCCACAGGACTTCCTTGTCTGTATTCCATTTTTCAATGCCCTTATCCTCCTGTCAAAATTACTTTGTTTGATCCTTTCTATGAACTTTTTTTAAAATTCATTTTACGGGGTGTGAGCAAGGCCAGCATTTATTGCCCAATCCTAGTTGCCCTTCAGAAGGTGGTGGTGAGCTGCCTTCTTGAACCACTGCAGTCCATATGGTGTAGGCAGACCCACAGTGCTGTTAGAGAGGGAGTTTCAGGATTTTGACCCAGTAACAATGAAGGAACGGTGATATATTTCCATGTCAGGACAGTGAGTGACATGGATTAAAAGTGACTACAAGCCCAGGATTTCCAGGGTGCCACTTGTAGATGGATAAGTGGCACCCGCCACGGTGGCAGGGCAGCACAGTGACATGGTCATTAACACTGCTGCCTCACAGCGCCGGCGACCTGGGTTCAATTCCGGCCTCGGGTGACTCTCTGTGTGGAGTCTGCACATTTTCCCCGTGTCTGGGTGGGTTTTCTCCGGGTGCTCCAGTTTCCTCCCACATTCCAAAGATGTGCGGGTTAGGTGGATTGCCCATACTAAATTGCCCCTTAGCGTCAGGGGGATTAGCAGGGCAAATACATGGGGTTACGAGGATAGGGCTTGGGCGGGATTGTTGTTGGTGTAGGCGCGATGGGCCAAATGGCCTAATTCTACACTGTAGGGATTCTATGATTCTATTCCATGATAAGAGGGGTGCAGATAAGTAATCTGCATCCGGTGTCACAGTGTAGCGGAAACCTCATCACGAACAGAGAAAACACCAGAAAGTCGGAAGGAGCACAAGTTCACTTCAAACAACTGGACTGTGATTCTCAAGAGCTATATAAATCTGTAAGTAATGTCACATAAGATCTACAATTTTTTCAATCGGTGCAGTTATGTTTATTGCAATATAAAGTGGAAACTGAGAGGACAGCGGCACTCTATGCAACAGATTTATCAGCAATCATTGACAGGCACTATCCAAGCAACAGCACAAAGAAATTAGGGTAACAAATAAGGTTTACGAATGTGTCAGAACACATAGGAGTTTATGATGAATCCGTACACTTCAGTTGCTGTTGCTGACAAAAAGAAGGATTCCTGTAGCATTTGTGGAATGATATGCTCGTGGAAAAATTGAGAGCGCATCATGGAGACATTTAACCCTGAGGTGGAGAGTTGCCGTGTTATTGGCCCTGGGTTATTCACTGAAGACAGAAACATCAAGCAGAGAGAATCGCATGGAATTTGCTTGACTTTCCATCCGTTTCAAGTAATGGATGTGTGGTGCTCTCCAAACTTCCTCTATGGGAGGATATAATATAGTCTGATGTATGTAACGAAGCACTTTCAGAGACTTCATTAGCGAACAACAAGGTATCTTTTGTGGAAACCTATCCACCATCTACAAGGCACAAGTCAGGAGTGTGATGGAATACTCCACACTTGCCTGGACGGGTGCAGCTCCAACAACACTCAAGAAGCTTGACACCATCCAGGACAAAGCAGCCCGCTTGATTGGCAACACATCTTCAAACATCCATTCCCTCCAGCACCTACGGTCAGCAGCAGCAGTGTGTACTATCTACAAGATGCACTGCAGCAATTCACCAAAGATCCTTAAACAGCATCTTCCAAACCCACGGCCACTTCCATCTAGAAGAACAAGGGCAGCAGATACATGGGAACACCACCACCTGCAAGTTCCCCTCCAAGCCACTCACCATCTGACTTGGAAATATATCGCCGTTCCTTCGCAGTCACTGGGTCAAAATCCTGGAATTCCCTCCCTAATGGGATTGTGGGTCAACCCACAGCACATGGACTGCAGCGATTCAAGAAGGCAGCTCACCACCACCTTCTCAAGGGTAACTAGGGATGGGTAATAAATGCTGGCCAGCCAGCGACACCCATGTCCCATGAATGAATAAATAAAAACAAGGTATTTATTAACGAGTCATGTAGAGCAGCAATATTCTAGAATTCCTCTGCCTGGGGAAACTCCTAACAAGATTAGGGAGAATCCTAAGATATTCTATAAATACATCAAGGGGGAGAGGGTAAGCAAGGAAAGAATAGAGTCCATTAGTAACCAAGGGGGCAATCTGTGTGAAGGCACAGGACATTGGAAGGATGTTAAATGAATACTTCTCATCGGTCTTCACTCAGAAGGAGAATGTAGGTACAGAATTCAAGAAAAGGGACCGTGAGGAACTTGCACAGTTTGATTTAGGAAATGAGAAGGTATTGGAAGCTCTGAGGGACTTAAAAATGGACAAGTGCCCATGTTTGGGTGAATCCCAGGCTGCTGTGGAAGGTGAGGCAGGAAATTACAGGGCCTTTGACACAAAATTTTGAATTCCTCTCTGGCCACGGAGGACGTGACAGAGGGCTGGAGCATGGCTAAGATGGTTCCTGAATATTCCAGGGCCAATAACACGCCAGCTCTCCACCTCAGGGTTAAATGTCTCCATGAGGTTTGATTTGATTTGGTTTGATTTATTATTATGGCATGTATTAGTGTACAGTGAAAAGTATTGTTTCTTGCGCGCTATACAGACAAAGCATACCGTTCATGATGCTCCCTCCAGCATGGCTTAGTTTGGACAGATCAAGTTTGCAATTGGATGGCTTCAAAAGTTGATATGATGCGAATAATTCCACAGATTAGCATCAAGCTTTAGAGTAACGCTAAGTGACGATACCGAGAGGGGGGCAGATAAACACTTCAAGGAGCAGCGAGGGATAATCAAGGTGACTACAACAGCATGGATTTATATGGCACCTTTAATAAAGTAAAATGGGCCAAGGTGCTTCCCAGGATTGCTATCAAACAGAAATTGATACCAAACTTACCTCTTTTGCATGTCGTAATATCGCCCTAATGTGGCTCAATGCTGACTTCATTCTGACTGCACACCTTTAGAGTGCCTAGGAATGGTTCATAACATTATAGTCCTTCATATATACAAGTGGTTATCACTGCTGCCTCACAGCGCCAGGGACCTGGGTCAATTCCAGCCTTGAGTCACTTGGGAGTTTGCATGTTCTCCCTGTGTCTGCGTGAGTTTCCTCCGGGTGCTCCGGTTTCCTCCCACAGTCCAAAGATGTGCAGGTTAGGTGGATTGGCCATGCTAAATTGCTCCTTGGTGTCCAAAGATGTATAGGTGAGGTGGATTAACCATGGTAAATATGCGGGGTTACAGAGATAGGATGGAGGGGAGGTGGAATGCTGTTTCAGAAGTTGTCCCTCAGTGTACTCGGACAGGTGCTGGAGTGTGGCGACTGGGGGATTTTCACAGTAACATCATTGCAGTGTTAATGTCAGCCTACTTGTGGCACTAATGAATAAATTTAAAATAATCTTTTACCAGCTGAATGACCGACTGTGAAGTTCTAGCACGTTACATCTCTAATTTTTTCCCAACTTAATGGAAGATCATCGATCTGCAAGGTTAACTAAGGAGCAGTGCTTGAAGCTCGTGATACCAAATAAACCTGTTGGACTTCAACCTGGTGTCGTGAGACTTCTTACAGTACCCACTCTAGTCCAACACTGGCATCTCCACATCTCAGCAGGGATGCCAGCATTGGACGAGAGTGGGTACTGTAAGAAGTCTCAGGACACCAGGTTAAAGTCCAACAGGTTTATGTGGTGTCACGAGCTTTCGAGCACTGCTCCTTTATCAGGTGAGTGCCCTGGTGAAGGATCAGCGCTCCAAAAGCTTGTGATACAAAATAAACCTGTTGGACTTTAATCTGGTGTCCTGAGACTTCTTACTGCATCCCTGCTGAGCCCATCCTGAATTTCTGGACTTTTATTTCTGCTCAGTATCCCTACGGTATGATCTGAAAAAAATTGCCTTGCCTTTCACTGTTTTCCTTGTGGGATCGGAGTGGAGCTCAGCGTGTTGGATTAAACAGTTCGCCTTCAAGCGCACGTACCTTCACCTGCTGTGCCTCCCTCAGCCCATCTCAGAGCTACCAAAGGTACTTTGATGAAACAGTTCCCTATTTTTACACTTCACTTCAGAGCGATGTGCTGTGTATTTGGAGAGTTCAGAACCAAAGTTGAATGGATCTTACAGAATCGTAGAATCTCTACAGTGTAGAAGCAGGCCATTCGGCCCATCAAGCTTACACCAACACTCACTCATACCCTTATCTCTGTAACCCCATGTATTTACCCTGCTAATAGCCCCGACACTAAGGGGCAATTTACCATGGCCAATCTACCTAACCTACACATCTTTGGAGTGTGAGAGGAAACTGGAGCACCCGGAGGAAACCCACACAGACATGGGGAGAATGTGCAAACTCTATACAGTCACCTGAGGCAGGAAGTGATCAGGGGTCCCTGCCGCTGCGAGGCAGCAGTGCTAACCACTGTGCCACCCAATCCTGCTGGCAATAACTCAGGAGGTAAATAATGGAATCAGTTTTTTAAATAATCAATGTTAAAAACAAAATTCTTTGAACAGCATTGTGTAACTGGTTATCAAAATATTGAACCTGGAGGGAGTGCAAGGATGGTTCACTAATCTGCATGCTGGGATAATGAGATTGTCTGACAAGGAGGGATTGAGTAGTCAACCTTTTGGGCTAAACCAATTAAACTGAATCAAATTAACTAAGGGACAAATTAATAGGGGCAGCTCCCAGAAGGTGGGGAACCGCCCGAAACAAAAAGCAAAATGGAAAGGAAACTTAAAACATCAAACTAAAATGTGATGAAAGGGGTCGATAATGCACCCCAGCCCCTGCGGTGCCCAGCGGGCACGGAAGGCAGCGACAGTGCCCACGGACACCGCATGCTCCCTCTCCAGGAATACCCGGCTGCCAATGTAGCCGTGGGCAGAGGGACAGACAGTCGGGTCAGACGACCCCCTTGGTCACCCACTGCCTGGACCCGTTGATGGCAAGTTTTGCCAGGCCAAGGAGCGGGTTCACGAGGAGGTCCTCCGCCTTCCCCGCCCCCCTCCGCACCGGGTGCCCATAGATCAGGAGCGTGGGACTGAAGTGCAAACAAAACATCAATAAAAGGTTTTTGAGAAAATTAAAAAGGTTGTGAAGAGAGAGTAATCTGGACCTTTATTCCCTGGAGTTTAAAAGACTGAGAGGTGATCTTGTTAAAGTATATAAATTTCCTCATGGGCTTGACAGGTTTGATGCGGAGGAATTGTATTCCCCTAGCTGGGAAATCTAGGACTCAGGGTCACAGTCTCAGGATGAGGGATTGATCATTTCAGGTTGAGATGAGGAGTATTTCTTCATCCAAAGGCTCGTGAATCTTTGGAATTCTCTATTTCAGAGGGCCATGGATGCTCAGCCTTTAAATATGTTGAAGACAGTGGTTGGCAGAATTTAGGCAGTAGGGGAATTGGAAACAGTGTGAGAGGCTAGAGTTGAGATACGTTCACTATTGCTAAATGATGGAGCAGGCTCGAAGGGCCAAATTGCCCCTTGGTGTCCCGAGATGTGTAGGCTTGATGGATTAGTTCCGGTGAATTTGCTGGGTTGCAAGGATAGGGCTGGGGGAAGGCCTGGGTGGGATACTTTGTCAGGGAGCCAGTGCAGACTCGCCAGGCCGAATGGCCTCCTTCTGCACTGTGGGGATTCTACGATCCTATGAAATGGCTGACCCCAGCTCTGGTTTCTTATGCTCTTATCCAACATTCTCCTGCACAGCGCTCCTCAGAACAGCACACCTTCAGCTGTAGTCATTCGCCTGCCTCCAGACATCTCACATCTTACCACCACACTCACCCTCACCCTATTGCCCTCTGCACTCATGTCTCGTAACCACCCTCCAATCCTGCACATGCCATTTCTAGCACCTATAACTCCCAGCTTTCTACTTGCAGAAGAGAGTGTTGACGTCTGATCAATTGCATTATTAAGGATTGTTAATGTCAATTACAGTAAAGTTACAAGGTTAAGAGAAACAGGTGATGGGTGTTAATTGTCTTTGAGCATACATTACTATGTGCATATTTGCCGGGGCACTGGGTTGTGTGGGAGGAGAGCTTTGAGACTGAACAAGTCAATAAATTCTCTCGATAAATGAAAGTTCTGTGGCTTGCTTTCCATTTCACTAACCGGCTTGGATCCTGTTTACAGAAAGAGAGAGAAATGGCTGATTCCGACTCCTCTTTCCTCAGCTCTTATCCAGCATTCGTCTGCACAGCACTCCTCAGAACAAGACAACTTCAGCTCCACTCGTTCGTCTGCCTTTAGACATTTCATGTCAGCACGATGGCACAATGGTTAGCACTGCAGTCTCACAACGCCAGGGACCCGGGTTCAATTCCCAGCTTGGGTCACTGTCTGTGCGGAGTCTGCACATTCTCTCCGTGTCTGCATGGGTTTCCTCCGGGTGCTCCGGTTTCCTCCCACAGTCTAAAAGACGTGCTGGTTAGGTGTATTGACCATGTTAAATTCTCCCTCAGTGTACCCGAACAGGTGCCGGAGTGTGGCAACTGGGGGATTTTCACAGTAACTTCATTGCAGTGTTAATGTGAGCCTACTTGTGACATTAATAAATAAATTTCGAAAAATGAAAAAAAAATCTCTATTTGAACAGCCACCACACCCATCCTTGCCCTATTGCCCTCTACATTCATGCCGCACAGTCCTCCTATCCTTGGGGGTGGCAATGTCCTTGGTGAGGATAGATGGGAGGGTGCAAATGAGGGTTTGGTCCTCCAGGGATAGGCACATTGACAGTCACTGGCAATATGGCGGCTCCGTGGCACAATGGTTAGCACTGCTGCCTCACAGCACCAGGGTCCCAGGTTCAATTCCAGCCTCGGGTCACTGTCTGTGTGGAGTTTCCACGATCTCCCCGTGTCTGTGTGGGTTCCCTCCAGGTGCTCCGGTTTCCTCCCTCAATCCAAAGATGTGTGAGTTAGGTTGATTGGCCATGATAAATTGACCCTAATGTCGGGGGATTAGCAGGGTAAATGTGTGGGGTTACGGGAATAGGGCCTGGGTGGGATTGTGGTCGGTACAGACTCAATGGGCTGAATGGCCTCTTTCTGTACTGTAGGGATTCTATAATTCTTCTATGAATATGTGCCCACATATCCCATTGGGAAAGAGGTCTTTTTCTAGGGGATGTCGACAATAACTGCTGTGAAAATCTGAGCCCCCTGAAGCGCTGGCCTTCACCTAAATCAAGAGAGTTGATCCTCTGTCTATGGGCAATGTGTTGTGAATTTCATCTCCTTTGAGCTTGGTCCCTGTCCATCTCCCCCTGTCCTGTGGAGCAGCATGTGATTGAGGGGAAGGCCACTGCTACTGTTCATGTTCCAGATGTTATTCCCCTTGTTTCTCAGAGGTGCAGAGGTTGCTCCCGTGCTATGGCGAACCAGTGAAGTGCAACGGAAGATGAGGAAAGTGCAAGGCGAGGCGACTGTCAAGAAATTTGCAATCACGCGTAAAGAACTGAAATTACTCTCTGAGAAGGAATGCTTCGAGCAGCAACCTTTCACCTGGCCATGGCTGCAGATCTTCAGTTTCATTGATCAAAGGTTTTGCGGTTGTTGGTTTCAAAGAAGAATTATCCCCCGTTGCAAATGCACCTGAGTGACCACCCCCACAACCACCCCCCCCCTCCCCCTCCTCCCTCCCCGTCCCGGTATATTGCCAACAGTTGCCAAACCAGTCCGCTGGCTATTAAAGCCATAATTCATGATTTAAGAGTCACTTAATTACCCACAGATCCAAGGACATTTGCCCATCAGCAGCAAATCTGCCAAGGGAGGGCGGGGGATGGGGAGGGGGTGGGGTGGGGGAGCTAAAGGTGGGCAGGGTGATGTTAGGACCCTGACCTGACACCATTCTTAAGGGTTTTGACTCCTTGCACCCAAACCTGCCTTCCGAGCTTGCAAATGTTCCAGCACCGTCCCCCCCACCACCGCACCCCCGTCCCTCCAACACCCCTTCCACTCCATGAGTTCCCAATTGATTTCTGGGTGGTTAGCCAGAATTTTACCACCATGCCATCCCTGGGATCAGAGGTGGGTGAGTCTCTCAGAACCGAATTCTCCCTTTGCCTCGGCGGGATTTTCTGAGCTCGAGCGAGGCCGTTGAATCTTCAGGGATCTTGGTGTACCAGAATAAAACACGATGAATATAACAAACAGACCACCAGCAAAGAATAGACAAAGATACACAATCAAGGGACAGGAATGGGGCGGCACAGTTTTACAGTGATCACCACTGCTGCCTCACAGCACCAGGGACCCGGGTTCGATTCCCGGCTTAGGTCACTGTCTGTGTGGAGTTTGCACGTTCTCCCCGTATCTTCGTGGGTTTCCTCCGGGTGCTCCGGTTTCCTCCCACAGTCCAAAGATGTGCGGGTTAGGTGGTTCAGCCACACTAAATTGCCCTAGTGTCAGGGGGACTAGCTAGAGTAAATACACGGGGTTATGGGGCGTGTGTGGGATTGTGGTCGGTGCAGAATCGATGGGCTGAATGGCCTCCTTCTGCACTGTTGGGATTCTATGGAGTTTCTACTCTATGGAATCCACCCTAGCAGATATGACTCAGATATTGCTACCATACCTGCCTTAAATTTATACCTCAAAAACTTGTTTTTAAGTCATTAGTGGGACATGGGCGTCGCTGGCTGACCAGCATTTATTGCCCATCACTAGTTGCCCGAGGGCAGTTGAGAGTCAATCACTTTGCTGTGGCTCTGGAATCACATGTAGGCCAGACCGGGTAAGGACGGCAGATTTCCTTCCCTAAAGGGCATTAGTGAACCAGATGGGTTTTTCCGACAATTGACAATGGCTTTGTGGTCTTAATTCCAGATTTTTAAAAATTGAATTCAGATTCCACCATCTACCGCGGCGGGATTCGAACTCACGCTCCCAGAACCTCAGCTCAGTTGCTGGCCTAGCGATAATACCACTCGGCCGTCAGCTCCCCTTGCCATCACACAAGCCCCAAAGTCATTGTGACATTGATACATGCGCAATAATTTCAAGGAGGGTTTGCAAGCACCTGCTGCCTGGCAATTTTTTTTTTACAGTTTGTTCTACTTTCCTGACAGTTGTGAAAGTGGGATGTTTATATGGATTGCACTACTCAAACTGTCAAAGCTGATATTAGCTCCAAAATTCACCGTGAACAGCAGCTGTCCACAGCGATCTTTAGAATTACCAATCTGACTGCACTGTGAGCCTCGGTGTCACGACTTTGATGATTTTATTAACAGGTTTCTACAGCTATAGGCTTCTGTTGGCCCTGATTTGATTTCAATAATATAATGATCAGGATGTCAGATATTAAAGTCGGAATCTGTAAGGATTGCAGCATCAGTAATGGGTTTATGGCAGTTGGTGGAAGAGCAGTGTTTGCAGGTTTCCTGCAAGTTGTGGGAGTGACAATAGTAAGCTTTTGAACTGTTGTGTTAATTCCTTGTGTTGTACATTTTAAATCGCGGAGATATGTGGATTTTGATTTATTATTGTCACATGTATTAACATACGGTGAAAAGTATTGTTTCTTGCGCGCTATTCAGACAAAGCATACCGTTCACAGAGAAGAAAAGGCGAGAGTGCAGAATGTAGTGTTACAGTCATAGCTAGGGTGTAGAGAAAGATCAACTTAATGCAAGGTAAATCCATTCAAAAGTCTGACAGCAGCAGGGAAGAAGTTGTTCTTGAGTCGGTTGGTACGTGACCTCAGACTCTTGTATCTTTTTCCCGACGGAAGAAGGTGGAAGAGAGAATGTCCAGGGTGCGTGGGGTCCTTAATTATGCTGGCTGCTTTGACGACGCACCGGGAAGTGTAGACAGAGTCAATGGATGGGAGGCTGGTTTGCATGATGGATTGGGCTACATTCACGACCTTTTGTAGTTCCTTGCGGTCTTGGGCAGAGCAGGAGCCATACCAAGCTGTGATACAACCAGAAAGAATGCTTTCTATGGTGCATCTGTAAAAGTTGGTGAGCATCATAGCTGACATGCCAAATTTCCTTTGTCTTCTGAGAAAGTAGAGGCGTTGGTGGACTTTCTTAACTATAGTGTCAGTATGGGGGGACCAGGACAGGTTGTTGGTGATGTGGACACCTAAAAACATGAAGCTCTTGACCCTTTCTATGCATCCCCGTTGATGCAGACAGGGGCGTGTTCTCCTTTACGCTTCCTGAAGTCGATGAAAATCTTCTTCGTTTTGTTGACATTGAGGGAGAGATTATTGTTACCGCACCGGTTCACCAGATTCTCTGTCTCATTCCTGTACTCTGTTTCATCATTGTTTGTGATCCGACTCACTACGATGGTGCCGTCAGCAAACTTGAAAATCGAAGGAGATGGCACGAATTTCTATGTGCGTTATAGGTTTTATCCGTGGTGCTTTGACATGTCTGTCCCATGTTTGCAGCTCCAGCTTCCAGCTTTTTCTACGCTTTGTTTACTTTCTCCAAGTCCACACCCAGGCTTAACGAGTCAAGCACAGTGAGCATCAACAGGCTGCAGACTCACAAAATCAAACGCAAAACAATTGAACACCGACTGCGTGTCTTATTCCCAAAGGTTTCTGGACTTTACAAGGGGTTTATGTTTATGGGCATGTGGCCTCACTCCCAGAGATGGGAGGGTCGGTGGGGGATATTGCAGAATCCCAAACATTCACGGTAATGCTGATAATTTGCACCTGAGCTTTCACAGTGTTATAACTCCTTAACTTTGTGCTCCAAACAGGGTGCGCCTCTGCCAGCAGAACGCATCAGCACATGTTAAAAATCCTCGCACCCAGTACAATTCCCACTGGGTGAGAGTTTGCACCAGGAAATCTACTTGGATTGGCCTTCAGTCGGGTCTGAAATCATAGATCCCATCGCCATTGAAGAATCTATTCGAAGGTACTCCCAATGATTGATGACCACAGGGAGGAACCTGGCATTAAAGAGACGTGACATTGATGCAACACTGTGAAGCTTTGAAATAAAATGAAAATGGCAGTCAAAGGTGTTATCAATGTAGAAATAGATTAAATGAGAACATTTTACATCTATGGTATTACCCCCTAGGTCCCCCTCCTTTCCCTTGAGTAATAGACAGCAGGGGCAAAAAGGGTTCAGCAGCTTGTCTATAGGGTAAATGCACACTCAGAATCACAGAATTGTTACAACGCAGAAGGCGGCTTTTCGGCCCATCGTGTCTATATCAGCTGTCGAAATGAGCATTATGACTTATTGTCATTCCCCTGCCTTTTCCCTCTACCCCTGCACATTGCTTCTACTCAAATAAACATCTAATGCCCTCTTGAGTGCCTCGATTGAACCTGCCTCCCCCACACGTACAGGCAGTGCATTCCAGACCTGAGCCACTTGCTTTATGGTTTTTTCTCACATCATATTTGCTTCTTTTGCAAATCACTTTAAATCAGTGCCCTCTCATTCCCAATCCTTTTACGAGCAAGGATAGTTTCCTCCTATTTACTATGTCCATTCCCCTCACGATTTTGAACACCTCTATTAAATTTCCTCTTAGCCTTCACCTTCTCCAAGGAGAACAGTCCCAACCTCTCCAATCTATCCTCATAACTGACATTTCATGAACTGTCATCCCTGGAACCATTCCTGTATACCTCTTCTGCACTCTCTCCAATGCGTTCACATCCTTCCTGTAGTGTGATGCTCAGATCTGTGCATAATATTCCAGCTGAGGTCTAACTGGTGTCTTGAATAAGTTCATCATGATCTCCTTGCTTTTGTACTCTATGCCCCTATTAATTAAGCCCAGGATACTGTGTGCTTTATTAACTGTTCTCTCCACCTGAACTGCTACCTTCAATGATCTCTGCACATATATGCCCAGGTCCCCCTGCTCCTGCACCCCTTTAAGAATTGTACCCCTGATTCTGAATTGCCTCTCCATGTTTTTCCTACCAAAATGCATCACCTCACACCTCCACATTGAACTTCATCTGCCACCCATCTGCCCACTCCACCAACTTATCTATGGCCCTTTGAAGTTCAACACTGTCCTCCTCACAGTTTACATTGCTTCCACGTTTTGTGTCATCTTCAACTTTCAAATTATTCCCTCCGCTCCAAGATCCCAATCATTAACATTTATCGAGAAATGCAAGGGTCGCGTACTGAACCCTGGGGAACTCCACTGCAAACCTTCCTCCAGCCCCAAAAAATATCCATTGACCATTAGTCTCTGTTTCCTGTCACTCAGCTAATTTTACATCCACATTGCTACTGTACCTTTTATTCCATGAGCTATAACCTTTCTCACAAGTCTGTTGTGTGGCACTGTATCGAATGCCTTTTAAAGTCCATATACACCACATCAACAGCATTACCCTCATCAACCCTCTCTGTTACCTCATTAAAATCTCAGCAAGTTAATTAAATTTAATTATCCTTTAGAAATCCATGTTGGCTCCTCCTAGTCAACACACATTTTTCCATGTGACTACTAACTCTATCCCAAATAATTGTTTCTAAAAACTTCTCCATCATTGCACATTCTCTCCTTGTCTGCATGGGTTCCCTTCGGGCGCTTTGGTTTCATAGAATCCCTACAGTGCAGAAGGAGGCCATTCAACACATCAAGACTGCACCGACAATAATCCCACCTCGGCCCTATCCCCATAACCCCACATATTTACCCCGCTAATCCCTCTAACCTACGCATCCCGGGACACTAAGGGGCAATTTAGCTTAGCCAATGCACCTAACTCGCACATCTTTGGATTGTGGGAGGAAACTGGAGCACCCGGAGGAAACACACGCAGACATGGGGAGAATGTGCAAACTCCGCACAGATAGTGACCCAAGCCGGGAATCAAACCCAGGTCTCTCGGGCTGTGAGGCAACAGTGCTAACCACTGTGCCACTGTGCCGCCCGTTTCCTCCCACAGTCCAAAGATGTGCAGGTTAGATGTATTAGGCAATGGGAAATGTGTGGGGTTATGGGGATAGGGCAGGGGTGAGGGCCTGGTTAAGATGCTCTGTCAGTGGGTTGGTGCAGACGTGATGGGCCGGATGGCCTCTTCTATACTGTAGGGATTCTATGATGAACCAATGATTTACTGAAGTTAAACTGACTGGCCTGCAATTGCTGAGCTCATTCTTACAACCTTTTTGGAGATCAAGTATGCATTAGAGAGAGGAAAGAAATAATTGCATTTATGTAGCACCCACAACCTCAATATATCCCAACATGATTTACAGCCAATGTACCTTTGAAGTATAGTCACTGTTGAGATGTAGGAAACGAGGCAGCCCATTTACATGCAATAAGCTCCAACAATGAGATAGGAAGCAAATATTCTGTTCTAGTGATGTTGAATGATGGATAAATATTGGCTAGGGCTACAGAAAACTAGCCTGCTTCTCTTGCCATGGGATTTTGTGCAGCCAGTTAAAAGAAGTTTCCTTTACCATCTCATCCGAAAGATAATGACCGGGATTCCCTGACCTCGGCCGTGGCTGGGATTCTCCGATCCCAGTGCTGCAAATGAAGATTTGGCTGAGCGCCAAGTTCTCCATTCTCACTGGCAGCGGTGGTGGGGGGCTGTACGAGATTGGAGACAGTACAGCAATCTCTCAGTGCCGTTCTGAGCATCAGCCAAGATTTTGTGCTCAATCTGAAGAGAGATAGGAACCAAAACCTTCTGACTAAGAGACCAAAAGCATTACCAATTGAACCACAGGGGACTAATAGCCATACTATTCATCATATTCAGTGAGAGGGTTAAAAGATGCAGTTTAGCAGAAAAATCATGCACACAGTTTTAACTGCAAGACAGTTTAACTGCGAAGGTGCAAAACTGTGGGCTGTTAGTTCTCAGGCAGAAACATTGCAGGTGGCATTCCTCACAAATTGTCAAACAACGTGAAGCTCTTTAAAGGACCAACTGGTCTAAAGGTACCATAGGAAAGCAACATAGTTTACAGCATGAACGCAGGGGCAGAATTTTCCCATCCCGCCCACTACCCATGTAAAGGTCTGTTGACCTCAGGTGGGAATTTCCAGCCTTGGGGTGAGCGCAGCTGGAAAATCCCACCCAGAGTCTGTTTATCGATCAGACCTCCCTTGTCTGAGAGTGTCCATTAACTCAGAAAAGTTGGACATGGGGAGATAATTAATATCTACAAGCTAGACACCAGCCATTATGTTAAAGACAACTCATAGCCAGTGATCGATTAGATTAGTTAGCATATTCAAACCCTTACACGGTTTGGGTATTGTAATTAAATGGACGTACAGATGTTGTGATTGGTTAATAACACCCGTATCCTATGCATGATGTAAACCTAATCAATAGTTGCGAGTGGATAACTCCTATACAAATGTGCAACTCTGATTGGTGTATGTTAATTACTTGTTATTGAATCTGGAATGTTAGGAATGGGTTAACAGGCTTTCCAATTAAGTTCTAATTTGCTGTCAATTATTCAATAGAAGTCACTGATATATAAAAGGGCTACAGGTGGCACTGGGGATTGATGGACAATTGTGTGTGGAATTGGATCAAAGAAATAAAGGTAGTTTATGAAGAAGCAGAACTCGTGTCTCCTTTACTGAACTGCAACCGAGAGGCTCAAACTTGGTAGTCTATCTGTTTGCGTGACCCTATATTTGGGGCTCTGTCTCACCACTAGTTGGCTCTTGCTGGAGCTAGCAAATAAAAACAGCTGTTTTAAAACTCCGAAACTTGATCTGGCGAGTGGAAAGGAACAAAGACTGTGACAGGCTGAACACCAACAGCCCCACAACACAGAGCATGGACACAACGGGAACGGGAGGAACTATACAAAGATCATTTCAATCAATCAAACCTGACTCGTTAAAGAAAGTTTGAAAGAAGAATGGTGGCTGACACCACACACAATGAGAATACAGAACAATTTACTTTTGACAAACGACAGGACCACAGTAGTAATTGAAACACAGCCAGCAAAGACAGAATTAGAACATAATTGTGAAAAATACAACAGAAAAAGAGACAGGACAGTCAGAATACAGAAGCTCAAACACTTCTGCATGGTCCTTGGATAAATCAATCAATCATTCAGACGAGGTGAGAGACGACTGAGTGCAAATAAGATTGAGTCTCTTAATGGTGCTTCATCCAGGGAAGTCTGCGTTGCCCACTCAAAGTCCAATCGAACCATGTAATTAATTGGACATTTTTCTTGCTAGCAATATTCAGGCCTCGCCCTAGAATTAAGTGGGTGCTCAAGTGACACCAAAGCGCGGTGGCTACAAACAATGACATTTATTCAATTGGAAGATAAATATGAAACAAACTTAACAAGCACACTTGTTTTTCAAGTGGCTTCTTCAGTGAGCGGAGACAACAGCAGTTCTTAAAGCAGTGTAGCTTGCTCACAAGAGGGTACTTTATAGAATCGAAGAATGTTTACAGCATGGAAGAGGCCATTCAGCCTGCCCAGGATCGTGGTTGTTCTCTCTGAGAGCAATTTATTGAATCCCCCAGCCCCTCATCCTTTCCCCATGGCCCCTGCGACTTCCCCCGTCCTCCACCTTTAGGCGTTAATTCAATTCTCTTTTGCAAGCCGCCATCAAATCTATGTCCGCCAACCTTTCAGGCAGTGCATTCCAGATTGTAACCGCTCACTGCATAAAATATTTGTGCAACATGTCCGTCGTTGATCATAAATCACTGAAAGCTACGATGCAGCCACAACAGTGGCATGTCCACCACGACTCTCACCAACCTTTACAGATGCACCATAGAAAACATTCATTCTGGTTGTGTCACAGCTTGGTCTGGCTCCTGCTCTGTCCAAGACCGCAAGGAACTACAAAAGGTCGTGAATGTAGTCCAATTCATCACGCAAACCAGCCTCACATCCATTGACACTGTCGACACTTTCCGCTGCCTCGGCAAAGCAGCAGCATAATTAAGGACCCCAAGTACCCTGGACATTCTCTCTTCCATCTTCTTCCAGCAGGTAAAAGATACAAAAATCTGAAGTCACGTACTAACCGACTCAAGAACAGCTTCTTCCCTGCTGCCATCAGGACTTACCTCACACTAAGTTGAACTTTCTCTACACCCTGGCTATGACTATGACACTACATTCTGCACTTTGTCCTTTCCTTCTCTATGAATGGTATGCTTTGTCTGTATAGCGCGCAAGAAACAATATTTTTCACTATATACTAATACATGCGACAATAATAAATCAAATCAAATCAAGCAATTAGGAAGGCAAATAATAGGTTAACCTTTATTGCCGGGAGATTTGAGTACCGGTGAGATCGGGCCTTCAGTATTGTGTGCAGTTTTGGTTTCCTTATCTAAGAAAGGACATACTCGACATAGAGGGAGTGCAACCTCAGAAGGTTCTCAGACTAATCCAGGGGATGGCTGGACAATCTTATGAGGAGGGATCGAGGAGATTGGGCCTTTATTCTCTAGAGTTTAGAAGAATGAAAAGCGATTTCACTGAAGCATACAAAATTGTCACAAGTCTTGAAATGGTAGATGAAGGAAGGATGCTTCACCTGGTTGGGTGCTCTCGGACCAGGGGACACATGCTCAGGATACAGTGTAGGTCATTTAGGACTGAGATGAGGAGGAATTTCTTCACTCAGAGGGTGGTAAATCTTTGGAATTCTCCACCCCAGATGGCTGTGGAGGCTCAGTCATTGAGTATGTTCGAAGCAGAGGTGGCACGGTAGCACAGTGGTTAGCACTGCTGCTTCACAGCTCCAGGGACCTGGATTTGATTCCCGGCTTGGGTCACTGTCTGTGTGGAGTTTGCACATTCTCCTCGTGTCTGCGTGGGTTTCCTCCGGGTGCTCCGGTTTCCTCCCACAGTCCAAAGATGTGCGGGTTAGGTTGATTGGCCATGTTAAAAATTGCCCTTAGTGTCCTGAGATGCGTAGGTTAGAGGGATTAGTGTGTCAATATGTAGGGATATGGGGATAGGGCCTAGGTGGGATTGTGGTCGGTGCAAACTCGATGGGCCGAATGGCCTCTTTCTGTACTGTAGGGTTTCTATGATTTCTATGATTTCAGAGGTGGATCGATTTCTAGATATTAGTGACATTAAGGGATACGTGAAGGAGTCTTTCAGATTTCCACTATATGTTGAATGAGGCAGTGTTTCCTGACATTACCCTCTGAATGACCTCAATCTGACTTAATGCTTGTCCCCTCTTTTTCTGGACTCCTCCACCAGAGGAAAAATTTTCACTCCCCCTTGCTACTCAATGTCTTTGCAACCTGTGCTGATAATTTTAACATTCTGGTCCAGGCATCATTCTGGACAATCTATATCCTCTCCAAAACCACTCTATTCTTGTCCAGGCCTGAATGCAGAGCATTAACATTGGGCAGGCGATGGCCTAGTGGTATTATCGCTGGACTATTAATTTAGAAACTAAGCTAATGTTCTGAGGACCTGGGTTCAAATCCTGCCACGGCAGATGGTGGAATTTGAATTCAATAAAAAATATCTGGAATTAAGAATCTATTAATTACCACAAAACCATCGTCAATCATCGTAAAAACCCATCTGGTTCACTAATGTCCTTCAGGGAAGGAAATCTGCTGTTCTTACCTGGTCTGGCCTACATGTGACTCCAGAGCCACAGCAATGTGGTTGACTCACAAGTGTCCTCCAAAGGCAACTAGGGATGAGCACTAAATGCTGGCCAGCCAGCGACGCCCATGTCCCACGAATGAATAAAAAAAATTAAATGTGATCTAATCAGTGCTTTTTATAGCTGCGGCCTAACTCCTGTCCATTTGTCTCTCAGCCCCCTTTGAGATAAGGCCTTCTTAATCATTACATAGTGTTCTGATCCAGTGGATTGTCACTGTTTTCCTATGATTGTGTGAGCTCTCTCATTTGGGATAATTGACCCATGTTTGCCTTGCTGCTAAAAAATATGCTAGCAGGAAAGACATCCCCCTATTCAACCCAGGTATGTCCAAGATAGGGTACACTCGCACTGGAGGTGGTTCAGAGAAGGTTTACCAAGTTGATTCCTGAGATGAAGGGATTGTCTTCTGAGGGAAGTTTGAATAGGCCTATATTCATTGGAATTTAGAAAAATGAGAGGTGATTGTATGTAAACTTATAAAACTTTAGGGGTTGCATAGGGTGGATACTGAGAGGATGTTTCCCCTCATTGAGGAATTTAGAACTAGGAGTACAATTTTCAATGAAGGAGTTTCCCATTTAAGACAGAGATGAGGAGGATTTCTTTCCTCAGAGGATTGTTAGTCTTTGAAATTCTCTCCCCAGCGAGCAGTGGTGGCCGGATCAAGCCTGAATTAGACAGGTTCTTGATCAACAATGGAATCGAGAGTTCTCGGGGGCAGCCAGGAAGGTGGAGTTTAGGTCACGATCAGATTCAGCCATACTCTGACTGAATGGCAGAGCAGGCTTGTCAGGCCCTATGGCCTTATCGTAGAATCCTACAGTGCAGAAGGAGGCCATTTGGCCCATCAAGTCTGCACTGACCGCAATCCCACCCAGGCCCTATCCCCACAACCCCATGCATTATCTTAGCTAGTCCCGCTGACACGAAGGGGCAATTTAGCATGGCCAATCCACCTAACCCGCACATCTTTGGACTGTGGGAGGAAACCCGACATGGGGAGAATGTGCAAACTCCACACAGACAGCAACCCAAGCCGAGAATCGAACGCGGGTCCCTGGCACTGTGAGGCAGCAGTGCTAACCACTGTGCTACTGTGCCTTCTCCTGCCCCTACTTCTTATGTTCATATGTTCTGATGACGCAGCCATTGCCCACCAACATGCTCCCTCACAGGGCCCAACCCTTGTGTTACAACAACTTAGAATCATACAATGCAGAAAAGGCCCTTCGGCCCATTGAGTCTGCACCAACACGTGTGAAACACCTGACCTCCCACTAAAATCCCATCTGCCAGCACTTGGCTCATAGCCTTGCATGTTATGACATGCCAAGTGTTCATCCAGATACTTTTTTAAAGGCCGTGAGGCAGCCCACCTCTACTACCCTCCCCAGCAGTGCATTCACCATCCTCTGGGCAAAACAGTTTTTCCTCACATTTCCCCTAAACCTCCTGCCCCTCACCTTCAGCTTCATAGAATCATAGAATCCCTACAATGCAGAAGGAGGCCATTCAGCCCATCGAACCTGCACCAACAACAGCCCCATCCAGGCCATATCCTCATAACGCCATATATTTACCCTAGCTAGTCCCCCTGACACTATGGGGAAATTTAACATGTCCAATCCACCTAACCCAACATCTTTGGACTGTGGGAGGAAACCGGAGCAGCCGGAGAAAACCCATGCAGACACGGGGAGAACGCGCAGACTCCGCACAGACAGTGACCCAAGTCGGGAATCGAACCTGGAGCTGTGAGGCAGCAGCGCAGTCCATTTAACTTTGGAGTGTGGGAGGAAACCGGAGCACTCAGAGGAAACCCACGCAGACGCGGGGAGAACGTGCAAACCCAAACACACGCAGTCACCCAAGGCCGGAGTCGAACCCGGGTCCACTGGCGCTGTGAGGCAGCAGTGTTAACCACTGTGCCATCGTGCCACGCGCTATGATTCCCACGGCGGGTGAGACGGGAAATTTCTGGCCATAGTCAGCTCCAACAGAAGCTGCAAGGAAAGATAAATGAGAATATATAAATGCAATTTTAACAATTTGTGTGATTGTTGTTGTGCCGAGCCTGGAATTATATCCTCCTTTGTGTGAAATATCAGCACAGTATGAGGAAACTGACATTATATCCTGATATTGACGACATCTCTCCTCTCATGTGATTACTCAATTAGTTATGTTGCTTCGCATTGTCCAAATATACAAAATATAATTAAGCCACTTCATAAAGCAGAATATAATTGGAATTATTTAGTGGTACTCCTTCAACATTCAATTAGATTCTATTTGTAGTGAATCATACACACTGTCATAACAGTTTGAATATATTAGGTTTCCTCAGAGCTGGAACATTTCGAAGCGATGAAATATTTCTTTGAATCTTACATGGATCTATTCTTATAATTGTGTTTAAGCCTCAGACGCTTCCACAGGATGCCTGAATGTGAAAGATTTCAGAAGATTGAAGAGCAGTGGAGTTGGGCGGCACGGTGGCACACTGATTAGCACTGCTGCCTCGCAGTGCCAGGGACCTGGGTTCAATTCCGGCCTCGGGCATATGTCTGTGTGGAGTTTGCACTTTCTCCCCATGTCTACGTGGGTTTCCTCCGGGCGCTCTGGTTTCCTCCTACACTCCAAAAATGTGCGGGTTAGGTGGATTGGCCATGCTAAATTGCCCCTTATTGTCAGGGGGACTAGCTAGGGTAAATGTATGGGAATATGACCTGGGTGGGATTGTGGTTGGTATAGACTTGATAGGCCGAAAGGCTTCCTTCTGCAACAGTAGGGATTCTATGATTCCTCACTGTCTTGGCCCAGGATTCATCCCCCAACCAACATCACTATAATTCATAATTTGCTGACTCTCAGGTTCCTGTTTGAGGGGTAAACTAGCCGCCAGATTTTGTGCATTGTCACAGTGACTATACTTCCAATGTACCTGGTTGGCTGTGAGGTGCTTTATGATGTTCCACAGGAGGCTGTGGTGTAGTGCTATTGTCACTGGGCTAATAATCCAGAGATCCAGGGTGATGCTCTGGGGACCTGGGTTTGAATCCCACACACTGTTCTATATTCTAATGGAGCCGCAACGAAAACAGGGAATGCACAAGAGGCCAGAATCTTGCTATAGTAATGCTCCAGTGACACCACTGATCCAGTATTTGCCCCAATTCATCCAAGTGGTTCTGAAGAAGCAACACTTGAATCTCTGCAATTAAACTCAATCGCTGGAATTCATAGAATCCCTACAGTACAGAAGGAGGCCATTCAGCCCATCGGGTTTGTACTGACCACGATTCCACCCAGGCCCTATTCCCATAATTATCCCCCTGTCACGAAGGTCAATTTGGCATGGCCAATCAACCTAACCCGCACATCTTTGGAGTGTGGGAGGAAACCAGAGCACCCGGAGGAAACCCACACAGACACAGGGAGAACGTGCAAACCCTACACAGGCAGTGACCCTGGGTGGGAATTGAACCTGGGTCCCTGGCACTGTGAGGCAGCAGTGCTAACCACTGTGCCACCGCGCCGCCCCACCCACTACGGAATCGGCGAGGGGCGGGCAATGGAAATATCCGTTGATCTTGGACGGGAATTTCTGGTCTCGCTCGAGCGAGGCTGTAGAATCCCGCCCAATATAATCACCTGGAACCGTACGGTGTTCAAAAGGAATTTCCAAGATTTCTTTAGAGGACGTAGGGCGTCATCCTAAGCAGCCATGAAGGAATTTGAACTTGGGATGCTCATCACTGTAATCTCTGCCTGTTGAAGAGACATTACGAAGCTTTTGCATACAAACTACATGGCCCCAAGCTAAGTGAAAGAAGCTGCTTCTAATGCATGACAATCAGATTTTTCTCCCCAAACATGGTGTCCATGAATCATAGATTAAAGAGGATAATGTGATTACAGGGAGATAATGACAATTACACAAATCAACAGTGTTCAGACATAATATTTGATGTAAACTAAGTAGGAAATTCAGATCATAATTTTCAAAGACTTTGCTTCATCCTGCGAGCAATCTGGAGGGTGTTGAACTGTGCCAGCCTAGGCTGTTTTCATCTTGTCAGCATTGTCAGTGCAACTTAATCCTGAGTGCGTAGCCAACAGCAACTTATGGGTGGAGTATATCTGCTATTGGCAGACAGATTTTCAAACTTGCAAGCTGAATATACAGAGTGGAATATTTCCAACAAACTGTGCCCTTCCAGCCTGGCAGAATCACAGCTTTGTGTTGAGTTAGCTAATCTCTGCCAAAGAAATTGTCAGGACTGTGGCAAACCAGCCTCCCATCCACTGACTCTGTCTACACTTCCCGCTGCTTCGGAAAAGCAGCCAGCATAATTAAGGACCCCCACGAACCCTAGACGTACTCTCTACCTCGTTTTCCATCAGGGAAAAGATACAAAAATCTGAGGCCACGTGCCAGCCGACTCAAGAACAGCTTCTTCCCTGCTGTCATCAGACTTGTGAATGGACTTACCTGGCATTAAGTTGATCTTTCTCTACACCCTAGCTATGACAGTAACACTACACTCTGCACTCTGTCCTTTCCTTCTCTATGAATGGTATGCTCTGTCTGTATAGTGCGCAAAAACAATACTTTTCACTGTATATTAATTCATCTGGCAATAATAAATCAAATCAAATCAAAAATCAAAGAATGGCCTGCAGAGATTTAACTTATAATACGCTGAAAGATCTTCAAACAGGCATACCTGGTTTTTGGCCAAAGTTGTTTTTAAGTATGTTGGGATTTCCTGCGGCCAAACTGGCCTGAAACTTATCAAAGAACGCAAGGTGTTAAATGTCACAGCTTGTCCTCAGCAGAAGAAGCTGTTTACAGACTTTTGCATAGCATGCATAGCATCTACAGTGCAGAAGGAGGCCATTTGGCCCATTGAGCCAGCACCAACAATAATCCCACCCTGGTTCCATCCCTATAACCCCACATCTTTGCAGTCCTAAATCCCCATGATACTAAGGGACAATTTAGCTGGCCAATCCACCTAACCCGCACATCCTTCGACTGTGGGAGGAAACTGGAGCACCTGGAGGAAACCCACGCAGACATGGGGAGAATGTGCAAACTCCACACAGTTACCCGAGGCCGGAATTGAACCCGGGTTCCTGGCACTGTGAGGCAGCAGTGCTAACCACTGTGCCACCGTGCCGCCCAGTACCAGTGTGTAATAAGTCCTCGGAGGCAGAAGTCCCTTCGCCAAAATCCCTTTATTTACAAGTCTGACAACAGCATACAGAGTGCTTTCAGTTCGCAGTCTACATTCGGAGTGCCAGAGGAACTGACACGCCTGGTTAAGTACAAAGCAAGAGGCTCCCTGATGGGCCCATCAATTTGGCCCTGAATCAAGGAGTTCATATTCTAACAGGCCCACCTCAATTGCCTGATTAAAGTCATTACACAGTGTTCCTTATATGGGCATTGGAGTGTAAACTATATTCAGTAAGGCCTAAACATGATGAGTCTGGACAGTTCTGTGCTGGCTCAATTTGATTGACCTGGTCAAATGATGCAATCGGGTTTCTGATCAATTCATTGGTCGGTTGACAAGGAACTTTCGGGGTAGACGAGTGCTAACACAAAGAGCTTGTGTTCAGTAAAGAAGTCGGAATCAATGTTCACAGGAAGAGGACAGCATCTGGAACAAGAAAAAGGCTGATATCCATGTGGCAAAATCCTGGCCAGGTTTCATATGCAAGTGGAAATCAATCTTACATTAAATAAAGTAATAGATAGTGAGTATTTGGTTTATGCATCGCAAGTATCGACTATTGTCTAAGTAGCTACAAAATAAAGGGAATTGTGTTTAAGTGCATTTAAAGTCAACTGTTTCTCTATTCGCCAGTGGAGGTGAAAGCACACAGCTTTGTACAACAGGATGCTGCAATTGACCTGTGTGTCTGGGGAGGAAAGAACAACCACACATCCTATTCCCTGTCATTGTCAATTGCTTTGTATACATTTGTGTACATGAGAATGGGATTGGCCTCGACTGTTATGAAGACAGCGGAGGAGAGGTGGGGAGGCGAGGGCAGGGGAGGTGAGGGAGAAGAAAAGGAGAGGGGACGAACAAAGAAGAGGGAGAAGGAGGGGAGCCAAGGAGAGGATTAAGAACATAAGAACATTAGAACTAGGAGCAGGTGTTGGCCATCTGGCCCCTCGAGCCTGCTCCGCCATTCAATGAGACCATGGCTGATCTTTTCGTGGACTCAGGTCCACTTACCCACCCGCTCACTATAACCCTTAATTCCTTTACTGTTCAAAAATGTATCTATCCTTGCCTTAAAAACATTCAATGAGGTAGCATCAACTGCTTCACTGGGCAGGGAATTCCACAGATTCACAACCCTTTGTGTGAAGAAGTTCCTCCTCAACTCAGTCCTAAATCTGCTCCCCCTTATTTTGAGGCTATGCCCCCTAGTTCTAGTTTCATCTGCCAGTGGAAACAACTTCCCTGCTTCTATCTTATCTATTTCCTTCATAATCTTATATGTTTCTATAAGATCTCCCCTCATTCTTCTGAATTCCAATGAGTAAAGGACCAGTCTACTCAGAGTCTCCTCATAAGCCAACCCTCTCAACTCCGGAATCAACCTAGTGAATCTTCTCTGCATCCACTCCAGTGCCAGTATATCCTTTCTCAAGTAAGGAGACCAAAACTGTACACAGTACTCCAGGTGTGGCCTCACCAGTACCGTATACAGCTGCAACATAAGCTCGCTGTTTTTAAACTCCATCCTTCTAGCAATGAAGGACAAAATTCCATTTTCCTCCTTAATTACCCACTGCACCTGCAAACCAACTCCTTGTGATTCTTGCACAAGGACACCCAGGTCCCTCTGCACAGCAGCATGCTGCAATTTTTTACCATTTAAATAATAGTCCATTTTGCTGTTTTTCCTACCAAAATGGATGACCTCACATTTACCAACATTGTACTTCAACTGCCAGGCCCTCGCCCACTCACTTAGACTATCTATATCCCTTTGCAGACTTTCAGCGTCCTCTGCACACTTTGCTTTGCCACTGGGGGGAGGTAGTGAAAAGAGGAGAGAGGATGGAAAGGAGGGGGATGGAGTTTAGAAGGATGGGGGGGGGATCTAATTGAAACTTACAGAATACTGAGAGGCCAAGATGGAGTGGACATAGAGAGGATGTTTCCATTAATGGGAGAGACTAGAACTCGAGGGCACAACCTCAGAGTGAAGGGACGCTCCTTTAAAACTGAGATGAGGAGGAATTTCTTCAGCCAGAGGGTGGTGAATCTGTGGAACTCTTTGTGCAGAAGGGTGTGGACGCCAGATCACTGAGTGTCTTTAAGACAGAGATAGATTGCCTCTTGATCAATAAGGGGATCAAAGGTTACGGGGAGAAGACAGGAGAATGCAGATGAGAATCATATCAGTCATGATTGAATGGTGGAGCAGACTCGATGGGCCGAATGGCCTAATTCTGCTCTAATATCTTATGGTCTTATGGAAAGGAGTGAAAAAGAAAAGGGGGGATGAGAGCGAGGGGGGTGGTGGGAGGTAATGAGGAGAGGAGGGAAGAGGAAAAAGAGGGGAAGGAGAGGAGGAGAGAGGAATGGAAGAAAAGGAGAGGCGGAGAAGAGATTAGAAGAGAGGGAGAGATGAGAGGGAGGGAAAGAAGGGGAGAAGAGAGGAGAGGAGGAAGGCAGAAAGCAAAAACAACATTTAAAAAGTCAGTAATGTCAATCAATGGCCAAGGAATCCCTCAAAGTCACTGACAATTCACGGCCATTTTTTGGCTGGAAGTGATAACAATCTGTACCTAATACCAGTGGATCCACTGGAAATAACAGATTTTGATTATCTCCCCATTTGTGTAATAACGATATCTAAATATACAAGTATTAAGAATCTACTTACAAATTCATTCAAACTAGTTACATGGGAAATCATAGAAACCCTACAGTACAGAAAGAGGCCATTCGGCCCATCGAGTCTGCACCGACCACAATCCTACCCAGGCCTACCACCATATCCCTACATACTTACCCACCAATCCCTCTAACCTACGCATCTCAGGACACTAAGGGGCAATTTTTAGCATGGCCAATCAACCTAACCCGCACATCTTTGGACTGTGGGAGGAAACCGGAGCACCCGGAGGAAACCCACGTAGACACAAGGAGAATGTGCAAACTCCAAAGTGACCCAAGCCGGGAATCGAACCCAGGTCCCTGGAGCTGTGAAGCAGCAGTGCTAACCACTGTGCTGCCGTGCCCTCAGTTTGGTAATAAAATTCTGATCAGCCATTCAGACCTCAGAAAGTCTTTTTAATATCTGAACCCTGGGCCTCAGACCAAACCTGTCTATCTTTCCAGAGACTGAGTCATGGCTCAAATTATAGATTAGAATCATACAGAAGGCCAGTCGGCCCATTGCGCTGGTGCCAACCCTTTGAGTGGATTGTCCTTTTGGATGGCTGGAGTATTTACAAATCTGATTGTAAGAGAAGGACAAAAAGGATCTTTCTTCCCATTAATTCGCGGGATGTGGTGCTGATGAGACTAGCTGATGACCCTGCACTGCTAATTTCCCTTGAGAAGGTTGCATTGAGCCACCCTCTGGGTTCAGGATTCACCTGTTATTTCAGATGGCAACTGGGGACAATGGTTGTGTGTTTGGAGTCACAAATAGGCCAGACCAGGTGGGGACGGCAGATTTCTTCTCCGTGAAGATGTACGTCTATAGGGTCCATTCATTCTTTCGAATTGGTGAGGGGACAGCACTTGGTACGAATTTTAAAATTGTTTTCTTTTATTGAACAAAATGTAAAAAAACAATTAGCATGACAGAAGTGCGGAGAGAGCGAACTGGGAGACTGGATTCCCAGCCAGCCCCTGGACAAAAACACGTACTGCGATGAGCCAAATCTGAGAACTGGACTGAGCTTGAGCAGGAGCTCGAAAACAAAACAGAAAACTGAGCACACAGTTCCAAACTATATTTCAATTCTTGTCTTGTTATTGTGCGTGTCCTTCACAGGCTGCCTCTGTCCAGAGAGCAAGCCTGGTAGTTGCTGTTGTTCACCTGATGTGTTCTCTTCAGGAATGCAGTCAATTTTTAGTTAATCCAGCGTGCTTTCTGAATTTTAAAATGTAGTCAGATTTGCAGTGTTAGTTAACCCCTACATTCTAGCATTTAAATGTAATTGCATTGACAGAAATATCTTGACATGAAGTCTTTGCATAGACTGAAGCATACATAGGCTCTTCCAACATCCCAGAAGATGGAAAACAAACTTTATTGACAATGTTGCTTCATCAGCTACATGCTTCATGCCAGCCCATAGGACACTCTTTCCAACTAGGAAGATTCATTCCTTTAGGGAGATTCCCTGCACTTGATGTTGGTTGGTTGTCCAAACCACATGAACCTTACTCAGTAAGGTTGATCTTAGAGTGGCAATCAACACATCCCTCCCCTTTAACTCCTTTTTACAATCCTCCTTTACCAAATTACTTCTCACACGTAAACAGAAAACTCTATCAAAATCTGAGAAATAATTACATTTGTACTTGTTGCGATTTGTGCTATGCTGCGAATCTCCCCAATTAGGACTAAAGGCCCGATTTTCCGGTCACGCTCGCCCCAAGACTGGAAAATCCCACCTGAGGTCAACGGACCTTTGCATGGTCCTGTCCCGCCCCACTACGATTCCCATGGCGGGCAGGACAGGAAAATTCCACCCTACGTGTCCACACCGGCGAGAAAACAGGAACGTTCCCTGTTGGCGTTGGTTACATCTTTCAGGTGGGATTCACCCACCTGCAAGATGCTAACGAGGTGTCTGCTGTGCACTCAGCCCCGATGTATGCACACAGCTTTGATCTGAAGTTGCTGAGGCTTCCCTCATTGAAGACCTCCCTATTGTACCGGAAGCCTTTGATCTGTAACAAATTCAACATGCAGCGCCTGATAAAAGATTCAGCTGCCAGCTCAGTAACTGGTTGCTCAGACCACATGACACATACTCAATAAGGCTGCTCTGAAATTGACAATCACCACATGCTCCTAATGGACATTACTGAACCAGATGGGTTTTGATGGCAATCTGGTGACTTTCACCATTATTACCGCCAGCTTTTTATTCCAGATTTATTTAATGGGCCGAATTTAAATTACACAGCTGTGGAGCTGGAATTTGTACCAGATTATTGGACAATTTGTGGTGCTGAGCCCAAAATAAAATTGGACATTTGAAATAAAGGAATTGGGCACTCTAAGTTAAACTACAATCAGCTCCAGCAAGTAGCCTGCAGAAAAGGGTGGCACGGCAGCACAGTGGTTAGCACTGCTGCTTCACAGCTCCAGGGACCTGGGTTCGATTCCCGGCATGGGTCACTGTCTGTGTGGAGTTTGCACATTCTCCTCGTGTCCGCGTGGGTTTCCTCCGGGTGCTCCGGTTTCCTCCCACAGTCCAAAGATGTGCGGGTTAGGTTGATTGGCCATGCTAAAATTGCCCTTAGTGTCCTGAGATGCGTAGGTTAGAGGGATTAGTGGGTAAATGTGTAGGGATATGGGGGTAGGGCCTGGGTGGGATTGTGGTCGGTGCAGACTCGATGGGCCGAATGGCCTCTTTCTGTACTGTAGGGATTCTATGATTCTATGAAAATCAGACCTGGCCAAAGTTCGAATATACAGAACTCAAACAGGCTGCTGGGGCATGTCTGGATCCGCCCTATCGATAACCCATCAAGGGATCCTCGTTCCTATCTGTTACGCATGGGCCTATTGTCCACAGCCTAGATGGGGCCAGAATTCAAGGCCCCCAGGGCAGGCTCAGGTGTCCTGTCAACAGGTCATAAACTAGACCATTGGGTGCTGAGAACCCCCCTCCCGAGGCCCCATTGGCAGAAGGCCAAGGGCAGGTGGAAAAAGCACGAGGCCGCAGTGGGATAAAATAGGCATTCTGGACACCTTGGGAGCGAAGACTCGAGATGGGAGACGACCGAGACTGGACCAGACCAACGAAGGAAGGGAGCAAGCAAGGAAGAAACAGTCAGCGAGAATCACTTTCGCGAAGACAAACAAGAGGGACTCATGGACCAGACCTACAGCCTTCCAAGCCTGTGGGTGATGTGGGGATGCCGGCGTTGGACTGGGGTAAGCACAGTAAGAAATCTCACAACACCAGGTTAAAGTCCAACAGGTTTATTTGGTAGCACAAGCTTTCGGAGCGCTGCTCCTTCATCAGGTGAGTGAAGAATTGGGTTTACAAACAGGACATGTATGGACACAAACTCAGTTGCAAGATAATGGTTGGAATGCGAGTCTTAACAGGTAATCAAGTCTTTACAGGTGCAGACAATGCGAGTGGAGAGAGGGTGAAGCGCAGGTTAAAGAGGTGTAAATTTATGGGTAGTATAGTGAATCCTAGGTGTTTTATACAGAGGGGGTAATTTATGGGTTAACTATATTTAATAAAGTTTGTTGCATTATATCTGTGTCCATACTTTATTCTTCTCATAAATAAAGGCACCTGGATAAAACTTTGATTCAGAAGCTGGTTTAAGTAGCTGAATTGGATAGATACAATTAAAGGCCTTTGGATTACTAATCCAGAAAACACAACCACCATTTGACCATGCGCTCTTTGGTCTCTGTACCCCACACCATCGAGTACTTACGCATCAATTCTTAACGTACTCAGCTGAGATTTCCCTTGGTGCTAGTTTAGCTGAGGGATGAATCCAGTTGCCTTAAGCACATTCACATTTCTGTTAAAGGAGTGGAGGGAGATGCATAGGACCGTGATTAGTGGGGCTGAAATCACAGAGTTCAGGAGAGTCCCTGCTGTGCTATCCAGGTATCAGTGAAAGAGGACAACCCCAAGATGTCCCAATGCACTTTCCAACCAGTGAAGTACTTTTGAACCACTGTCGCTGTGGCCCTGTGGAGATATTTGCCAACACTTCAGAGCAGAAATTAAGATCGGTGATGTTACTTGTTCCACAGCTAATGTGCGCGTGTGACATCCCTCTGCTGACTGTTTTAATACAAGTGTATAACTTAAGCAGCTAAATGCCTCCATTAAAAGAGTGGACAGCAGAATGCCACAAGGATTAGTCCACCAATATTGCCGACAATAATTTCTACTCCCTTGTCAGCTGAACTGTTAAGTATGGAAGATAGCTATCGTAAGGAGATAGCAAAATGCCTGCCATTTGCCTCATTATCTGAAATAGCACTAAAGGTCTGAGTGCCTCTGCTACACAAATAAAAGTCTCTATTAACGCGACGTTTTCTCCCCTCAGCAGCTATTCCTATGGTTCAATATTGTCAAACCATTTAAGCACATTAATTAGTGTAAACGTTTGTCACCTAGCTGTTGCCATGAATTAAGACACCAATCACATGCAGTTTAATAGTGTGGTTATGCAGGGAAGCCCAAAGGTCATCAGTGATACAGTCACCGCGTTACGATCAATATGTATTGTGGCTGCAAGCTCAGCAAAAGACCAATTTGGGGAGGGAATATGTTCTCGAGTGCAGCACTCTAGTGACAGGTGCAGACTTTTTTATTCTCTTCCGTGTCTCCCCCTCCTCTGGGGAATCTCCTGCTCCATGCCAGGGAGCGCATTATTGGTGCCAAACACAGTTGCCAACTCTGGTTAGATATCTTCCTGGAGGTTTTGTTTTATTCCTTTGTGGGACATGGGCATCGCTGGCTGGCCGGCATTTATTGCCCAGGTTCGATTCCCGGCTTGAGTCACTGTCTGTGCGGAGTTTGTATGTTCTCCCCATGTTTCCTCCAACAGTCCAAAGATGCGCAGGTTAGAAGGATTGGCCATGCCAAATTGCCCCTTAGTGTTCAGGGGACTGGCTAGGGTAAATGCATGGGGTTATAGGGATAGGGCCCTGGGTGGGATTGTGGTCGGTGCAGGCTCGATGGGCCGAATGGTCTCCTTCTGCACTGTAGGATTCTATGATTCTATGATACAGATGGTTCATCAAGTTCAAATATAACCTTTCATTTTAAAAATGGGCAGCACGGTGGCACAATTGTTAGCACTGCTGCCTCACTGCTCCAGGGACCCGGTTCAATTCCGGCCTCGGGTCATTGGCTGTGTGGATTTGATTTGATTTGATTTATTATTGTCACATGTATTAACATACAGTGAAAAGTATTGTTTCTTGCGTGCTATACAGACAAAGCATACCGTTCATAGAGAAGGAAAGGAGAGAGTGCAGAATGTAGTGTCACAGTCATAACTAAGGTGTAGAGAAAGATCAACTTAGTTTGTACATTCTCCCCGTGTCTGCGTGGGTTTCATCTGGGTGCTCTTGTTTCCTTCCACAGTCCAAAGATGTGCAAGTTAGGTTGAATGGTCATGATAAATTGGCCCTAGTGTCAGGGGATTAGCAGGGTAAATATGTGGGGTTACAGAAATGGGGCCTGGGTGGGATTGTGGTTGGTGCAGACTCGATGGGCCGAATGGCCTCCTTCTGCACTGTAGGAATTCTATGATTCTATGATAATTTGCTGAACACATCCATGCATTGCCATTTCCCCTTATTAATAATTCTGAAATCTGGAATGAGAAGTTACCTTTTGAGTGAGACCATTTATGACGCTACTCTCAGTCTATTCAACTGTACCTCCTTATGCAATATGCAGTCCTCCATTCATTCATAATTCCTTTTTCTGTTTTGAGGGAATTTTTTTGTTTAATTTCCCTCTCAATGCAATTTTCCTCCTCCTTCCCTGGATCTTATCCCGAGCTACAGTTGCCTAGCGCAAGATATTGGGTCGGATTCTCCAACCTCGCCCGCGACTGGGATTCACCTGCCTTGATGCAATGAATGGAGGTTTGTCTGAGCGCCAAATTCTCCTTTCTTGCTGGCAACAGCAGTGGGGCGGAAACGTCTGGAGAATTCTCACTATTATCTGCTGTTTTTTCTTGTAAGCCAAAGCTGTGAAGTTAGATTGGCTGTTCCGCCAAGGTGAGCATCACAGCTGAGCCCATGTATGTTCCTTCCTGGTGTCCACAAGTGGGCAGGAGTCCCAGGAAAGCAATCAGGAGTGGGGATGGTGGATGATTCTCCTCATCTTTGGTGAAGGAGTGCTGTGGGGTATCCCACCTGCGTCACAAAGAACAAAGAACAAAAAACAATACAGCACAGGAACAGGCCCTTCAGCCCTCCAAGCCTGCACCGATCATGTGTTCCTAACTAGACCATCCGTTTGTATCCCTCTATTCCCAGTCTGTTCATGTGGCTATCTAGATAAGTCTTAAATGATCCTAGCGTATCTGCCTCAACCACCTTGCTTGGCCTCCACCAGCCTCTGTGTAAAATACATCCCCCGCACATCTGTATTGAACCTTGCCCCCCTTACCTTGAACTTGTGACCCCTTGTGTTTGTCATTTCTGACCTGGGAAAAAGCTTCCAACTGTTCACCCTATCTATGCCCTTCATAATTTTATAAACTTCTATTAGGTCGCCCCTTAACCTCCATCTTTCCAGGGAGAACAACCCTAGTTTACTCAATCTCTCCTCATAGCTAATACCCTCCATACCAGGCAACATCCTGGTAAACCTTTTCTGCACTCTCTCCAAGGCCTCCACGTCACAAGGCCCGCTTAATGGCCTCAGTCTTCCTGTAGGCGGCATGGTGGCACAGTGGCTAGCACTGCTGCCTCACAGTGCCAGGGTCCCAGGTTCGATTCCTGGCTTGGGTCACTGTCTGCACATTCTCCCCGTGGCTGCGTGGGTTTCCTCCGGATGCTCCGGTTCTCTCCCACAGTCCGAAAATGTGTGGGTTCAGTGGATTGGCCATACTAAATTGCCCCTTAGTGTTCGGGGGACTAGCTAGGGTAAATACATGGGCGAGGGCATGGGTGGGATTGTGGCTGGTGCAGAATCGATGGGCCGAATGGCTTCTTTGCACTGTAGGCATTCTATGATTCTATGTCATATGATTTGTGACATTGGCTAGGTTAATGGTATTACAATAAGTGTTGTTGCAATATACCCGCGGTTGGAATGTAAATTTAATGCTTTCACCCCTGTACCACTGATGACCATGACTGGGATTTCCCAGGTGGGAGTGTTGATATTTAAGATGGTGATGAGGTGTGGCAGGCGTGAGGCTCGAGTGGGAAATGGAGCGTGAAGAGCATGGCAGCGAGTAGGGGGGAACATGATGAATGGGGGAGGGGGGAGGAGACCCTCCTTACGGGTGCTGCCAAAGGCCAAAGTGGCTGGGTGAGAGATGGAGGAGGAGGTGGGAGGGGTGTGCCAGGGGGTTCAGAAAAAGATGGCATGAGACTCGCTTACCCTGGCTGAGCGCAGAAGATCATTCAACTTCTCGCAGCACTGCTGCCCCGTTCTCTTTTACAGCGAGCTGGCATTCACCAGGGCTGCCACTGCATCCCAGAAGGGGGGTAGTGACCTATGAGGGAGGACACCTTCCGGAGCGGAGTAGGGCGCATCTCACCTTTATTGCATTCCATCCGGCAGTTTGCTGAGGGTTTCCTCTGAGAAACGAGGTGCGGATTACTTGGTTGTCACCCCCTGCATTCATTGCAGAACTAGCTGGGAAGCTGTTTATCTGCGGTTCCCCAGTGATTGGTGTGATCAAATTCGGCCGGGGCTGGGGGGTGCGAATCAGAGGGAGGCTACCGTGAGCGCAGCTTGATTCTCATATCCATAAAAACTTTGGTGAATGAAGCTCAAGATTCTGTCAGAAATTATGTCGGTGGGATTCACTCCATTTTTCTCACCGGAACAGGCACTTGACCGAATTCTGCTCAGATCGCCCCCTTAGTCTTACACACACGTTTTTAACCCACGTTTCTCTAGTCCTGCTTAATGGTGGGACAGTGGTTAGCACTGCTGCCTCACAGCGGCAGGGACCCGGGTTCAATTCCCGGCTTGGGTCACTGTCTGTGCGGAGTCTATATGTTCTTCCTGTGTCTGCGTGTGTTTCCTCCAGGAGCTCCAGTTTCCTCCCACAGTCCAAAAGACGTGCTGGTTAGTTGCATTGGCCATGCTCAATTCTCCCTCAGTGTACCCGAACAGGCACCTGAGTGTGGCAACTAGGGGATTTTCACAGTAACTTCATTGCAGTGTTAATGTGAGCCTACTTGTGACACGAATAAATAAACTTTATTCAACATTCTAACGTGTCCGACACAATGCTCTGGTTGATGCCTGCATCATTTCCACCAACCTCAATGTCTCCTTTGCATTTTGATGACCAAGCTGGCCCTGAAGAACAAGTTTTTTTATTTGTCACAAGTAGGTTTACATTAACACTGCAATGAAATTACTGTGGAAATCCCCTAGTCGAGCCACACTCCGGCTCCTGTTCAGGTACACTGAAGGAGAACTTAGCACGGCCAATGCACCTAACCAGCACGTCTTTCGGACTGTGGGAGGAAACCGGACCACCCGGAGGAAACCCACGCAGACACGGGGAGAATGTGCAGACTCCGCACATGACAGTGACCCAAGCCGGGAATCGAACCCGGGTCCCTGGCGTTGTGAGGTAGCAGTGCTAACCGCTGTACCACTGTGCCATCCATATATATGGAGACTGCTTTTTACCAACCCAGCCTGCTGCTTCGGAGAGCCGGCCTGTTAAACGCCAGACTTTCAGGATGAACACCCTTTCTGCATGGCAGCTTCGAGGGATATCTAAGAATTCAGGAATCTTCAGTTAATAAAAAAGGTTATGAATAATGCAAAATCTACAGACATGCCTCAATAATTTTGCATCTGTTAAACCTGTTTTCTTTGCCCTGGTGATCTTTTACCCACTTGTAATTTAAATCTTACATTTTTGACAATTATTACTATTGATTCTGAGATGCCTGTGGCGGATCTGTAGAGTCTTGCCCATGAGTATATAAGAAACCCTTTGCAAAAATCATTTCCTAATATGCTTAATGAAATACTGCACCGCTGATAAACTTCAATGTTTTCTTATTATCGGTTACAATACCCTGAATTTGGTTTCATATAGCTATAGGTGATGCCATTTCCTTCTATCATGGAAAACTCTCATGCAATTATTAGCCCATGTTTTATGCATACACAGTAATATGCTGACAGTTAAGTTAATTCATAAATAACTACGTTTTACTTTTGAATGAAAATTCATCAGTTTATGCGTAATCCCATCATTCCCTGTTTCCATTACCAGGGCAATCACAAGCCAATCTGCCGCTGGAAAGTAGTAGGCTGCGTATCCGGAGACCAGCCAAGCACTTGTCTATCAAATCAGACTGATATTATTGTAAACCAGCCCTTATAGAGGGTAATGCTCCCAAAGTACGTTTTAATTCAGTTGATGCCACACTCGCAGTTTTGGGAAAATGAGAAGCAAAGTTGGGGCAACTCAATGTTTCAGAAGATCGTGGGTTCCTGTCTCACTCCAGAGACTTGAGCACAAAGCCGAGGCTGATGCCACAGTGCAGGAATGAGGGAGCACTGCATGGTCAAGAGACCAGAGGAGACATTAGACCAAGGCCCAGAGTGGCACGGTGGTACAGTGGTTTGATTTGATTTGACTTATTATTGTCACATGTATTTACAGTGAAAAGTATTGTTTCTTGCGCGCTATACAGACCAAACATACCATTCATAGAGAAGGAAATGAGAGAGTGCAAAATGCAGTGTTACAGTCATAGCTAGGGTACAGAGAAAGATCAATTTAATGCAAGGTAGGTCCATTCAAAAGCCTGACAGCTGCAGCGAAGAAGCTGTTCTTGAGTTGGTTGGTACGTGACCTCAGACTTTTGTATCTTTTTCCCGACGGAAGAAGGTGAAAGAGAGAATGTCCGGGTGCGTGGGGTCCTTAATTATTCTGGCTGCTTTGCCGAGGCAGCGGTAAGTGTAGACAGAGTCAATGGATGGGAGGCTGGTTCGCGTGGTGGATTGGGCTACATTCATGACCTTTTTGGTAGTTCCTTGTGGTCTTGGGCAGAGCAGGAGCCATTCCAAGCTGTGATACAACCAGAAAGAATGCTTTCTATTGTGCATCTGTAAAAGTTGGAGAGATTTGTAGGTGATCTGGACACCTAAAAACTTGAAGCTCTCGACCCTTTCTACTTCGTCCCCATTGATGTAGACAGGGGCATGTTCTCCTTTACGATTCCTAAACTCGATGAAAATCTCCTTCATTTTGTTGACATTGAGGGAGAGATTATTGTTGCTGCACCAGTTCACCAGATTCTCTATCTCATTCCTGTACTCTGTCTCGTCATTGTTTGAGATCCGACCCACTACGGTGGTGTCGTCAGCAAACTTGAAAATCGAATTGGAGGGGAATTTGACCGCACAGTCATAGGTGTATAAGAAGTATAGTCGGGGGCTGAGGACACAGCCTTGTGGGGCACCGGTGTTGAGGGTGATCGTGGAGGAGGTGTTGTTGCCTATCCTTACTGATTGTGGTCTGTGAGTTGGGAAGTTCAGGATCCAGTGTGAGGCAACAGTTAGCACTGCCGCCTCACAGCGCCAGGGAACCAGGTTCAACTCCAGCCTTGGGTGACTGTCTGTGCAGAGTTTGCACATTCTCCCTGTGTCTGCGTGGGTTTCCTCCAGGTGCTCCGGTTTCCTCCCACACTCCAAAGATGTATGGGTTAGGTTGATTGGCCATGCTAAATTTTAACTTTTCTTTTAATTTAATTTATTTATTAGTGTTACAAGTAGGCTGACATTAACACTGCGATGAAGTTACTGTGAAAATCCCCTAGTCGCCACACTTCGGCACCTGCTTGGATTCACTGAGGGAGAATTTAGCATGGCCAATGCATCTGACCAGCATGTCTTTTCGGATTGTGGGAGGAAACCGGAGCACCCGGAGGAAACCTATTCAGATATGGGGAGAACGTGGAAACTCCACACAGCCAGTGACCCAAGCCGGGAATCAAACCCAGTCCCTGGCGTTGTGAGGCAGCTGTGCTAACCACTGTGCCACCCATCAAATTGTTCATCAATGTCCGGGAGATTAGCAGGGTAAATACATAGGATTACGGGGATAGGGCCAGGATGGGAATGATGTCGGTGCAGGCTTTGTGGGCCGAATGGCCTTTTCCGTAGCTGCAGGGATTCTATGATTCTATGTTTGCCTCCAGAGGCAGAGGAAGCTCACCACTGGCCAGCAATGGGATCTTCCTCTCCTCCTAATGTGAATGACATTTTACGTTGTTCACTGGCCATGCCACTAGGGAGGGGGTGGGTGGGGGTGCTCTCCATCGACGGAACCAGAAGGTCCCGCTGGCAGGAAGGGTCAGAAAATTCAGCCCCCCAGACTGAGATGTCAGATGGATGCAAAGCTCCCTTGGCACCATATCAAAGGGGAGCAGGTGAGCTCTTCTGCTGTTCTGGTCAACATTTATCCTTCAGCCAACACCTAAAAACAGGCGGTCTGGTTATTATCACATTGCTATTTCTTGAAGATTGCTGCGCGCCAAGGGGTTGGCATATCGCCTGCATTGCAGCAGTAACTAAGCTTCCAGGAGACTCCTTTGCTTGTTGAGCGCTTTGGGTCATCCTGAGGTCATGAAATGTTTCAGGCCACAGAGTACAAATCAAATTTATTTGAGGTAAAGTTTATACGCAGTGGCATGATGTCATCATGATAGATATCGTTCGTTTAGGGAACGACTAACTTATTCCGTTCGGCTAACAAAAGTAATGGAACTCCTTAATGTAGACTAAACCTGAGTCAGCATCCATAACATAAATGTTGTACCTGAGGTTTTGTCTAAAGAGCTACATAGGTAGGATTTGTTGTTGGATTGAATATTCAGGACAGATGTCAGTTACGTGAAATAGGCAAAGAATCTTCAGGTTTGAAAAGAAAATGGCCCCACTGTTGAACATGAAAAACATTTAAACATTTACGTCACTTCGTCGATTGACAGACAATCTGCTTTGAAATCAAAAGGAACACCATCTGCAGCTTTATAAACAAGGCCATCTGCTGGGTTTCCCTTTCAATGGATCATATCACTGACAATTCCCAGAGCACTTTATCTTACCTGGGGCTACTATGAATGTGTGGCTGAGTTCCAAAAAATGTCCAGAACTATTTACATTAGCAGGGAGGCTGTGTTCCCCTTCTGACTGACAGTTTTAAGAGATTATTCAAGGACTATCAATCTTTGATGTTGTCAGTGGATAAGTGTTTGTACAACAGATTGACCACTTGAGGAGATATACATTTTTGATGGTTTTAAGAAGGATTTTTTAAAATTTTTGATTTGATTTGATTTATTATTGTCACATGTATTAGTATACAGTGAAAAGTATTGTTTCTTGGACACTATACAGACAAAGCACACCGTACATAGGGAAGGAATGGAGGGAGTGGAGAATGTAGTATTACAATCATTGCTAGGATGTAGAGAAATATCAACTTAATGCAAGGTAAGTCCATTCAAAAGGTAGCAGGGAAGAAGCTGTTTTTGAGTTGGTTGGCACATGATTTCAGACTTTTGTATCTTTTTCCCAACAGAAGAAGGTATGAAGTATGAATGCAACAGTTCCATCAGTTTGATAGAAGATTATTATTAAATGCCCATTTCAAAAATATCCTAAGTCTACCCATGGTGAGGAGGGGCATGGAAGGAGTATGGTGGATATGAGGAGGCATAGAGGGGGCATGGAATAGTACGAAGGGTATGAGGAGTGAGGGTTAGGAAGGGCATAAGAACTTAAGCCAATATCTCAGTGAGCCAAGGCAAGCTTTCTAACCAGCTCATCTTGACACCCATAATCCCCCCTGCTGCTTCTTGAATCAGAAAGCCTGAATCCTTCCTGCTCACCCCTCTGGGATACAAAGGAATGGTGGGCATAGGTAGAGGAGATAGAGGCTTGGGTTTCCAACCTCCACAAATGACCCAACTCCCAATATCTAAACCCAGTACAATTCCAACCCCAGGGGTTTGTCAGCACAGTTTGGAATTATTGGTTTAAAGAAAAGTTAAGTATGGTCACGTCCAATTAGATTTAGAAAATTCTTTGGATAATTCAGCGGTTTTATAAAAATGTAATTTTATCACCAAAATGATTGACTGGGGAAGTTTTATTAAATATGCTGTGTGATTTTTATATGCCTGATACGTTGTAAAATGTTCGTGTTTGTTTGAAGGAAATGAGTATTGTGCACTCATCTGCTACAAATGAAGGGGAGCATTGGTGAGGCTTAGTGCTGAATATATGATTGAACTCCAAAAGATTTCAGAACCATTTTTTATGTAATGTGTAGACAACCGTAGAAACTTGCAAAAATCTTGATTTGCTTGAATAACATCAAATTTAAGACATTGCTAGGGGAGTACAAACTAAAGGATTTTATTTCAAGAAATATTTTGCAAAGATTATGGGTGGAATTTTCTGGTTCCGTTCACACCAGCGGGATTCTCCAGTCCCGCTGCAGTGAATGAAGATTTGGCTGAGCGCCAAATACTCCATCCTCGCTTGCAGCGGTGACAGGAACTGAACGGCTGGAAAATTCCTGCCTATATCGCAAATTACAGATTATTTATAATAACAATGGCAACTTGCATTGATATAGCACCTTTGCGGACAAAGTTTGACATCAATGACGAGACACAGTACAGGAAAGAGATAGAGAATCTGGTGAACTGGTGTGACAACAATAATTTCTTCCTCAATGTTAACAAAATGAAGGAGATAGTCATCGACTTCAGAAAGCGTAATGGAGGGCATGCCACTGTCTACATCAATGGGGTGAAATAGAAATGGTCGAGAGCTTCAAGTTTCTATGTGTCCAGATCACTAACAACCTGTCCTGGTCCCTCCATGCAGATGCTATAGTTAAGAAAGTCCACTAATGCCTCTACTTTCTCAAGAGACTAAGGAAATTTGGCATGTCCGCTGCAACTCTCACCAATGTCTACAGATGCACCATAGAGAGCATTCTTTGTGGTTGTGTCACAGCTTGGTATGGCTCCTGCTCTGTCCAAGACCACAAGAAACTACAAAGAGTTGTGAATGAAGCCCAGTCCATCACTCAAACCATCCATTGACTCTGTCTACACAACAGCAGCCAGCATAATCAAGGACCCCATGCACCCCAGACATATTCTCTTCCGCCTTCTTCCATCGGGAAAAAGATGCAAAAGTTTGAGATCACGTACCAACTGAATGAAGCCCAGTCCATCACTCAAATATTCCATTGACTCTGTCTACACAAAAGCAGCCAGCATAATCAAGGACCCCACGCACCCCAGGCATATTCTCTTCCGCCTTCTTCCATCGGGAAAAAGATGCAAAAGTTTGAGACCACGTACCAGCCGACTCAAAAACAACTTCTTCCCTGCCACCAGCAGACTTTTAAATGGACCTCACGCTAAGTTGATCTTTCTCTACACCCTAGCCATGACTGCAACACTACATTCTGCACTCTCTCCTTTCCCTCCCTATATACGGTTTGCTTTGTCTGTATGGCGTACAAGAAACAATACTTTTCACTGTATGCTAATACATGTGACAATAATAAATCAAATTAAATCAAAAACCACATAAAGAGATGCTAGATTGGTGACCAGAGGCTTGAGTCAAGGGGCTTTAAGGGGAAAGTTGAGGAAGATGACAGCGCAAGGCGGAAAGGTTTAAGGAGGGAATTCCGGAGCTTGGGGCCAAGGCAGCTGAAGACACGGACATCGGAGGGTGGAGCAAGGAAAATTGAGGATGCTCAAGAGGGCAGAATTGGAGGAGCACAGAGGTCTCAGAGGATTTACGGGAAAATGAGAGCAGATGAAGTTGTGATTTCGTTTTACTAAAAGAATCCAAATCCTGACTCAGTCTAAAATGTGCATTAGACCTTAATGATTTGTGAGGATTATATGGTTGCGAATATGTTTGTTGCATCTGAGCTGAATTAATGCTCCCTTTTATGCATCTTCCAATATTATTAAATGGGGTTACGTAAAATGTATTGAATACCTACAGCTGTGTGCATGTTTGCAATAAGATCTGTGATTTTAATTAGCATTTAATTTGCACTCTAGCACACCAGTCAGACACTTTCCAAAGTGTTGGGCATACAATGAATCACGTTGAAATCGTATAGACCATTTTGCACTTTGCAATGAATCAAACGACCAGTTAGTTCATTTATTCTTGGTAACATTGGAGAAGAAAAGAATGTTGATTCGGAGAAGCTCCTTGCTGTTGCTCAAGACATTGTCACGGGACCTTTATTTTTTGATTTGATTTATTATTGTCACGTGTATTAATATACAGTGAAAAGTATTGTTTCTTGCGCGCTGTACAGACAAAGCATACCGCTCAAAGAGAAGGAAAGGAGAGAGTGCAGAATGTAGTGTTACAGTCATAGCTAGGGTGTAGAGAAAGATCAACTTAATGCGAGGTAAGTCCATTCAAAAGTCTGACAGCAGCAGGGAAGAAGCTGTTCTTGAGTCGGTTGGTACGTGATCTCAGACTTTTGTATCTTTTTCCTGACGGAGGAAGGTGGAAGAGAGAATGTCCGGGGTGCGTGAGGTCCTTAATTATGCTGGCTGCTTTTCCGAGGCAGCGGGAAGTGTAGACAGAATCAATGGATGGGAGGCTGGTTTGCCTGATGGATTGGGCTACATTCACCATCTGTTGTAGTTTCTCACTATCCACCTCACCAATAGAAACAGACAGTCCAGGCCAGGGTCAAGGTTGAGGGAGAGGGAGGAGGTAAAAGTAGCAATCAGGGAGGGAAAAAGTCAAAATAATACAATATTATTTTCAATATCTTGGCCTAGATTTAGCCATTACCCTAAAAAAAACCAGATCTGATTGTGATCACTTTTTTTGTTTGTGGTATTTTGCTGCGTGCTAATTGTTTGCTGCTTTTCCCACATTACAACAGTGATTACACTTCAGAAACAGTCGGTAGTACAGAACTTGGGTATTGCTGAAAGAAAAGACATGCTGTCAAAGCTTTTCATCCTGCACTCATCAGGACAAATGCAAGAATGCCAAATTTCAAAGAGAGCAACAACTTATACTGTATGATTGGTTGGCAAGTTGACTCTGATTAGTCGAGGCATTGCCATGGACAATGCACTTGGGGACTATTGTCCTGCACACTTTTGTTAAATCAAAAATTATGGCATTAAGGTGCAGACTTTTTTGTCACACTGGAGTGTTGGCTGGTTGGTTACTTTCTTCTCACCGTCATGTTGAAACCACAAAAACCTGTGAGGCATGCACTCAGGGGTCATTGTGGCACAGTGGTTAGCACTGCTATCTCACAGCGCCAGGGACCCAGGTTCGATTCCCGGCTTGGGTCACTGTCTATGCGGAGTCTGCGCGTTCTTCCCGGGTCTGCGTGGGTTTCCTCCGGGTGCTCTAGTTTCCTCCCACAGTCTGAAAGCCGTGCTGGTTAAGTGCATCGGCCATGCTAAATTCGCCCTTAGTGTACCTGAACATGATGTGGAGTTGCTGATGTTGGACTGGGGTAGGCACAGTAAGTAGTCTCACAATGCCAAGTTAAAATCCAACAGGTTTATTTGGTAGCACGAGCTTTCGGAGCACTGCTCCTTCATCAGGTGAGTGTCCTCACCTGCTAAATGCACTCACCTGATGAAGGAGCAGCGCTCCGAAAGCTCGTGCTACCAAATAAACTTGTTGGACTTTAACCTGGTGTTGTGAGACTACTTACTGTACCCGAACAGGCGCCGGAGCGTGGCGACTAGGTGATTTTCACAGTAACTTCATTGCCATGTTAATGTAAGCCTACTTGTGACACTAATTAAACGGAACTAAGACTTGGTCAAAATCAAACCCCGGCAAGATTTTTGCTTCTGTATCTGGACTCTGCAGCAATTCATGACTGAGTCACAGAATGATGACAGCACAGAAGGAGGCCATTCGGCCCATCTTGTCTGCAATGAAACAAAATGACCCAAAAGAGGAAAACAATTGTTTTAGCTTCGAGGATGAAGAGTGTTCACTCTGACCAGAGCCAGAGTCAGATAGTAACCCACAGGACCGTACTGCTTAGCCATGAGTGAGTCTGTCATAGTTTATATAAAGATCCTAATTATCCTTGAACTGGAGACAATGCTATAATGCACAGCTATAATATGTCAAAAGACAGAGCTTAACTGACAGGAGAAATCATTAGACTGGCTGTTTGATTTATTTTTCTTCAGCAAGTCAATTATGAGCCCGTCAGGCCTGATCTCTCCGCAGACGCTGAAGGAGGACCTATTCTTGGAAAGGCAAAAGGAAGGTTGGGAGAGTTTTGTCCCAACAAAGCTCTCGACTGTGACATTACCTTCAATTACAGGGAGAGGAAAAATCTGTGGCCTTCTGCGGTGGCCCCTTCAAATATCGGCTTTGGTGATCCACACACAAAAATACCAGCTTGGCAAGTTTTTTTTTAACCTCACATTTAATTGGTATCGGATTCCACAGATGGAGCAAAGTGACAACTGATGAACCAGCTCCCCCTACTGACACAGTGCTAGACGGTGCGTTAATGAGCCATATAGACCCAGTAGGATCAGTCAGTACTGAGACGCGGGCCATTACTTTTAGAATCAACCCTCCATGACCACCCGCCCCCGTCCGCAGTCAGGATCCTTCATTGTTGGCCGTTATCTTGTAAGTCCCAAAGGAAAGAGAGTGCATGTGGATGTCAGGTCAAATTTAGTTTGTCTTTAATGGCCCCCCGCCCCCTGTGTGGACAATCTTCTGAGGTTCTGAATTACAGATCTAACGTATAGAATGAGCAAAAGGACAAAAGCAACTTACTGCGGATGCTGGAATCTGAAACCAAAAAATGCTGGAAAATCTCAGCAGGTCTGGCAGCATCTGTAAGGAGAGAATGAGCACTTAGGCTCTCAACTGCCCTCGGGCAACTGGGGATGGGCAATATATGCTGGCCAGCCAGTGATGCCCATGTCCCACGAATGAATAAAAAAATTGATAAGGCGTGAAAATAGAGGAGAGCCCTTCCACTCCCCCTCCTCCGATCACAACGGTTTAGGTGAGTTCAATCCACTGCTAACTCTATCAGCTGAATGTCTAATCTGGAGAGGTTTTTTATCCTCATGGGATATGGACATCGCTGGCAGGTCAGCATTTATTGCCCATCCCTAGTTGCCCAAGGGCAGTTGAGAGTCAACCACATTGCTGTGGCTCTGGAATCACATGTAGGCCAGACCGGGTAAGGATGGCAGATTTCCTTCCCTAAAGGACATTAATGAACCAGATGGGTTTTTATGACAATCGACAATGGTTTCATGGTCATCAGTAGATTCTTAATTCCAGAATTTTTTTAAACTGAATTCAAATTCCACCATCTGCCGTGGCGGGATTCGAACCCAGGTCCCCAGAACATTAGCTGAGTTTCTGCATTAATAGCCTAGTGATAATACCACTAGGCCATCACCTCCCCTACGGGTGACTATATTTTACACAGTATAAACTTCACCAGTGGTGATACGTTTCCAAAGCCACAACTCAAAGTTCGAGATCAATAATTATAATTGTACAACCAAAGAGCACTTTTTATTCAAATAATGATCAGAGCCGAGTTATAAAAAGATTCGCAATTACATAAACAAACTTGTCGAAATCCCGAAGGACACTTTTGATACAATCTTATTGATACACTAATACAGTGCAATTGTTCTTTGACCTCTGCTTTGATTTTTTGGAAAGCAGTTCTCATCAAATCTATTCTCAAAATCAATAATCTCCGCAAATAACAATTACCTTTAATATGAGATTGATTTGTGAGTCATTTTCTGTGCAAAGAACGAATATTCTTTCCAGCGGGTCTCTGCACAATTTCAGGTGAATTTGTACATCCCCAGTGGAGGGACTCAAATTAAGTTACCCAACATACAGCCAATTTCAACACATCTTCCCCTATTTAGTTAAGTGCATTGAACAGGAACCATTATTTCTCTTTACAGCTGCTTGCATTTTTATAGAGCTTCTAACATTGAAGCACAAAACAGCAGTGGATAGGCTCGGAGGAGACAGCACTGAAAGTATGGTCAGACAGATAGGTTAGTGATTGCAATATAAAGAGGCTCAATGAGCGATGCCCAGGGCCGAGGCGGATGACCATCCAACCATTCAAGGTGAAACGGAGGAAGATAGAACGTAGAGGGGTTAGACGTGGAGAGCTAATTTAGGTTTTTACAAATGATTTGGTGAGAAAATTGATTTGATTTGATTTATTGTTGTCACATGTATTAGTATACAGTGAAAAGTATTGTTTCTTGCACACTATACAAACAAAGTATACCTTTCATAGAGAAGGAAAGGAGAGGGTGCAGATGTTACAGTCATAGCTAGGGTGTAGAGAAAGATCAACTTAGTACAGGGTAAGTCCATTCAAAAGTCTGACGGCAGCAGGGAAGAAGTTGTTCTTGAGTCGGTTGGTACGTGACCTCAGACTTTTGTACCTTTTTCCCGACGGAAGAAGGCGGAAGAGAGAATGTCCGGGGTGCGTGGGGTCCTTAATTATGCTGGTTGTTTGTTGAGGCAGCGGGAAGTGTAGACTTACACTGACTATATTTTACATAGTCAATGGATGGGAGGTTGGTTTGCGTGATGGACTGGGCTACATTCATGACCCTTTGTAGTTTCTTGCTGTCTTGGTCAGTGCAGGAGCCATACCAAGCTGTGATACAACCAGAAAGTTTAAACTTTAAACTTAAACAACCAGAAAGTTTAAACTTTAAACTTAAATTTAAACAATCAGAAAGAATGCTTTCTATGGTGCATCTGTAAAAGTTGGTGAGAGTCGTTGTTGACATGTCAAATTTCCTTAGTCTTCTGAGAACGTAGAGGCATTGGTGGGCTTTCTTAACTATAGTGTCGGCATGGGGGGATCAGGAGAGGTTGTTGGTGATCTGGACACAAATGGGGCAATGTGTATAAGAATAGCAGGATATTGACTTCAATAGGTTGGAAGGCAATGGGAGTTGATATGGAATGGTGGGCAAACAAGGTTCAGCATTAGCTTCCAATGTAACTGGTAGAGCTTTTATTAACAGGTGGAGATTGTCATGGCTTAAGAGGCCAAGAGAACTCCCCTTCATTTTTCAAATAATGCCATATGCTCTTTAGCAGAGAGGTGAGTGAGCCGACAGGACCTCCAGTTAACATTTCATCAGTCCCTCCAATATGGCAGCCACCCTTAACGCTACGATGAAGTGTCGGGATTATGTACTCAAATTGACATTCAATGGTGTTACCATCACTGAATCCCCCACTATCAACATCCTGGGGGGTTACCATTGACCCGAAACTGAACTGGACCAGCCATATAAATACTGTGGCTACAAGAGCAGGTCAGAGGCTGGGAATCTGGCAGTGAGTAACTCACCTCCTGACTCCCCAAAGTCTATCCACCATTTACAAGGCACAAGTCAGGAGTGTGATGGAATACTCTCCACTTGTCTGGATGGCTGCAGCTCCAACAACACTCAAGAAGCTTGACACCATCCAGGACAAAGCAGCCCATATTTTTGGCACCCCATCCACAAACATTCAATCCCTCCACCACCAATGGACAGTAGCAGCTGAGTGTACCATCTCAAGAAGCACTGCAGAAACTCACCAAGGCTCCTTCAACAGCACCTTCCAAATCCGCGACCGCCACCATCTAGAAGGACAAGGGCAGCAGTTACATGGGAACACCACCACCTGGAAGTTCCCCTCCAGGTCACTCACCATCCTGACTTGGGAATATATCGCCATTCCTTTGCTGGGCCAAAATCCTGAAATTCCCTCCCTAACAGCACTGTAGGTATACCCACATAACATGGACTTGTAGTGGTTCAAGAAGGCAGCTCACCACCACCTTCTCAAGGGCAACTAGGGATGGTCAATAAATGCTGGCCAGCCAGCGACGCCCATGTCCCACAAATGAATAAAAGTCTCTGAAATGGAACTTGAACACAACCTGCTCACTCATTGGTGAGAATGCTGCACTGAACCGAGGAATAGTCTCTGATAGAATGTAGTGGAACATTCAGTATCAACTTTGTGCGGAATATTAATAAATGGGCATGAGATGAATCCTTGAGATGGGCAGCACAGTGCTTAGCACTGCTGCCTCTCAGCGCCAGGGACCCGGGTACGATTCCCGACTTGGGTCACTTCCTGTGTGGAGTTTGCACATTCTCCCCGTGTCTGTATGGGTTTCCTCCGGGTGCTCCGGTTTTCTCCCACAGTCTGAAAGGTGTGCTGGTTAGATGCATTGGCCATGCTAAATTCTCTCTCGGTGTACCCGAACAGGCGCCGGAGTGTGGCAACTAGGGGATTTTCACAGTAGCATCATTGCAATGTTAATGTAAGCCTTCTTGTGACACTAATGAGTGAACTTCAAACCTTTAACCACTTCATCAGAACTGTGGCATGGTGGCACAGTGGTTAGCACTGCTGCCTCACAGCACCAGGGACCCGGTTTCAATTCCAGCCTCGGGTCTCTGTCTGTGTGGAGTTTGTACATTCTCCCCGTGTCTGCATGGGTTTCCTCCGGGTGCTCCGGTTTCTTCCCACAGAGGATGTGCAGGTTAGGTGGATTGGCCATGCTAAATTGACCCTAGTGTCAAGGGGTTAGCAGGGTAAATATGTGGGGTTATGGGAATAGGGCCTGGATGGGATTGTGGTCAGTGCAGATTCGATGGGCCGAATGTCCTCCTTCTACACTGTAGAGATTCTATTATCAAGGAACAATCAACAATTTTTTGGTCTTGTCTGCCGAAGTATTAGACTCCTAAATTTTGCTTGCTTACAGTGTCTTACACAAACTGCTCCAAATTATGTTGACATTTACATTCATCAACCCTTTATTAGGATACATGCTGAAGGAATTGTTTATCTCTCAAACACACCAATGGGTATGTTGACCTAAAGCCATGAACTGATATTTCTTTATTAATTTCTGTGATAATATGTTTAGCAGCACTTAAAAACAAACCACAAGTATTGTGAAACTGAGAAACTGGGCGGCGCGGTGGCACAGTGCTTAGCACTGCTGCCTCACAGCGCCAGGGGCCCGGGTTCAATCCCGGCCTTCAGGTCACTGTCTGTGTGGAGTTTGCACGTTCTCTCCGTGTCTGCGTGGGTTTTCTCTGGGTGCTCTGGTTTCCTCCCACAGCCCAAAGATGCACAGCTTTGGTAGATTGGCCATGCTAAATTGACCCTAGTGTCAGGGGGGATTAGCAGCATAAATTCATGGAGCTTGGGTGGGATTGTGGGCAGTACAGACTCGATGGGCCGGATGGCCTCCTTCTGTACTGTAGAGATTCTATGAATTCTTCTATGAAAACTGGGCTAAGAGAAACTGGTATTGTTCTCCCGTGAGCGGTGAGGGTTGAGGGGAGACTCAGGTTCAGGTATTCCAAATTGTGTCTGATGCCACAAGAATGGGGGAAGTGTTCCCTCCGGTAAGTTGATTAATAATCAGAGAATGGAATATAAAATAATTGGCGAAAGAACTTAAGGGGAAATGAGGAGAAATTATTTCACAGTCGTGGCCTCAAATGGACGACCTGAAAGTCTGGTGGAATCATATCCCATAGAGTCCTTCAAAGGACAATTGGGCATTGCTTGAAGTGAACTAATTTGTAATGTTATGGGGAGAAAGCTGGGGTGCAAGACTAAACTAGACTACTGTTTCGAAGGGCCATTATAGACACAATGCGGGCCAAGTGGCCAGCACTGTTCTGTAAGATGGTACGATCCCATGGCAATCCCGCTTTGTTCTCAGATAAGGTTTCCAACAGGAACTAACTCAAAAAAACTCAGCCCCGATCAATCCCCATGCAGAGTGGCAGCGGGACCCCCCACTCCCACCTATCACCCCCTAGGCCCTGCCCCGTTGGCACACTGCCCCGATGCCCGATGGTCAGTGTCAAGGTACCCCTGGGCCTGAGCACTTTGCCGCTTGGGCAGTGCCAGGGGCACAGGCTGGCACTGCCAGGGTGCCCATGCCTAGGGGGCACCACCACCCTGCTGCCCGACACCCTGGGGGGGGCCCCGATTGCCCCCCCTTCACTCCAGCGGGGTCCACTAGTTTTCCGAATGTGGGGAGCTACTCTAAACCCCGTCAGAGTGAAGTTCTCCTGGCAGGATGGGAGATGCTATCAGGCCTGGCAAGTTCTGTGCCAGGCCCGATAATCACATTTAAACTAGATTTAAAAAACATTTTAAAAAGATTTGAATCACTTACCTCTCTTCCTGCTGGTTTCCAGCGTGGTCCCGACTGCGACTGCTCTCCGGCTCTGGGAGACGCGCATGCATCGGGAACGCACGCGCGAATCCCACGAAATGGCCGATACATACATCTCCCAACCTGACCCACCAGAAAATTTGCGGGTCGCGATGGGAGAATCACCCCCCCTCCCTTGGCTGGGAATGAACAATACCTCAATGCAATTGTTTGAACAGTCAGTAGGGATGTCTCCTATAATGTTATACTTCTTCAGATTAATTTTACAACACAGCTATTATGTAATATTTTTTTGTTTCTGCATTCCTTTATTCTCATTCAAGTTGTGCCTGAAATCCTAATCACATCGGTTTTAATACAAATGAACTCACTGGAGTAATGTACTAGGAAGAAATTGTGAAGTTAAATCAGACCCTTTTTCTTTCATTGTACCTTCAATGCTGTTTTGTGTGGTTGGCTATTTTCACCTTGGACTGAACATAATTGCCAGAATAATGGGCTTTATCACAAGTTAGCTGCTATACGATAATAAAGATGTGGAGATGCTGGCGTTAGACTGAGGTGAACACAGTAAGAGTTTTAACAACACCAGGTAGTCCAACAGGTTTATTTGGTAGCAAGTGCCATTAGCTTTTGGAGCGCCGCTCCTTCATCAGATGGAGTGGATATCTGCCGATATCTGCACCGGATATCTGCCGATATCCACTCCATCTGACGAAGGAGCAGCGCTCCGAAAGCTAATGGCATTTGCTACCAAAGAAGCCTGTTGGACTTTAACCTGGTGTTGTTAAAACTCATACAATAATAAAACCAGTGAAATTTTCCACACAGAATGTGACCATTCAGCCCTTTGGCCAGCCTATCCCACTTTCCAGATCTTGGGCTGCAGCCTGGTTGAAAATATATCTTCCCTGAAATATCTTTAAATCTCCTAACTCCGATCTTAAATCTACATCCTGTGGTTTTGGACGCCACAACCAAGTGAAATGGGTCCTTCCTATCCATTCTGCCTAGACCCCACATAATTTTATACATTTCAATTAGGCTTCCCCTCAGCCTCCTCTGCTCTGTGGAAAACAATCTTCCCTCATAACCAAAATTCTACCAGTCCAGGCAGCATCCTCACTGCCCTTTCTAGTATGGTAGCATGGTGCATCTTACAAGACAAAATACAGCAACTTGGATAGAAAGCTGAGAAGGTAAATAGGGCAGAAGGTAAATGTGGTGATGTTTAGATTGGAGATGGACTGGAAGTCAGTGCAGGGAGCACCTTTGCTCTCATTGCATTAAATACCTACTTTACGTTTATTTATTAGTGTCAGAAGTAGACTTACATTAACATAGAATCCCTACAGTGCAGAAGGAGGTCATTTAGCCTATCTAGACTGCACCGACCACAATCCCACCCAGGCCCTATCCCCATAACACCATGCATTTACCTTAGCTAGTCCCCCTGACACTAAGGGGCAATTTAACATGGCCAATCCACCTGACCTGCACATCTTTGGACTATGGGAGGAAACCAGAGCACCCGGAAGAAACCCACACAGACACAAGGAGAATGTGCAGACTCCACACAGACAGTGACCCAAGCCGGGAATCGAACCCGGGTCTCTGGCGCTGTGAGGCAGCCATGCTAACCACTGTGCCACCATGGGCTGCTCTCCCTTTTGAGGGGGAGAGCTGACTAGTGGTGATTTAACCTGAGGATCACCACACCTGATGCGAGGGGAAGGTTGAGAAGGCTGGGCCTTCATGAATAATTTCAGTCAATACGGGAATTGAACCTGCACTGTTGGCCTTGCTCTGCATCACAAACCAACTGTCCACCTAACTGAGCTAACTGACCCCAGTAACTCTATGTAGTTAGTCTCCCATTCCTGTCATCATCTTGGTGAATCAGTGTTAAAGGACATCAAGGCTTGTTTCTAAAATGGGTCACCCAAAATTGCACACAATATTCCACCTGTGACCTAGCCAATGCTGTGAAGAATTTATCCTCACTCCTTTGTGCACTCTCACCTCTGAGTCACAGGATTGTGGGTTCAATTCGCACTCCACAGCCTGATTATAAAATCATGGCTGAACCACCAGTGTCGCACTGTGGGATACTACCTTATGGATAAGATGATAAACTGAGGCCTCATCTGCCAGTTTGGGGTGGCATGGTGGCACAGTTTGTGGTGGCACGGTGGTTAGCACTGCTGCCTCACAGCGCTAGGGACCTGGGTTTGATTCTAGGCTTGGGTCACTGTCTGTGTAGGGTTTGCACGTTCTCCCCATGTCTGTGTGGGTTTCTTCCGGGTGCTCCGATTTCCTCCCACAGTCCAAAGATGTGCAGGTCAGGTGGATTGGCCATGTTAAATTGCCCCTTAGTGTCAGGAGGACTAGCTAGGATAAATGCATGGCGTTATGGGGATAGAGGCTGGGTGGGATTGTGGTTGGTGCAGACTCAATGGGCCGAATGGCCTCCTTCTGAACTGAAGGATTCTATGATTCTAATTCCATGGCTGCCACATTTCCTAAATTACAATGATGTTACAATCCAAAAATCTTTCATTGGTTGTAAGACATTTTGAGATGTCTGGGGAGTCATGAAAAGTGCCAAATACCTTTCTTGTTTTCCCTTTATTTTAGTGCTTGATGTCCCAATTTATAAAACCATTCTGTCCTCGCACATACAGGAAGTTATTGAACTGCTATGTGATATAATACACGCACACTTTTCAACATCTTTCCATTGAATGCGGAATTTCCCATTCAGCTGTTGTTACTATCTCACACCTATCCACATTAACTCCTATTTGCCATATATCCCCTGATTCCTCCAACCTGTCTGTATCTTTCTGTCTTTTACAATCTTTCTTGTTTGATAAGCATCCTACTTTGATCTCATCAGCAAATTTAAATGTTGTGCTCCATATGTCCAAGTGAAATTATCTAAAAGGAAGCAAGAGGAAAGTTTGTATTTATATAGCAACTTCCACATCCTCAGGACATTCCGAATTGCTTTCCAGCCAATGACGGACTTTTAAAGTGTGGTCAATGTTGTAATGTACATTGGGGACGGCACAGTGATTAGCACTGCTGCCTCACAGCACCAGGGACCCGGGTTCAATTCCCAACTTGGGTCACTGTCTGTTCGTCCCGTGCATGGGTTTCCTACGGTTTCCACCCACAGTCTGAAAGACGTGCTGGTTTGGTGCATTGGCTATGCTAAATTCTCCTTCAGTGTACCCGAACACTGTGTGGCGACTAGGGGGATTCTCACAGTAACTTCATTGCAGTGTTAATGTAAGCCTACTTGTGACACTAATAAATACATTTTTAAATGGTCTTCTGGGACAAGAGCGGCACGGTAGCACAGTGGTTAGCACTGCTGCTTCACAACTCCAGGGACCTAGGTTCGATTCTCGGCTCGGGTCACTGTCTGTGTGAAGTTTGCACATTCTCCTCGTGTCTGCGTGGGTTTCCTCTGGGTGCTCCGGTTTCCTCCCACAGTCCAAAGATGTGCAGGTTAGGTTGATTGGCCATGCTAAAATTGCCCCTTAGTGTCCTGAGATGCGTAGGTTAGAGGGATTAGCGGGTAAATATATAGGGATATAGGGGTAGGGCCTGGGTGGGATTGTGGTCGGTGTAGACTCGATGGGCCAAATGGCCTCTTTCTGCACTGTAGGGTTTCTATGATTTCTATGATTTTCTATGAAGAGCAACTTTACTTGATATAATATGGCTACTGCTAACAGAGGAAATTTAATAGAGACTTTTTTAAAAGTTCTGCTAGAGTGAATGGGGAAAGATTATTAGATTATTGAAAGATCATTGGATAGTCAATGATACGGAACCAACTATTCAAAATTGCCAATGAATGATTGATGAGAGATAACAAAGAACAAAGAAAAGTACAGCGCAGAAACAGGCCCTTTTGCCCTCCAAGCCCGTGCTGATCATGATGCCCTAACTAAACGAAAAAAAAACCTTCTGCCCTTACACAGTCCGTATCCCTCTATTCCCTCCCTATTCATGTACCCATCTAGGTGCCACTTCAATGTTGCTAATGTGCCCGCTTCCACCTCCTCCTCTGGCAGCGCGTTCCAGGCACGCACCACTTTCTGCATGAAAAACTTCCCCGCACCTCTCTCTTAAAATTTCCCCCTCTCAGCTTGAACCTGTGCCACCTTGTAATTGTCACTCCCACCCTTGGGAAAGGGCTCTGACTATCCACCCTGTTTATGCCTCTCATAATTTTGTAGACCTCTATTGGGTCGCCCCTCAGCCTCTGTCTTTCCAGTGAAAACAATCCTAGTTTATTCAAGTCCTTCTGGTAGTGTGGTGACCAGAACTGCATGTAATACTCCAAATGCGGCCTAACCAAGGTTTTATATAGCTGTAGATAAATGTTTGTATGCGAAGGATTGCTGCTTTGCCACAGAAAGTGTTTGCTACAGGACACCGTCGCATATTTTAAGGGTAAACCTTAATAAATATTTGAAGCAGGAGAATTTACCAACCTATGGGGAAAGAAGAGGGAAATGGGGTAGCATTTGATTGTATTAGTAAAGGGCTAGTACAGACATAATGGCCGAGTACCTTCTCATTGAGCTGTAAATCTGTAGTGTTCCAGGTAATACAACAAACAAACATAAGATACTAATAAACCCAATACGGGATTAAAAAAAAACCTTTTTACCCAAGGAATATTTCGGATTTTAAACATTTTAGCGCCTGGTGTAGCTAAGGTGAATCATATAGCTGTGTTTAAGGCTTTAAGGCTAAGGTAGGTAGGTACTGAGGAGGATATGAATAAAAAAGTCATGCTAATTGAGTTGCGAGAGGCTTGTGTGGGGCATAAAAGCCAGCATAAGACCATAAGATGGAGGAGCAGAAGTAGGCCACTCAGCCCATTAAGTCTGCTCCACCATTCAATGAGATCGTGACTTATCTAAAATAATCCACAACTCCGCTTTTCCAACTTAACCCCATAACCCTTGATTCCCTTACTGATTAAAAATCTGTCTATCTCAGCCTTGATCATACTTAACGATCCAACCTCTGCAGTAAAGAATTCCACAGATTCACCACCCTCTGAGAGAAGAAATCTCTCCTCATCTCTGTCTTGAATGGGTGACCCCCTTACTCTGAGATTCTGCCCTCTGGTCCTAGACTCTCAGTATTTTGATTAGATTTGATTTGATTTATTATTGTCACATGTATTAGCAAACAGTGAAAAGTATTGTTTCTTGCGCACTATACAGACAAAGCATACCATTCATAGAGAAGGAAACGAGAGAGAGTGGAGGATGTAGTGATACAGTCATTGCTAGGGGGTAGAGAAAGATCAACTTAATGCAAGGTAAGTCCATTCAAAAGTCTGACAGCAGCAGGGAAGAAGCTGTTCTTGAGTTGATTAGTACGTGACCTCAGACTCAGACTCCCACAATGAGAAACAACCTCTCTAACCTTCTACCCTATGAGAATCCAATACACCTCAATAAGGTCGACTCTCATTCTTCTAAACTCCAATGAGTACAAACACAACCAACTCAACCTCTCCTCATAAGAAAATCCCTCCATATCCAGGAACCATTGAGTGAACCTTCTCTGGACTTCCCCCAACGCCGGTATATCTTTCCTTTGATAAGGGGACCAAAACAGTTCACTGTTCAGGGGTGGTCTACCTCATACACTTTTAGCAAGGATTCCTGACTTTTCTACTCCATTCCTTTTGAAATAAAGACCAACATTTCATTTGCCTTCCTGCTGAACTTGCATGCTGGCTGTGGTGGACCTCAGTTGTGCCTTTGTCCTATATGGACCACCGTTGTGTGTGCTTGTCATACCTGGACACATCCCCTTCCAGTTTGGGTCCTCCCCTCAGCACCTAGTATAAAGGTGGCTGTCTCCTCCCCCTTGTTCAGTCCAGGTTGGTTATATGTTGGGATCTGCTCCTGATTCTGTTGTGAATAAAAGCCTACACTTATATTGGCATATCGGTAGTCTTTCACCTTATTGATAGCGCATCACTGGCTTTTTGTGATTTATGAACGAGGACCCCCAAATCCCCCCATGCTGCAACTTTCTGCAGTCTTTCTCCATTTAAATAATACTTAGCTCCTTTGTTCTTCCTAACAAAGCGCATAGCTTCTCATTTTCCTACATTATATTACTTCTGCCAAGTTTTTGCCCACACACATAACAGAGTCTGCATCTTCACCCCATGTCTGTGTGGGTTTCCTCCGGGCACTCCGGTTTCCTCCCATAGTCCAAAAGACGTGCTGGTTAGGGTGCATTGGCCGTGCTAAATTCTCCCTCAGTGTACCCGAACAGGTGCCGGAGTGTGACGACTAGGGGATTTTCACAGTGACTCCATTGTAGTGTTAATGTAGTAAGCCTATTTGTGACACGAATAAATAAACTTCAGATGTGGAAAGGTCATGAGAGATGACAAGCTCAAGACTTGGGGCAGGATTTTCCAGTCACGCCCGCCCCAAAACCGAAAATCCCACACGAGGTCAACGGATCTTTGCATGGCCCGCACTCTCACCCCCACCTCCCCCACCCCCACCCCCACCGCCCCCCCCCCCCCCCACCCGCCCACTACGATTCCCGTGGCAGGCGGGATGGGAAAATTCCCTCGGAGTGAAATGTGAAATGGAGCGTAATAGGAAGAGAAAGGGGTTAAAGGAGTGAGCACATGGAGGTCTTTCTGTCAGCTGAACTCATTGATGCTCAAGTGTCGCTTGGTGCAGAGGCTGAGGGAGAAATGGTCAGCAAGGGAGTTGGGAGGTCAATACCCAACGAAGAGTTTAAGTTAGAGAGAGAGCAGGGAGAGAAACCATAGAGGTCGTTGAAGGAGCCAGAGGTGTTAAAGGTGTAGGAAAACAAGCCAAGTTGGAACATGGTGATAAGTGCAATGCCATTCCAGAATATCAAGCTGAGTGATGATTCAGTAGCACTCTATAACAGTATAGAATCCCAACAGAGCAGAAGCAGCTGTTGTGGGGAAATTTGAAGGTGTTCGCAGGTCGTGAAAGAGTCCGTTCGGCTGAACAAGGTCACCTCTTTGTGAGAGATCAGCTTCACTCGCCTGCCTTCTCATCACATCTCATACTCTCCACATCTCATTATTGTATCTCATTATCTCTTGAATTAATTTATATTTTCCAGAGATCTAACAGTGAACATTTCCACCTAACTTTTCTTGTTCCATATTTCCTCGCTAATTTGCATGTCCGTTTGAACTCCTCTCTTTAGGGATCAACTTGCCAGGACCGGATTTGTAATTCATAAAAATAATCTTTTAAAACTTTAATTAGGTCATCTCAAAGTGTGCTCTTTCAGTGAAAGAAAAAGCCACCTGAACCTTTGTTTCCTGTCTCTGATCTTCCTTAATGATGCATTCTTAATGATGCACATCCCTGTCAAAATTAGTTTTCTTTGGCATGGTGGAATGAGAAGATACACCCATTAAATAGTCTTCCAATTAATGTAAGATAGCGAATGTTGTTCGTAGCGAAGGACTTTGCTGATGGCTATCTGCAATGGCGACTATTTCGGTAGCCAAAACATCTCAATGGTTTCTATCCCTGTTCCAGCATAATTATTTCTAGATTCCCCCAAGTATTTGTCCTTGGCTGCTTCCTCTTGTTCATTTACATACTGCCCTTATTAACATTATCAGCAAACATCGGGATAAGGTTCCATTTATACAAGCCAGCTCCACATTGCCACCATCTCTCTGGAACCCTTAAATAAATTAGTCACAAGTAAGACTTACATTAACATTGTAATGAAGTTGCTGTGAAATTCCCCTAGTTGCCACACTCCAGCGCCTGTTCGGATCAATACACCCGACCAACACGTCTTTCAGACTCTGGGATGAAACCGGAGCACCCGGAGGAAGCCCCCGCAGACACAGGGAGAATGTGCAAACTCCACCCAGACAGTGACCCAAGCCAGGAATCGAACCCGAGTCCCTGGCGCTGTGAGGCAGCAGTGCTAACCACTGCACCACCACCGTTCCCTGTGAATGAATTATAAAGCTGCTTCTCTGATATCCATTATTGGATGAGCTGCAATTTCTTCCAGTTAAATCCTTGCCTCCGGCCCCTATCAGTTTCCATCCCTTTTCCCCCTATCATTAGCCACGGGAATCGGAGCGGGTGAGGTGTGGAGCATGGGAAGGTCCGTTGATCTCGGGGTGGGATTTTACAGCTTTGAGACAAGTGAGGCCTTAAATTCCCACCCAGACTGTCTACTATGTCTTCCACAACAATTGTCCTGCCTTTGCTTCAGTCTCAATCCATCAGTCACCGAACCCACCGTCATGCTTTTGTTAATTTCACGTGTGTCTTTTCCGGTGCTCGCCTGGATGGCCTCGGAGCCTTCACCTCCTCGATAATCCTCAACTCATCCGAAACTTTGCCACCCATTCCAGAGTTCCAGTCGCACACCACTCCTCTACTTGTTAACATAGATTATCTCGCAGGCTCCCAAACCCTCCCATTCAAAATTGTCATCTTCCTGTTTAAATCCTTTCGTGGGCGTGTCCCTTCCTATCTATACTGAAAGCAGAATACTGCGGATGCTGGAAATCTGAAATAAAGACAGAAAATGCTGGAAAAACTCAGCAGGTCTGGCAGCACCAGTGGAGAGAGAAACAGTTAACGTTTCGAGTCTGTATAAAATGTTAACTCAGGCCAAAAATTTCCCGTCTCACCCACCCAGTCCATCGCGCAAACCAGCCTCCCATCCATTGACTCTGTCTACACTTCCCACTACCTCGGCAAAACAGCCAGCATAATTAAGGACCCCACGCACCCCGGACATTCTCTCTTCCACCTTCTTCCGTCGGGAAAAAGATACAAAAGTCTGAGGTCATGTACCAACCGACTCAAGAACAGTTTCTTCCCTGCTGCTGTCAGACTTTTGAATGGACGTACCTCGCATTAAGTTGATCTTTCTCTCCACCCTAGCTATGACTGTAACACTACATTCTGCACTCTCTCCTTTCCTTCTCTATGAACGGTATGCTCTGTCTGTATAGCGCGCAAGGAACAATACTTTTCACTGTATGCTAATACTTGTGATAATAAATCAAATCAAATCAAATCAAAGCCTTGGGATTCAAAGTGGGTGAGTCAGAAAATTTGGCAGACCATTGAAAGGTCTATTGAACTCAGGCAGGAAATTCCGATCTTGGGGCGTGTGCGGCCGGAGAATCCCACCCTCTGTTTCCCTCTCCACAGATATTGCCAGACCTGCAAAGTTTTTCCAGAACTCTCTGTTTTCATCCCTTCCTATCCATATTGCCTCATCCAGCCCAACAAACCGCTCCCATTCCCTCCATTCCACTGACTCTTCCTTTTATGCATCTTCCCCTCTCCCCATTTCATCCCACAGTTGGCCACCCTGTCTTCAACCATCTAGGCAACACTCTAGGGAATTCCTTTACTAAACCCTTCCATCTTTCCGTCTCTCTCTCTCTCTCATGGAATGCGCTGCCCGGGAGGGTGGTGGAGGCGGGTTGCCTCACATCCTTTAAAAAGTAACTGGATGAGCACTTGACACATCATAACATTCAGGGCTATGGGCCAAGTGCTGGCAGATGGGATTAGGTAGGATGGAATTCGGTGCAGACTCAATGGGCTGAAGGGCCTCTTCTGCACTGTATGATTCTATGATTCTATGCTTTAACACCTACCCATAACCCCAGTTCTTTAACCAAGCTACTCTCCTACTAGTTCTTTCTTCAATCAGGAATCCATTTCTGTCCTACACCTCTGTGAACTACGGTTTGGTTATTTTTTTTAAATTAAAGGTGCTTTATAGATGCAACCTATTGTTTCATGGCCTTAAGTTAAGTTGATTAATATCACAAGTAGGCTTACATTAACACTGCAATGAAGTTACTGTACAAATCTCTCAGTCGCCACACTTTGGCGCCCGCTCGGGTACACTGAGGGAGAATTTAGCATGATCAATGCACTTAACCAGCACACCTTCGGGACTGTGGGAGGAAACCAGAGCACCCGGAGGAAACCCACGCAGATACAGAGAGAATGTGAAAATTCCACGCAGTGACCCAAGCCGGGAATCGAACCCGGGTCCCTGGCGCTATCAGGCAGTCGTGCTACTCACTGTGCCACCGTGCCGCCCGGAACAGGTAGATAGATTTTTTAACTGAAAGGTTATGGGGAGCAGGCAGAAAGATGGAGTTGAGGCCGAGATGAGATCAGCCATGATCGCATTGAATGGCGGAGCAGGCTCGAGGGCTGAATTGCCTACTCCTGCTCGGTGGCACTGCTGCCTCACAGTGCCAGGGATCCGGGTTCGATTCCCGACTCAGGTCACTGTCTGTGCGGAGTCTGCACGTTCTCCCCGTGTCTGCGTGGGTTTCCTCCGAGTGCTTCGGTTTTCTCCTACAATCCAAAAGACGTGCTGGTTCGGTGCATTGGCCATGCTAAATTGCCCCTCAGTGGACCCGAACAGGTGCCGGAGTGTGGCGACTTGGGGATTTTCACAGTAAATTCATTGCAGTGTTAATGTAAGCCTTCTTGTGACACTAATAAATAAACTTTAAAACTTAAATGAGTGCAAATTAATAGGGGGAAAACACACCAGATCAATGTTGTGAGTCTGAGCTTCCACTTCCTAAGATCAATCAATTGGTTTGACTTTAGGCAAAGCTTTTCAATTAGAAACAGCATGAAGAGTGTTACAACATGCAGAGGTGCCTACAGTCCAGTCAGGATGTTTTTTTCTGTTCTTGTGATGTGAGCGTCTGTGACAAAGCCATCATTTATTGTTCATCCTTAATTGGCCTTCAGCTGCAAAAACATTTCACATTCAATTGACTCAATCAAATTTATATTAATTGAACCAGGCTTGAAATTAATATTTTCAGCACTGAAAAAAAAGCAAAAACTTTCCTTTTTTTCTTTCTAATTACATTCGCTCCTCGAGCCACTTAGGCAATGGCTCCACAGACAAGATATAATTATTAACTATTATTATTATATTATTAAGGGTGGCACGGTGGCACAGTGGTTAGCACTGCTGTCTCACAGCACCTGGGACTTGGATTTGGTTCCCAGCTTGGGTCACTGTCTTTGTGGAGTCTGCACATTCTCCCCGTGTCTGCGTGGGTTTCCTCCGGGTGCTCCGGTTTCCTTCCACAGTCCAAAGATTTGTGGGTTAGGTGGATTGGCCATGCTAAATTGACTCTTAGTGTCAGGGTGCCTAGCTAGGGTAAATGCATGGAGTTATGGGGATAGGGTCTGGTTGGGATTGTGGTCGGTGCAGACCCGATTGGCCAAATGGCCCCCTTCTGCACTAAAGGATTCTATGATTCTATAAATTGCGAGCTATCTCTATTAGTCCCAATGTAAGCAACACCCCTCATAGAGGTAAACTCCTCTTCAAAATCATTTAGCAAAAACACACAGGCTTATGTGAGTGCCAGTTCTCCAGACTGGACAGAGTTACAGAGAAAGACCTGTCTCTGACTCTCTGACAGCAGCCTTCAGAGAAACACTTGTCTTCAAACAGCAGAACTCCAGAGAGAGAGAGAAAGAGGGAGAAAATCCTTCCGCAGCTTTCCAATATCTTCCCCAAAGTGCCAGCTCTGGATGTTTGCACCCAGATATTGTTGGTGCATCGCTTGCACAGCAGAGCCAGATCCCATCCGCATGGTATATAGGCTGATGCAACCTGGCATAGACTGAGGGAGGAGTGCTGCACTGTCAGAAGTGCTGTCTTTCAAATGAGATGTGTGATGATACTGTGCCTTTCAGAAATACATTTGTGCCATGTTTCTTGTCTACAACCAGCAGCCCATATGCTGCGCATGCAGAAGAATAATTGTTCCTAATTATTGGGATGTTTGTTTAAACCTGAGTTAATGCAGTTTTGTTATTTTTTGGTGTTTCAGAGTAGGGTTTAATTAGGTTAATTGACATGTGTGTGTGTGTGTGAATGGGTGGAGCTAGGCTTAGAGAGACAAGCAGGTAGTTGCTGTTTGTAGTTGAAAAGGAGCAGCAGCTCTCTCTCTCTTTCTCTCTGGAAATCGAAGTTTGGGCCCAGCTAGAAAATAGATATCTCTCTCCAGAGAACTGCAAAAGGTAGGAGGTGTTTTCTCCCTCTTTTTCTCTCTCTCTGGAGATTTGCTGTTTGAAGACAAGTCTCTCCCTGGAGGCTGCTCTCTGAGAGTCAGAAGACAGATTTCCTCTATATCCCCGCCCAGAGGGGCTGGAGAACTGGCAACTCACATAAGCCTGTGTGTTTTTGCTAAATGCTTTGAAAAGGAGGTTATCCCTATGAGGGGTATTGCTTAGATTGGAACTAATAGAGATAGCTAGCAGTTAATAATTATACCTTGTCATGTTTAAGTATTTTAATTGGTAAAAGTTATGCTAATTCTTTCTGTTATATTCTTAAATTAAGTTTGTTTTAATAAAAGCTTCTTAGTGGATCAATAGAATCACACCTAGAGTGAAACACCTTGCGCTCGCACCAATGCCAAAATCAAGTAAAGTTGGAGTCTAGTTTAACTTTATAATAAAACTTGGAGTTTCTGATCTGCTCTCTAACAGATATCAAACTGAGGTCCCAACTGTCTGCTCTGGTAGGTGTAAAGGATCCCTTGGCACTATTTCTGAAAAGAGCAGGGGAGTTCACCCCATTCTCAAACAGCAACACTGAAATTGCCAATATCGCACACCATTTGTGGGATCTTACTGTGTGCAAAATGGCTGTCATGTTTTCTATTGGGCCAGCTCTTATAAAGACCACTCCAGCAAATTGCTACTGTAGCCTCGTCAATGTCTTCCTAAAAGTTCCAAAAATGTGGTGCCAGAAGTGGACACAATATCCCATCTCCCAACAATGTTTTTCTCCTTCGAGTGCTTATACCAGTCGAATCTGGGCAACGTGATTGGCGCAGGCTTGGAGGGCCGAAGGGCCTGTTCCTGTGCTGTATTGTTCTTTGTTCGTTGTTCTTTGTATGCACCATCCTATCAGGTAGCACATTCCATATCCTAAGCAGTGCTTGAATAAGAGAGCTTTTCCTCAAGTCACCCCTGGTTCTTTTGCCAATCGCTCTGTCCCTTCTGGGTCATCGACCCTTCAGCCTTTAGAAATACTTGAACTGGGATCCCCCCACCCCCCGCCACCCGTACCCACGGTGGAGGCAGTGCACCATTGTCGGTCCTGCTGAAGCCAATGGCCATTTGTGTGGCTCACTGGGCCACACCACTCAGAAACTTGCCATGGGAGCTCAGCCTCGGTGGGACAGGAAGATCCCACTGGCAGGAAGGGCTGGAAAATACTGCCCTTTCTCTTTAGGTACTGTATCCAAACCCTTCATAAATTTAAACATCCCTATTAAATCTTTTAGTCTATCCTGATCGAAGGAGATTTATAAGTGGCATCTCTCAAACCTGGAACCACTCTGATAAATCTCTTCCGTACCCTCTCCACGACTTCCACACCTCTCCTGAAGTGTGATGCTCACAACTCTACACAACACTGCAGCTTGAGCCAGGCATTTTAAATAGTTTAGCTTAACTTCCTCACTTTCATACTCCAATCACCTCTAATAAAGTCTAGGATCTTTCGAAGGGCACGGTGGCACAGTGGTTAGCCCTGCTGCCTCACTGCGCCAGGGAGCTGGGTTCAATTCCGACCTCAGGTGACTGTCTATGTGGAGTTTGTACGATCTCCCCGTGTCTGCGTGGGTTTCCTCCGGGTGCTCCGGTTTCCTCCCACAGTCCAAAGTTGTGCAGGTTAGGTTGATTGGCCATGCTAAATTGTCCTTTAGTGTCCCAAGATATATAGGTGAGGGGGATAAGCAGGATAAATATGTTGGGTTATGGGGATAGGGTCTGGGTAAGATTCGGCACAGACTTGATGGGCTAAATGGCCTCCTTCAGCATTGCAGGGATTCTATGTACGTAAGAGTTGTTATGATCTGGAATTCACTGTCCAAAAGTGTGCTGGAAGAAAAAGAACAGTAACTTTCAGAAGGGTTTCCTCCCTGGTTAGGTGCATTGACCCAAACAGGCACCGGACTGTGACGACTAGGGGAATTTCACAGTAACTTTATTGCAGTGTTAATGTAAGCCTTATTTGTGACTAATAAATAAGCTTTTTACTTTTTAGTTGCCACATTCTGGCACCTGTTCGGGTACACTGAGGGAGAATTTAGCATGGCCAATGCACCTAACCAGCATATCTTTTGGACTGGCTTTTGCCGTGTTCATTATTCAGCTCAAATACCTTGAACACCAGGGACCGCTGATATTTATTCCATGAACATCATTATCCAATTCACACATGAACTTCATTCTTCTCACCGTGGTCTCAGCCAAGTTCCCGAATCACTGAGTGAGTCGCCGTGGTGAGAAAGTTAAATATCACAGGTGGCAAACAGGATTAGTTTGAATAATGATGATCTTTGCCGGCTTATTATTTGCCTTGTGTTTCCCCGCTCTCGCTCTGGAGCCTGACAAGGCTGTTGCTGGGCCACTTCAATCCTTCATTGTGCTGAGGCTCACACTCAGACTAGAAATCCAGAGACCCAGGGTAAGATCCGGGGTTCAAATCCCACCCTGGCAAGTGGGACTAAATAGTCTCATGATGACTATGATAGGTCGCCATGCAAGAGGAATTTCTTCAGCCAGAGGGCGGTGAACCTATGGAATCCATTGCCACAGAAGGCTGTGAAGGCCAGGTTATTGAGTATATTTAAAACAGAGATCTATTTAAGAGATAGATAGGTTCTTGATTGATAAAGGGGATCAAATGTTATGGGAAAAAGGCAAGAGAATGGGGTTGAGAAACTTATCAGCCATGATTGAACGGCGGAGCAGACTCAATGGGCTGAATGGCCTAATTTTTAGAAAGTTTTAAAGTTTATTTATTAGTCACAAGTAAGGCTTACATTAAACTGCAATGAAGTTACAGTGAAATTCCCCTAGTCGTCACACCTGTTCGGGTCAATGCACCTAACCAGCACGTCTTTCAGACTGTGGGAGGAAACTAGAGCACCCGGAGGAAACCCACATAGACACAGGAAGAATGAGCAGACTCCACACAGACAGTGACCCAAGCCAGGAATTGAACCCGGATCCCTGGCGCTGTGAGGCAGCAGTGCTAGCTATTGTGCCACCGTGCCGCCCTGTTCTGCTTCCATGCCTTATGGTCTTATGGAAACCATTGCCAATTGTTGTTAAAACCCACCCAGTTCACTAATGCCCTTTAGAGAAGGAAATCTGCCAGCAGGCCTGGCCTCCATGTGACTCCAGATCCACAGCAACGTGGTTGACTCTCAAATGGAGGGCAGTTAAGGATGGGCAATAAATTCTGGCCCAGCCAGCAATGCCTGCATTAATTTTTAAAAATATTTGGAGAGGATGCAGAGGAGATTTACTCAAATAGTTGTGAGGTTGAGGTGCAGGAATGGACCGGAGAGGCTGGTCTTGTTCTCCTCAGAGCAGTGAAAGCCAAAAATAAAGGCAAAGGGCAGGATGTCTCCCCACCATCCCCTACGCCTCCACCCACCCCCCCCCCCCCCCCCCCTCCCCCTCACCGCGGTGTGTTTTCCGGCGGCAGAGACGGCTCGGCCATTGGCCAGTGACAGAATTTTCCAGTCCCACCGATGTCAACGCCGTTTTTGCGTGGCTCGCCCATCCTGCCACCGAGGAATCCATCGAGGGAGTCTCGCCATCTGCGGGACCGGAAGTTCCCACCAGCAGGAAGGAAGGGCCGGAAAATCCCATCCAAAGTGTTTCCGATGGCTGATGGGTCGATAATGAAGGGGCACAGACTTGAGGAGATGGCCGACAGTGCAAGGAAAAAGCTTTTCAGAGAACGAGAGTTTCGGATTTAGAATACAATGCCTGTTAGATTGGTGGAAATGAATCAATGGCCTTCAAAAGGGAATTGGATAAACACTTGAAGGAGAAATACTGGAGGGTTACAGGGAAAGAGGAGGGGTTGTGAGATTAAATGGATTGCTCTTCGAAAGACTTGATGAATGGAATGGCCTCCCACTGCAAAGTACTACTCCATGACTCTATGGGCCTGATTTTACCATCAAATTGCGCCCATTTTCGGGCACAAAAAATTGGTAAAGTCGGGTATGAGGCGAGTAGCGCAAGCTTGAGAATCCCCTTCGTGCCGGTTCCCCCTTTACCAAGGCCCGAAAATAGCCGCGATCAGGACCATGCCTAAAACGGGAGCGGCATCAATTTAAATGCATTTGCATGCATTTAAATTGACTTAATGGGCTGCACGCCCAAACTTACCAGCAATTCCCCCTTTACCACCGTGTTCACCCATCCAGATTTGGCATGAAACAGACGCAGTCCGCAAAGGTCTGATTCGGGCGCTCCAGCTTCTGAGGACATAAGTTCCGAGCTTCCGGCAGCTCTCTGACTCAGATCGGTGGTGGGAGGAGGGGAGAGAGGGGGATCAGATGGCTCTCTGGTGGAGGAGAGGGAGGCAGGTCAGATGATTCTCTGGTGGGTTGGGGGGAGGGAGGCGGGTCAGATGATTCTCTGGTGGGTTGGGGGAGGGAGGCAGGTCAGATGGCTCTCTGGTGGGGGGGAGAGAGGCAGGTCAGATGGCTCTCTGGTGGGGGGGAGGGAAGCAGGTCAGATGGCTCTCTGGTGGGGGGGAGGGAGGCGGGTCAGATGGCTCTCTGGTGGGGGGGAGGGAGATGGGTCAGATGGCTCTCTGGTGGGGGGGAGGGAGGCGGGTCAGATGATTCTCTGGTGGCTTGGGGGAGGGAGGTGGGTCAGATGGCTCTCTGGTGGGTTGGGGGAGGGAGGTGGGTCAGATGGCTCTCTGGTGGGGGGGAGGGAGGCGGGTCAGATGGCTCACTGGTGGGGGGGCAGGGGGGCGGGGAGTCTATTGCCACTCTGCATGTGATTGGTGGGGAGGAAGAGAGGGTCTGCTGCCACTCTGCGTATGACGGTGGGGGGAAGGGAGGCAGGGGGCTGCGATCGGTCTGGGTGGCAGAGGGGGTGGGGGTATAAGGGGGTCAGTTATGTTGTGGGGGTGGGGCAATGTCTGTGGGGGCCAGGGGGAAGGCATTATCCGGAAGCGATGTGGCGGAGGAGCATTTTTCTATTTCTTTATCTGCGCATGCACAGTTGGAGGCGCTGATCGGAGCTGCAGGATTTCGGGCGTGTTAAGCCCCGCCTACAGGCATCTGCAGTGCGATTCAGAATTGCTGCTATTTTTTTGAGGCAGAGTGTATATGGACGTGCCTGAGAATGGGTCTAAAAGTCGGATCTGAAACACTGCCAGTTTCAAGTCTGCCCGGCATTTAGAATCAAAATAGGGCCCTATGTCTTTTTACGTAGGAGAGTAAAAGTGCCCACCATGAACCGAATGCAGAGAACACCTCCCCCCACCCCACACCCCAAAGAGTTGTCAACACTGTAATAAGTCTCACAACACCAGGTTAAAGTCCAACAGGTTTATTTGGAATTAAGAGCTTTCGAAGCGCTGCTTCTTCATCGGGTGAGTGACTCACCTGACGAAGGAGCAGGGCTCCGAAAGCTCGTGATTCCAAATAAACCTGTTGGACTTTAACCTGGTGCTGTGAGACTTCTTACTGTGCCCACCCCAGCCTCCACATCTTGTCAACACTGGTGTACATAAGAGCTGTCTGTACAAACAGAGACAGGGAGAACGGCAGCTGAGCAGAATGGATGTTGGCCCCAATCCCCTATTAATTTGAATACAATTCCCAGTATACTTAACATCAAAAGTCTGCTGCATAATTACGCATGCAAATGCACACCAGCTGCCATTACTTTAATAATCTTGAGATTAGCGACGTAGCTTCAAAGATGAGATGGAAATTTGAAAGGCCTTCCAATAAAAGTCTGCAATCACAGAAGTTTCACTTAGACACTTTTTACAGTAATTTCTGGGCACAGATTGGACACAGCTGCTAATTGTCAATATTGGCAGCGTCAACACATTGTTATATTTTGTACTACAATGATTCTATCCCCTAAAGAGCTCGACAGAAATCTGTCACACTTCATGGTTCCGTGGTCGATGCTACCTGAATGACAAAGTGCTGCATTGAAACCAAGCCGTGGAAAGTCCTTTGTCCGTGAGCGCGCAATACAACCTGCAGAGATTTCTGCACTCCTCCGAGTCCAGCCTCTGTGACATCCCCGGTACTAATCACCTGTGCCTTTGGTGCCTGGGATCTAACACATGGAATTCCCACCCTGAACCTCACCACTCTCTTCTTTAAGGCAATCCCTAAAACTTGAGATAAAAGCAAAACGCTTGCGATGCTGGAATCTGAAACAAAAACAGAAAGTGCTGGAAAATCCCTGACAGCATCTGAGCGGAGAGAATAAATGTTCCGAGTCTGGCTGACCTCTTGTTAGAGCTGAAAACAAGGAAAGTCAGACAAGATTCATGTTAGTGAGTGTGAGGGGGGTGGGGGGGGGGGGGGGGGGGATATAATTTATAGGGATGGCATAGACAAAAAGACAAAGGGAATATAAATGGTGATGATAAAGGCTGAGAATGGTGCTAATAGTATCCATTAAGAGATTGAAATGTGTAAGTGGCAGAACAAAGGTTCAGAATGTAGGAATCATAGAAACCCTACAGTGCAGAAACAGGCCATTTGGCCCATCGAGTCTGCACCGACCACACTCCCACCCAGGCCCTATCCCCATTTCCCTACATATTTACCCGCTAATCCCTATAACCTATGCATCTCAGGACACTAAGGGGCAATTTTTTTAGCATGGACAATCAACCTAACCAGCACATCTTTGGACTGTGGGAGGAAACCGGAGCACCCGGAGGAAACCCACACAGACACGAGGAGAATGTGCAAACTCCACACAGACAGTGACCCAAGCCGGGAATCGAACCCAGGTCCCTGGAGCTGTGAAGCAGCAGTGCTAACCACCGTGCTACCGTGCCGCCCCAGCAGATGGCTGGTGGTGTTTGGGGGGGACAAGATGGAAAGCAAGATGTTAGGAGTGGAAAAATAAAAATAAGTAGAGGAAGTAAACTTAACACTTAAACTTTGACCATGATTTTGGTCTTTGTCATCACCAGGCACACTTACAGGTTATTGTTCCTGTTGTGAACTATGAGCATTCCGTCAATGGCACCAACTCTTGGTCAGACTGGCGTCATCACGGCTGCTACCATGTTTCATGCACAGAGGTAGTATGCTGTATGTAGAGAGACTATAACCTGACTCAGGTAGCTACTCCAGACTGGTTCATTTACAATATCAATACACAAAGTGGCGCTGTGGAGTCTGACTACCTCTAGCCTTTTAGAATATTAAGAACATAAGAACATAAGAAATAGGAGCAGGAGTAGGCCATCTAGCCCCTCGAGCCTGCCCGTCTATAGTGACAAGGTATGTCTTACCCCAATAATCAACCAGGACAAGCCCCAGTTTCTGCCGAGGTCAGTGTGGGAAGCGAGATGGCAGCAAGGGTTCCGTGGGTTTCTGGCAGTTCATTCTGCAGCTGGGACAGGAGAGAAGTTAGCGCTTCGGGACAATTGCCAGGTAAACACTCACTTGGGAACTTCTGGGAGGGATTCCCAGTGTATCTTTGGGGTACCTCACCCTCCACACCAAATCCGACATTGGGGAGCCAGGAAGTTATGGGCCATGTGATGCACCATCAATTATGCAAAGACTCATTGTTGCAAAATAACAGGCTTTTATTTACGAAAGAATTGGAGCACACCCGAACCGATAGCTAATCCGAACTGAGGCAAAAGGGGCAGAGAGCAATCGCCTTTATACCCAGAGAAGGGCGGAGTCCCGGATTGAGGCAGCGGGGGCGTGTCCAGGCATATCACACAAACAGACAATACTACACTGGTTCACCACACCATGAACTCAATCTAGCAAGCTCAGAGGAACAGAGGGATCTGGGTTTGCTTAGCCACAGATCCCTGAAAGCGGGACAGGTTAATAGAGTCGTTAAGAAGGCATACGGGACACTTGCCTTTATCAGCCATGACATAGATTATAAGAGTTATGTTGGAGCTGTACAAAACTTTGGTTAGGCCACAGCTGGAATACTGTGCGCAGTTCTGATTGCTTTATTATAGGAAGGATGTGATTACACGGGTGAGGGTGCAGAGGAGATTCACCAGGATGGAGCGTTTAAGCTTTCTGTTTTCTTTAGAGCAGAGAAGGCTGAGGGGGGACCTGATTGAAGTGTATAAGATTATGAGGATTATGGACAGGATGGGTAGAAAGCAGCTGTTCCCCTTCGTTGAAGGATCATTAACAGGGGACATAGGTTCAAGGTGAGGGGCAGGAGATTTAGAGGGAATCTGAGGAAAATGTTTTCACCCGGAGGGTGCTGGGAGTCTGGAATGCGCTGCCTGGGAGGGTGGTAGAGGAAGGAAACCTCACAACCTTTAAAAAGTATGTGGATGAACACTTGAAATGTCATAGCATTCAAGGCTATGGGCCAAATGTTGGAAAGTGGGATTAGTGTCAATTTGGTGTCGTTTTGTTGGTGCAGACTTGATGGGCTGAAGGGCCTTTTCTGCACAGTATGACTCCATGACTAATCTGATCAGTCAATTGTGCAGCCTCAGTGTCATTTTTCTAGCCTTTTACTCAACCTGCGTTCTATCCTCTAAAGTCTAAACAACCCACACCCACACAATGTCCAGCTCCCCCCCCCCACCACCCTTGGCCTGCCATCTGATATCCGGACACCCCCCCCCCTCACCTCCCACCCATCCATCCCATGTCTGGATTCTCCACTTGCCACCCACTCCCCACCAATGTCGAAACCTCCACCTCCACTTCCCATTCACTTACCACTCCCTTTCAATGGGACCTTTAAACTCACCTGCTTTACGGCAGCTAGTGCTGCAAAAAGGCAGCCTCCTTCCTTCCCGCTCCTTTTACACTTCTCCGCTGGAGTCAGGGACGCCTCACCCGGCCTGAGTCAGGAAACCCGGGCAAGATATGTGCTTTGGAATTTAAATTGGTGCAAAGTGGCAATCCAGAGCAGATTGGCACTTGGAGGAAATGCAGGCCCATTCTGTTCACATTTGGTTACCATACTGTCATTCCGAGGCAAGTGCATGGTGGTGTACTACAGTTCACTCAAGAAGGCCAGGTTACCATAGCAACATGCACATTGTAGTCTGGAGCTATGGATAACGGTGGTAGCAGCTCCAATGTTCTTTCCATCACGTGGAATCTGTCCCACCCTTACCGATCGCCATCGACATGCTGTTGGAAGGATTTTACAGGTTTGATACTTTGGCCTCATCCTAAGAACACCTCCCTTGGCCACCAAACCCTGGGGTAGGCCTCAAAGCCAAAGCTTTTTGGCTCAGACACGGGGGGAGGGGGCAGAATTATCCCATCCCATAGGAATTGTAGCGGGCGGGACAGGAGCGTGCAAAGGTCCATTGACCTCGAGCAGAATTTTCCAGCCTTGGGGCGAGCGTGGCTGGAAAATCCCAATGTTTGACTGACAAAACTGGCTCAGTCAAATAATGTTTCCCCGGAGGGGAGAAGCTACGGCATCTCCTCCGGAGCCTTCAACATGTCATTGATGAAGACGAACATCTCGCCAAGGCCATCCCCACATCCCCACTTCTTGCCTTCAAACAACCACGCAACCTCAAACAGACCATTGTCCGCAGCAAACTACCCAGCCTTCAGGAGAACAGTGACCATGACACCACACAACCCTGCCACAGCAACCTCTGCAAGACGTGCCGGATCATCAACACGGATGCCATCATCTCACGTGAGAACACCATCCACCAGGTACACGGTACATACTCTTGCAACTCGGCCAACGTTGTCTACCTGATACGCTGCAGGAAAGGATGTCCCGAGGCATGGTACATTGGGGAAACCATGCAGACGCTACGACAACGGATGAATGAACACCGCTCGACAATCACCAGGCAAGACTGTTCTCTTCCTGTGGGGGAGCACTTCAGCAGTCACGGGCATTCAGCCTTGGATCTTCAGGTAAGCGTTCTCCAAGGCGGCCTTCACGACACACGACAGCGCAGAGTCGCTGAGCAGAAACTGATAGCCAAGTTCTGCACACATGAGGACGGCCTAAACCGGGATGTTGGATTTATGTCACATTATCAGTAACCCCCACAGCTTGCCCCTGGTCTTGCATAATCTCACCAGCTGTTCTGTCTGGAGACAATACACATATCTTTAACCTGTGTTTAATGTTCCCTCCAACCACATTATCTGTACCTTTTAAGACCTGGCTGGCTGTAGAGATTTGCATTCTAATTAGTATTCTGTAACTTGATTTCTGTGTCTGTGCACTGTTGGAGAACAGATAACCACTCCATCTGACGAAGGAGCAGCGCTCCGAAAGCTTATGGTATTTGCTACCAAATAAACCTGTTGGACTTTAACCTGGTGTTGTGAGACTTCTTACTGGAAAATCCCACCCAGGGACCCTATCCTCTTTGCCACTGGACCTTCAGCGCGTACATTCCGGAAAGGGAAATAGATCAATAAGGCATGGATAAAGTAAAATATGAAAAGAACTAAAACCAGAGGATATAAAATAATGAAAAGCAAATATGAAACAGTTCGCAGGAAAACCTTTATGAAGAATTTTGGAATAATGTAACAGGCAAAGCAAATTTTCTTATTTGCATCATTATATCATCAGGGAGAGGTTCGAGCCTATACTTTCTCACCCTGTTCTCAGTAATGAGTGTGAAATAATTGTACTGCTCCAGTAAACTACTCAGTCTGCAAGCCAGGCACTGCTGCTCTGGGAATTACATTTCATCCCAGTAGCTTTGGCATTGCAGTTCACTTTACTGCAGGAGTTGTAAAGATTGCTGGGATTATTTGAATAAAGATGCCATTATTGGAGAGGGGGAGAGGAGAACCAGGGAGGGGAGAACAGAGGAGTCCGATCCATCAAGGCAGAAGGTTTCCTCCGAGCCCGGGGGAAGGCACCAAGATCACTCCGTGATTCTCATCACTGCCCATTTCCTAGCTTGCTGGCAGGAGGTACAATACAAGCAGCATAAACCAGCCAACGTGCTTCCCTCCCACAACACCCGCCCAAGATGATGCACCATCTGTCAGGCCGAAAGGAAACTGGCAACACTGAGTGAGGAATGGCAACAGCAAGATTCTTTTGTACGCCATTCCAGTTATCAGCCTGTCTCAGTTAGCAACCCTCGGTGGCACAGTGGTACAGTGGTTAGCACTGCTGCCTTATAACGCCAGGGACCTGGGTTCGATTCCGGGCCTTGGGAGTTTGCACATTCTCCTCGTATCTGTGTGTGTTTCCTCCAGGTGCTCTGGTTTCCTTTCACAGTCTGAAAGATGTGCTGGTTAGGTCCATTGGCCATGCTAAATTCTCCCTCAATACACCCAAACAGGTGCCAGAGTGTAGTGACTAGGGGATTTTCACAGTAACTTTATTGCAGTGTTAATGTAAGCCTACTTGTGACACTAATAAGTGAACTTTTTTTGTACCTCTGGGTCAGGTGGGTGAGAAACTTGTGGGATTATGTCCAGCCCTGAGACATCTGCACATAATACAGACCAGTCACGCAGCGCTGTGGGAGTGCAGCGTTGCTAGATGGAGGTTGAAGACCCAGATGCACTGTATAAAGGGCAGAAAATTGTTCCAGTATCAGGGCGGATATTCCTCCCTCAGTTGTAACCAATTGCTGCAAAGTTCAATACTTAGAAGAAAATCGAACCCCACTGGTGATAATTCAGATATTGTATCAACAAATCGCTCAGGCAAACTCAGACCTGTCAACACTGCAAAAGCCCCCCCTCGGTACCAGCAGTGAACTGGTGCCCAGGGTGCTATACTGTCCCACAGACTGGTCAAGCAATAGGTAGATCCTTCAGCCAACATTCCAGTCTCCTCTATCATTATAGAATCCCTACAGTGCAGAAGGAGGCCATGCGGCCCATTGAACCTGCACTGACACCAATCCCACCCAGGCCCTATCCCCAAAATCCCATTATGTACCTTGCTAATCTCCCTGACATTAAGGGGCAATCTTACATGACCAATCAACCTAAGCTGCACATCTTTGGAGTGTGGGAGGAAACAGAAGCACCCGGAGGAAACCCACGCAGACACGAGGAAAACATGCAAACTCCACACAGAAAGTCACCCAAGGCCAGAATCGAACCTGGGTCCCTGGCACTGTGAGGCAGCAGTGCTAACTGCTATGCAACCTCTATCCTGTCCTACTGACAAGACAGAGCCACCAGAGGTGCTGGTACGCAGTCAGGGAAGAGTGACCATGGGTGACCTCAATGTTGACTTCAGACCCCATGAAATCTCATAGCTTTGGGTAAATACGTTGGGTTACGGGGATAAGGCCTGGGTGGGATTGTTGTTGGTGCAGTCTCGATGGACCAAATGGCCTCCTTCTGCACTGTAGGGATTCTATGATTCTATGAACACCAGCAAAAATTGGCATTCATCCTGTTGCTGTTTGTGGAATCTTGCTGTGTATAAAATGACTCCTGTGTGCTTCTCTACATCCACAATACTTTAAAATAATTCATTGGATATGAAGTACTTTGAGTTGTTAATGACAGATGTAGCGTGTTGGGTTCAGTGGTTATGTCACTACAGAAATGTAGATGGGAATAAATCTAGCTTCTGAATAATTAAAACCTAAGGCAGGATTTGTCTTGTACCTGGAAGCCTTAAGATGTCTGACAGATGCCAGAAATTTGAAGACTGCTGTAAAAGTTCAATGTTTGTTGACCCCCCCCCCCCCAGACTGGTTTGATATATGGGAAAAGACAGGAAAATCCCACGTTGTGAAGGTGTGAGTGACATTCCCGGCACAATGCGCGTTGGAAGAAATACAGACAGTGACAGATCAGCAAACAAGATACGGTGAAACGAATGCAAATTTTATACTCGCACGAGATGTCCCTGTGAGCCATGTGTGAAATCTAAATGAGAATGGGCTGATCTAGACACTGACTAGAGGACGGCTGAGAGGGAGGGATAAAACCACATCCCTCCAGGGATCATACTGAAGTTTGAGCCACCTTTGTGGCTTAAAGTACTGGCTCTGTTTATGGCTGGAAGGTTTGTTTCTGAATCCTTTTCACCCTTCCCTATCTCTGCAACCCCGCCCAGCTCTGCAGACTAGCTGCACTCATCCAGTTCTAGCCTCTTGCATCATCGTATCATCATTTTCATTTTGTTCCATAAATATACTTCATTAAATTTATAAAAGTACATTACATAACCATCCAAATTTGACATTACATACAGTGCAATGCGGTTTCACTTATTTATGTATACTTTTAAATTAATTTACGGGGCGTGGGCATCGCTAACTAGGCCAGCATTTATTGCCCACCCCCAATTGCCCTTGAGAAGGTGGTGGTGAGCTGCTTTCTTGAAGCACCGCAGTTCCTGAGGTGTAGGTACACCCACCATGCTGTTATGGAGGGAGTTCAGGATTTTGATAATGAAAGAACAGCGATTTTTTTTCCAAGTCAGGATGGTGAAGTGACTTGGAGGGGAACATTCAGGTGAGAGTGTTCCCAGGTATCTGTTATCCTTTTCCTTCTAAGTGATAATGGTCGCGGGTCTGGAAAGCGCTGCCTAAGGAACCTTGCTGATTTCCTCCAGCACATCTTGGAGATGGTGGACACTGCAGCCACTGTGTGTTGATCGTGAAGAGATTGAACGTTGGTGGAAGGGGTACCAAGCAAACGGGTTGCTTCTTCCTGGATGGTGTCAAGCATCCTAAGTGTTGTTGGAGCTGCACCCATCCAGGAAAGTGGGGAGTGTTCCATCACACTCCTGACTTGTGCCTTGTAGATGGTGAATAGGCTTTGGGGAATGAGTTGCTCGCCACAGGATTCCAAGCCCTTGACCTGTCCTGGTAGCCAGAGTATTTATAGGGGCGGCACGGTGGCACAGTGGTTAGCACTGCTGCCTCAGGGACCTGGGTTCGATTCCCGGCTTGGGTCACCGTCTGTGCGGGTTCTGCGCATTCTCCCCCGTGTCTTTGTGGGTTTCCTCCGGGTGCTCCGGTTTCCTCCCACAGTTCGAAAGACGTGCTGTTTAGGTGCATTGGCCATGTTAAATTCTCCCTCAGTGTACCCGAACAGACGCCAGAGTGTGGCGACTAGGGGATTTTCACAGTAACTTCATTGCAGTGTTAATGTAAGCCTACTTGTGACGCTAATAAATAAAACTTTTTAAAAACTTTATATGGCTAGTCAGTTATATCATGTGGCACTCTGAGGTGCCTTATCATAGTTACATACGCAATATATCTTTATGTTTCATGTCAAACATTTAATGGTGCAGATGGCATAAAGAAGTTTTAAACAGGTTTCAGCCCTGAAGTTGGAAGGGATAGAGCTGTGCCTTCAGCTACTGGACAGTAGGCTATTAAATTCCCTCTCTAAATCTCCTCAGCCCTGTTTCCCTCTCTAACCCTTTACGGCTTCCTATCACTTTGACCACATATCCCAGTATCTCTTTATGTGGCTCGGTGTCAAATTTGCTGAAGGAGTGCCCACTAAGGTCAAGAGTTTGGTACGTACTGTGTATGTTCTTTTCCTAGTTAATGCTGGTGCAAATACAATGCAGTGACTGGGTTAACAGATGCTGGAAATACTCAGCAGATCTGGCAGCATCTGCGAAACCAAGTCAATACTATATAGGTCAATGACCTTTAATCAAAGCTCAGAGATTGAATTTGTAGCCTGAAGTATATTTGGGTGTGGCGCCTTGGTAGTTCTATTTTCACACAGAGGGTGGTGAGTGTCTGCAACAAGCTGCCAGAGGTAGTGGTAGAGGCGGGTACAATTTTGTCTTTTAAAAAGCATTTAGATAGTTACATGGGTACGATGGGTACAGAGGAATATGGGCCAAATGTGGGCAATTGGGATTAGCTTAGGGGTTTTAAAAAAGAAAGGGCGGCATGGACAAGTTGGGCCGAAGGGCCTGTTTCCATGCTGTAAACCTCTATGACTCTATGACTCTATCTAAAGTAAGGAGAAAAAGAAGGAATGAAGCCTGCACTGGGGAACTGAACTATGCGAGTCCCTGCAGTAATCTGTCATTGCAAGAGCAGCGATCTGAACTGTCGACACAAGGTATCCCATCCTCCATCTTCAATTGACTCCCCTGGCACATGGTCTGGCCTACGTGTGACTCTAGAGGCACAGCAATGTGGGTGATTCTCAACTGCCCTCCTCAGGCAACTGGGGATGGGGGATAAATTACCCCAGTCCAACGCCGGCATCTCCACATCATGAATAAATGCTGGCCCAGCCAACGATGCTCATGCAACCTCAACAAGCTCGTTCACCATACAGAGCGTTTCAGGCAATCCCATTCATCTCCCATTCATCGGGAGCAGCTGGCCTAGTGGTATTATGATGAAGTAGAAATGGTCGAGAGCTTCAGGTTTTTAGGTGTCCAGATCACCAACAACCTGTCCTGGTTCCCCCATGCCGACACTATAGTTAAGAAAGCCCACCAATGGCTCTACTTTCTCAGGAGACTAAGGAAATTTGGCATGTCAGCTACAACTCTCACCAACCTTTACAGATGCACCAGAGAAAGCATTCTTTCTTGCTGTATCACAGCTTGGTATATCTCCTGCTCTAAACAAGACTACAATAAACTACAAAGGATCGTGAATGAAGCCCAATCTATCACTCAAACCAGCCTCCCATCTATTGACACTGTCGACACTTCTCACTGCCTCAGAAAAGCAGCCACATAATCAAGGACCCCAGACATACTCTCTTCCACCTTCCATCGGGATAAAGATACAAAAGTCTGAGGACATGTACCAACCACCTCTTAAAACAGCTTCTTTCCTGCTCCCATCAGGCTTTTGAATGGACCTACCTCGCATTAAGTTGATCTTTCTCTGCACCCTAGCTATGACTGTAACACTACAATCTGCACTCTCTCCTTTCCTTCTCTATGCTTTGTCTGTATAGCGCACAAGAAACAATACTTTTCACTGCATAGTAAAACATGTGACAATCATAAATCAAATCAAATCAAAAGCATGGATTGGTTGGGCCGAATGGCCTGTTTCTGTGCCTGATATCCTACGTAATCCTATATAAACTGGAAAAGTGGTTCTGGTTCTGGGAGCGTGTGGTCATGGAACTCTTTTCCTGTTCAAGTCCTGGATCAGACAATGGGGAATATGGACAGACACTCTCTACAACCTTGTGAGTCAACATATCTATTATCCCACTTGCAGATCCTATTAGCTACTGTCCAGAGAGAGATGTGCAAACACGGTGTTTGCTAAGCACTCAATTTTTTTCCCATTCATCTTATGTTCATAGCGAGCTCAGTTGAGAGTTGCTCTCTGATGATGGGAGCTTTGCTGGGGCGATGATTCAAGGGCGGGAGGAGGGGCTGCTTCCGGGCTGCAGCTGTCTTTTCTTTCAGGGAATATATTTTTACGGCTTATCTGAGGATGGGTTAAATAGTTTCCTTTCTCACTCTTTTTATTGTTCATACATCAGGGCTCAGAGCTCCCTGATTAGGGCATGACACAATAAATCTCTTCATTATGCGGACGCGAAGATAAACTTTCAAAAGCACAATGCTTGATGTCTTGATTTTAGTTGAAGCCTGAATCTAGAGCTGTTTCCTAAGATAAAAAACCTCTAGTGGTTTGTTAAATGAAGGGAAATTGGATCGCTACTGTTGAGTTGTTCACATTTCCCTTTGAAGCGCCAGTGTTTTGTTACTCAGTGCCAAATCCTTGCCAGGATTGAATGTTGTCAGGGTTGCCACTGAGGTCAGGAGCTCAGACAGCGCATATAATTCCTCCAGGGAGGATTACGTTCCCCTCCCTTCGTCAGCAGTCTTGACAATGATTTAGTCCTTTCAGGGTGCAGGTACCTCTGTCAGAGCCTCAGGACCCATTCTTCCATTGTTGGGTGCCCACAGGTGAGGCTTGCTTCCAGCAGATACAGTGTAGGTCTGTCTTGCTCACTCCATGATTGGTTGAGGCCTTCTCATCTGTAACTTGGCTTACTGTGTATCAGGCTGGGTGGCTACAAATCAGAATCACACAGATCGTTAGGCAACACGGTCTAGTTGTTCTGGATATCCATTTTATATGCGTGAGAAAATGCTAACAAAATGTGGGAGGTGATGGCTTAGTGGTATTATAGAACATAGAACATAGAACAGTATAGCACAGAACAGGCCCTTCGGCCCACGATGTTGTGCCGAGCTTTATCTGAAACCAAGATCAAGCTATCCCACTCCCTATCATCCTGGTGTGCTCCATGTGCCTATCCAATAACCGCTTAACAAAGAACAAAGAACAAAGAACAATACAGCACAGGAACAGGCCCTTCGGCCCTCCAAGCCCGCGCCGCTCCCCGGTCCAGGATTGAATCCTGAATCCAGGATCCCCGCCCAATTTTCCAGCCTATCTACATACCAATATCCTATCCACCGAGCTGTCCCCCACAGCTACGATGCTTTGTTCATTACAACCTATTAACTCACCCCCACCCCCCCATTCCAGACCATGTGATCTCCAGGGAGAGGCGAAAACCCAGAGTGAAAAACCCCAGGGCCAATATGGGGAAAAAGAAATCTGGGAAATTCCTATGTTCCTAAAGTTTCTGACTCCACTATCACTGCAGGCAGTCCATTCCACACCCCAACCACTCTCTGCGTAAAGAACCTACCTCTGATATCCTTCCTATATCTCCCACCACGAACCCTATAGTTATGCCCCCTTGTAATAGGCCCATCCACCCGAGGAATGGATTATCACTAGACTATTAATTCAGAAACTCAGCTAATGTTCTGGGGACCCGGGTTCGAATCCCGCCATGGCAGATGGTGGAATGTGAGTTCAATTTTTAAAAATCTGGAATTAAGAATCTACTGATGACCATGAAACCATTGTTGATTGTCGGAAAAACCCATCTGGTTCACGAATGTCCTTTCGGGAAGGAAATCTACCATCCTTACCCAGTCTGGCCTACATGTGACTCCAGAGTCACAGCAATGTGGTTGACTCTCAACTGCCTTCCAAGGGCAACTAGGGGATGGGCAATAAATGCTGGCCAGCCAGCGACGCCTTTGTCCCATGAAGGAATAAAAAAAATACACCCAGGAAACGGGAGGCTAATTTTAATGTGGGGGCCTTTTGGTACAGTGGGAAGCATCCCTGCCTCTGAGCCAGAAGCTCTGGGTTCAAATCCCACCACGGGACTTGATGACCAAGAAAGGTGCATTGAAAGGTGGCCAAATAGGTTGAGTGTCAACCTACAAATCCTGCAAAGGTTGCATGCCAAAGGCAGGAGATAAGAGTGGGAGAAGACTCTCGGTCAACCATGCTTTGTACAGAGTGGTGCCCCTCAAGCTATAAGCCTCTGGTGGCCTGTTCCAGGACTAACTAGCTATGGAAACAAATAAAAGTCTGCCTTGGTGCACCACGGGGTGTGGGAAGAGAATTGGAATTGGATGGAATTTTAATGTATCTAAAACAAACTGGTGACCATTTCTATTACCTGTACAAAACCCGGCTGAAAATTCTTTCAGGGAGACATCAGATGAGAAGAAATCAGGTGCAATAGATTTTTCTGACTGTTTAAGTCCATTCATGCCCATTCATTGGGCACAAGCAATTAGTTTTTTACCTACGCTCATAGCCAGCCCCTCAGGAACAAGGGTGGTTTGCTTCCATTGAGGTTCGATGGATTCTGAGATGACTGGTAAGTCCAATGTGTGACCTGCAGACTCAGCCACATGGGCAGGGGTTTTGTGCTCCCCCCACTCTGACGTCTTAACGTCACCTGTACATGGTCCTGACAAAGTCCCTGCGAGTGTGGTGCCATCCCCAAATGAGCCCTCTCCATTTTGGAACCAACTTCCCGTCTCTCTATCTTGACAGAGCCTTGTTTTTTTTTAATTCATTCATGGGACATGGGTGTCGCTGGCTGGCCAGCATTTATTGCCCATCCCTAGCTGCCCCTGGAGTGCAGTTGAGAGTCAACCACATTGCTGTGGCTCTGGAGTCACATGTAGGCCAGACCAGGTAAGGACAGCAGATTTCCTTCCCAGAAGGACATTAGTGAACCAGATGGGTTTTTCCGACAATCATAGAATCATAGATTCCCTACAGTGCAGAAGGAGGCTATTCAGCCCATCGAGTCTGCACCGACCACAACCCCACCCAGGCCCTATTCCTATAACCCCACATATTTACCCTGTTAATCCCCTGGCCACTGAGGGGCAATTTAGCATGGTCGATCAACCTAACCTGCACATCTTTGGACAGTGGGAGGAAACCAGAGCACCCGGAGGAAAGCCACGCAGACACAGGGACAACGTGCAAACTCCACACAAACAGTGACCTGAGGTTGGAATTGAACCCAGGTCCCTGATGCTGTGAGGCAGCAGTGCTAACCACTGCGCCACCTTGCCGCTCGATAGATAATGGCTTCATGGTCATCAGTAGATTCTTACTTTCAGATTTGTTTTATTTAATTCAAATTCCACTAACTGCCGTGGCAGGATTCAAACCTGGATCCCCAGAACATTAGCTGAATTTCTGGATTAATATTCTGGTGATAATACCACTAGGCCATTGTTGTAAGGTGGTTCCTTTGTCAAGGTGCTCAGTAATACTTGGATAGGCAGTGATGGTGTTCAGCGGCCACTGTCATTACTCAGTGACAGTTCATCACGTATAATGAACCCGTCTCTGCAAAGTACTAGCAGGTGATTTCAAGACACCAGGGAGAAGGTTTTGCCTTTTCATAAAATTTCACAGCACTGAATGTTTACACTCTAACCTGGCTCAGAGAAAATTACAGGCCAACCCACAGGACTGATTGGTAATAACTGACTCTCTTTCAGAATCAATAGGGTTTCCACATGGCAGTTATGTTCGATGGATCCAATTCCAGCTGCCTTTCTCCTGCTCAAGCGCTCAAGTTAAAGCCAGGGACAGCGAGACAGTGCAGTGCTACATTCTCCTCCGTAAATTACTGAGAGGCAGAAACAGCAAGAGAGAGAAAGAGAGGAGGAGGTTAGCGACATTATCTCCGTAGAATCCCTACAGTGCAAAGGGAGGCCATTCGGCCCATCAAGTCTGCAGCGGCAATAATCCCACCCAGGCCCTATCCTTGTAACCCCACATAATCCCCCCTGACACCAAGGGGGCAATCCCATTCAGACCTGTTCCCTGCAGCCCCAAGTAATTACCCGACTAATCAGCCTAAGCTACACATCTTGGGACACACTAAAGGGCAATATAGCATGGCCATTCCACCTAACCTGCACATCTTTGGAGTGATAAATACTTGTAGAATGACTTGAACCTGCACATAAAAGAATAAATATGTCATATTAAAGAACGTGTTTTTATGTATTGTGCCTTAGACGTCTATAGGATTCCTCAAGCAACTTTACAGTCACTCACTCACAGTTATTATGCAGGAAATGTGACAGTCAATTGGCTCACAACAAAGTCCCACAAACAGCAATATGATTATAGATGAATAAGTTATCTTTAGCGAAACAAAAACAGAAAATGCTGGAAAATCTCAACAGGTTGGACAGCATCTGTGGAGGGAGAATAGAGCCCCCCAACGTTTTGAATCTGGGTGACCCGTCGTCAGAGGCGAAGACAAGGAAAATAGCGGGTTGTGGAGAGCTGTAATTGACAGGGGTGGCTTGGGCAAAACGACAAAGGGAATGTAAATGGTGACGATAAAGGCTAGGAATGGTGCTACTAGCGTCCATTAAGAGATCGGAATATGTAAATGGCAGAACCAAGGCGCAGAGTGTCGGAAAGTGGCCCCAGTGGGAGGGAGGGTGGTGAAACAAGATGGAAAGGGAGATTTTAGAATAAAATTAAGAATATAAAATATTAAAAATCTATTCTCTCTTTGCAGATTCTATCAGACCTGCTGAGATTTTCCAGCATTTTCTGTTTTTGTTTCACGGTGGCACAGTGGTTAGCACTGCTGCCTCACAGCACCAGGGACCCAGGTTCAATTCCTGGCTTGGGCCACTGTCTGTGCGGAGTCTGCACGTTCTCCCCGTGTCTGCGTGGGTTTCCCCCGGGTGCTCCGGTTTCCTCCCACAGTCCAAAGATGTGCGGGTTAGGTTGATTGGCCATGCTAAATTGCCCCTTAGTGTCAGGGGGATTAGCAGGGTAAATATGTGGAGTTACGGGGATAGGGTATGGGTGGGATTGTTGTCGGTGCAGGCTCGATGGGCCGAATGGATCCCTTCTGCGCTGTAGGGATTCTGTGATTCTCTGATCATGCAATATTTTGCCTTTATCTTGATGTTTATTTGGGGGGATAAATATTGGCCGGGACACTGGGTTGGACATTCCTGCTCCTAGTCGGATTGCGCCATGTGACCATTTAATTCCACCTGATAGGAAAAACAATTGGTTTAATGTTTCATCCAAAAGGATAGCAACACCGACAGCTCAGCACTCCCTCAGAGGGTCCGCTTGGATTGATTCTACTGCAACCTGCTGATTCAGGGGTGAGAATGCTACCACAATTGGCAGCATTGCCAGTGGAACAAATTAGAAGAGCAGCCCCAGTCTCTGAGTGGCTAACTGGTGCTGAGTCATATAGACTGTGAAGGCCATCAGAGTCGTAGGGTTGAACCCGGCGTGGGGGCTAAAGTCAGGAGAAGAATAGCAATACTGCCTGGGTTCACGTTTCTGATTAAATAGGTTGGGACTTTATTCCCTGGAGCGTAGAAGATTGAGGGGAGATTTGATAGAGGTGTATAAGAGTTTGATGGGTGTAGATAGAGTGAATGCAAGCAGACTTTTTCCGCTGAGGCTAGGGGAGAAAAAAACCAGTGGGCATGGGTTAAGGGTGAAAGGAGAAAAGTTTAAAGGGAATATTAGGGGGGGCTTCTTCACGCAGAGAGTGGTGGGAGTGTGGAATGAGCTGCCGGATAAAGTGGTAAATGCTTTTAACATTTAAGGAAAACTTGGACGGGTTCATGGATGAGAGGGGTGTAGAGGGATATGGTCCAAGTGCAGGTCAGTGGGACTAGGCATAAAATGGTTCGGCACAGACAAGAAGGGCCAAAAGGCCTGTTTCTGAGCTGTAATTTTCTATGGTTCTATGATCACGACCCTATCCAAGTCAATCTGCAAACTAGCAGAGATTGACTACACCTTCAAAATGGCTGACACTACCTCTTGTTTTAGGGTGTCGGCTACAGTTCGGAAGGTCTGAAGAAGTCTTTGTGGTCATACGTAGGTTAAACTGGACTCTTAGAACTACTTACAAATATGCAAGCTAGGAACTACTACCTGTGGGGAGACATAGTGAGACATAGTGGTTAGCACTGCTGCCTCACAGCGCCAGGGACCCAGCTTCAATTCCCAGCTTGGGTCACTGTCTGTGCGGAGTCTGCACGTTCTCCCCGTGTCTGCGTGCGTTTCCTCCGGGTGCTCCGGTTTCCTTCCACTGTCCGAAAGACGTGCTGGTTAGGTGGATTGGCCGTGCTAAATTGCAGCTTAATGTCAGAGTTTTAGCAGGGTAAATACGTGGGGTTACGGGGATAGGGCCTGTGTGGAATTGTTGTTAGTGAAGATTCAATGGGCTGAATGGCCTCCTTCTGCATTGTAGAGATTCTATGACTATGTCAGGCTGTTGCTTGACTAGTCTGTGAGACAGCTCTCCCAATTCCTGCACAAGCCCCCGGATGTTAGTAAGCTGGACTTTGCAGGGTCGACAGGGTTGGGTTTCCTGTTGTCACTTCCCGTGCCGAGATCAGTGCAGTTTGATCAAATGGTTTCATTCCTTTTTGTCTTCTTTGTAGCGGTTGGATACAACTGAGTGACTGTGGTAAACTACTGTTAGCTTATTGCCTGTGTGTGTGTGTGACATGCCTGGGCATGCCCCTGCCGGCCCTGCCTGAGACTCCTCTCCCCCCCCGGTCCAGGTATAAAGGTGACTGCTCCCCACCCCCCTGCCTCAGTCTCTGGACCAGTTCATCAGCATGGGTGTGCTCCAAGTCTTTTGCGAATAAAAGCCTATTTGTTCTTGCATACAAACTAGTCTTTGCTTGATTGATAGTGCATCAGTGATTTGCTAGGCCATTTCAGAAGGGCATTTAAGAGTCAACCACATTGCTGTGAGTCTGGGGTCACATGTAGGCCAGACTAGGTAAGGACGGCAGATTTCCTTCCTTAAAGGGCATTAGTGAAGCAGTGGCAGTGGTTTTAGTGCAGGAAAGGATAGGCTGTGGATGCACTGATTGACAAACTCATGTTTCTATTTGCTTTCATGAGGGAATACTAACGCGTAGTTTGATCAATTTGATAATTGTCCTTTCCTATCAAAACTGTTAACACTGTCAATAGGAGTAATTATGTTCCACAAAGATCGAAGCAATGATTACTCCAATCTTCAAATGTCAGATTTATTTCCTCCTGGGAGTTGTGTGAAATTGCTTCATTTTTTAACTGATACAGATTGGCGCAGAATGTCCCCGGGACGGGCTGCACTTAAAGCCACATGGTGTTTCTTAACACAGTACATCAACACGCATTTCCAAAGCATTGCTTGTACAGAGACATGTGTCAGAGCGTTTTACAGAGTAGGGGGAGATGGTTAAATAACAGAGAGAAGAGGAAAACAGGAAAGTAGGAGTGGAAACAAAAAGCAGGTAGAAGGGGGTTAAGAAAGAAAAAACATTTATATAATGCTTTCCGTGACTGCAGGATATTTCAAATTGCTTGACAGCCAACAAGTATTTTTTGAAGTGTGGTCACGGTTGTAAGAAACACAGTGCCCAGTTTGGAAGAATTTACAGCAGGCAACTTGCTTGGTCATGTTACAAATAAACATGGCAAGGCCTCAAGTGGGACTTGGACCCAGAGTTTCTGGTCCAGAGGTAGGGATGTAACCAATCTACTCCAAGACCCTCTATCCAAGTACAACATTCCAATGCAACATGGAAGGTGACACAAAGCTGCCAAGGACGAGGCTGAACATGGGGCATGGACCATATGGAACTATGTAGGGTGTAACCTCCCCTACATTACAATAGTGACTACATTATGTGGTGAGGTGATGGCCGAGTGGCATTATCGCAAGACTATTAATCCAGAAATTCAACTAATGTTCTGGGGACCCGGGTTTGAATCCCGCCACGGCAGATGATGGAATTTGAATTCAATAAAAAATATCTAGAATTAAGAATCTACTGATGGCCATGAAACCATTGTCGATTGTCAGAAAAACTCATCTGGTTCACTAATGTCCTTTAGAGAAGTAAATCTGCCATCCTTACCTGGTCTGGGCTACATGTGACTCCAGAGCCACAGCAATGTGGTTGCCTCTCAACTGTCCTCGGGCAACTAGAGATGGGCAATAAATGCTGGCCAGCCAGCGATGCCCATAGAATCATAGAATCCCTACAGTGCAGAAGGCAGCCATTCGGCCCATCGAGTCTGCACCGACAGCAATCTTACCCAGGCCCTATCCCCCTAACCCCACATATTTACCCCACTACTCCCTCTAACCTACGCATCCTGGGACACTAAGGGTTAATTTAGCATGGCCAATCAACCTAACACGCACATCTTTGGACTGTGGGAGGAAATCGGAGCACCCAGAGGAAATCCACGCAGACATGAGAAGAACGTGCAAACTCCGCACAGACAGTGACCCAAGCCGGGAATCAAACCCAGGTCCCTGGAGCTGTGAGGCAGCAGTGCTAACCACTGTCCCACTGTGCCGCCCGTGTCCGAAGAATGAATTTTTTAAAACCTGATATACTTCTTCGGCTATAAAGTGCTTTGGGACATTCAGAGATTGTGAAGGGTGTGATATAAATGCTTGACTTTCATCCTTTTTATTTCCTATAGGACAGGGAATGCTTTCAGGAATAGGACTATAAAACTTTTGCACCTATTTTCCAACCCAGCACAATGACCTGGGACTAATGGCTTCACCCTGTTGACACATCCTGCATCGTAGGCCATCAGACAATCATTTCTGTTCCCTTAATCTTTATGAAGTCCAGCCTCAATTGGTGTATTGTGTCCAATTCTGGGCAGGGTGCTGTGTGGTGAGGGCATTGAGCAGGGTGAAGGTGCTTCAGTTCCGTGGATACTTGGAGAAGCTGGGGTGGTTTTCTTTAGACAAGAGACAGGGGCGGCATGGTGGCACAGTGGTTAGCACTGCTGCCTCACAGCACCAGGGACCCGGGTTCAATTCCAGCCTCGGGTCACTGGCTGTGTGGATTTTGCATGTTCTCCCCGTGTCTGCGTGAGTTTCCTCCGGGTGCTCTGGTTTCCTCCCACACTCCAAAGATGTGCAAGTTAGATTGAATGGCCATACTAAACTGCCCCTTAGTGTCAGGGGGATTAGCAGGATAAATACGTGGGGTTACAGGGATAGGGCCTGGGTAGGATTGTTGTCGGTGTAGGGATGATGGGCCGAATGGTCGCTTTCTGCACTGTAGGGATTCTATTCTATAAATTGGGAGGAGATTTGACTGAGGTGTTCAAAAATCAGTGGCACAGTGGTTAGCACTGCTGTCTCGCAGCGCCAGGGACCAGGGTTCGATTCCCGGCTTGGGTCACTGTCTGTGCGGAGTCTGCGCGCTCTCCCTGTGTCTGCGTGAGTTTCCTCCGGGTGCTCCAGTTTCCTTCCACACGCCAAAAGATATGCTGGTTAGATGGACTGGCCACTCTAAATTCTCCCTCAGTGTACCCGAACAGGCGCTGGAGTGTGGCGACTAGGGGATTTCCGCAGTAACTTCATTGCAGTGTTAATGTAAGCGTACTTGTGACTAATAAATAAAATTTACTTTAAATCATCAGGGATCTTAACGCAGTGGATAGAGCAAAATAGTTCCCATAAGCAGAAGGGTCAAAAACCAGAGGAAAAAGATTGAAAGTAATTGGCAAAAGACCCAAAGGCAACAATATTCCCACGGTATGAGTCCAGAATATAATGTCGTATTCAAAACCCATTTATCCCACATATGAACACAAGAAACATAGAAACTAGAAGCAGGAGGAGGCCATTCGGCCCATCCAGCCTGCTCCGCCATTCATTTTGATCATGGCTGATCATCGAAGTCAATATCCTGATTTTCCCCCTTCCCCCAATATCCTTTGATCTCTTCAGCCCCAAGAGCTGTATCTAATTTCTTCTTGAAATCACACAACGTTTTGGCCTCAACTACTTTCTGTGGGTGTGAATTCCATACATTCACCATCCTCTGGGTGAAGAAATTTCTCTTCACCTCAGTCCTAAAATGTTTGCCCCTTATCCTCAAACTAAGACCCCCTAGTTCTGGACTCCCCCACTATTGGGAACATTCTGTCTGAATCCACCCTGTCTAACCTAGAATTTTGTAAGTCTCTATGAGATTCCCTCTCACTCTTCTAAACTCCAGTGAAGAGAATCCTAACCGAATTAGTCTCTCCTCATATGACAGATCTGCCATGTGAGGCTCATAGAAAGGTATAAAAAAGGTCCACAACTGGGGAGACAGCCCCAGTACAGTCTGTCTGGCCTCAATTTTCCAAAAAGGAATAACTTACCGATTTTATGCTTTACAATCACTCACTTCAGTTCCCTCTTGAATTTCATAGAATCCCTACAGTGCAGAAGGAGGCCATTCGGCCCATCGAGTCTGCACCAACCACAATTCCACCCAGGCCCAATCACCATAACCCCATGCATTTACTCTAGTTAGTCCCTCTGACAGTAAGGGGCAATTTAGCATGGCCAATCCACCTAACCCGCACATTTTTGGACTGTGGGAGGAAACCGGAGCACCCAGAGGAAACACACGCAGACACGGGAAGAATGTGCAAACTCCACATAGACAGTGACCCAAGCTGGGAATCGATCCCTGGTGCCGTGAGGCAGCAACGCTAACCATTGTGCCACTCTGCCGCCTGACCTGCATATTTTGCAACACACGCAAATGTGTTGTAAAAACACTCTCAATATCTACTGTTGACCTGGAGCAGCCCTGTGTTCATGAGTCCCTGTCTAAAGTAGTTACCTCTGAACTGGTTATAACCTCTTGAAGTTATTTTCTATCTGCCCTGAGTCTCTGAATATTTTCCTTTTGAAGCCTTATTATCGTCCTCTTGTTTCAACAGTTATTTATATCTATTATAATTTCCATTAACAGAAAGATCAAAAAGCCTTGATAGATTTCAATCTCTCGCGCTAATGGAAATCACACTGAGTGCAAATAAAATTAGCCCTTTGATAAGAACATAATTCAGGTCCCAGCTAGTCTGTAATAACAAGGTTACAGTGCGTTGCATTATTAATGTCATATTTGAATGACATTTTCAAAGGCAAGTATTGTTGATTGCAATAGAATTAGAAAATAATTCTTTGTCACCATCGATTGGCAAGAGTTTTCATGGCTGTAATTGTTGCAGAACTGAGAGTTGTGAGCAGGTGTGAGACTGGGGGATGGCAGGGGAATGGGGTGGAGGGGAGAGGAGGGGAGTATGGGATGAGGAGGTGGGTGTGGCGGTGAGGGAGTCAGGCAGGGATGGTCAAAAGTCTGAGGTAACAGAATCTGGGGTTTGGGTGGGGAGAGGATGTTTATAGACTAGAATCCCTACAGTTCAGAAGGAGGCCATTTGGCTCATCGAGTTTGCATCAACTCTCTGACAGAGCATCTTACCCAGGACATCCCCCACCCCCGCTCCCACACTATCTCTGTAATCCAACTAACCATCCACTGACCTAGTCTTCTTAGGACACGAGGGAGAAACTTAGCACAGGCGATCCACCTAACCTGCGCATCTTTGGAGTGTGGGAAAAAAACTGGAGCATCCGATGTAAACCCACGCAGACACGGGGAGAATGTGCAAACTCCACACAGTCAGCCAAGGCCAGAATTGAACCTGGCTGGATCCCTGATGCTGTGAGGCAGCAGTGCTAACCACCGTGCCGTTTGAAGCCTTCTGGCAGGGGATTAAATGTTTTAGCAGTGGGAGGGATGGTGGTGGTTGAAGGCATGGTGGGGGAAGACGGTGGGTGGTGGGGGGAACAGGAGGGGGAGACCGATTGATCAGTGGGAGTCTCTGATCGCTCGGGGGTTGAATGTATTCAAGAGGGGGCTGGATATAGAACTTGGGGCGAATGTGATCAAAGGTTATGAGGAAAAAGCAGGATTAGGCTATTGAGTTGTTCGATCAGCCATGATCGTGATGAATGGCGGAAAAGGCTCAAAGGGCCAAATGGCCTCCTCCTGCTCCTATCTTCTATGTTTCTAAGGCAGCTACACAGGATCTAGTTGGGAAGTTGGAAGGCAGCAAGCCTGCCCTTGATGCAGCTGCTGAGTTCATGAGACTCATTTTAGTTGCCAACCAAGCTCCCGGGAGGAGATAGCTGCCCAGGGTCTCACTCATCCCATCTTACCCTGGTTAAAATTGGAAGTTGGCAGCAGCAGATTGAGATTCCAAATACTTTGACCTCTCACTGGCGCAAACCCATCCATTGTTTTGGTGGTAAAATTTTCTCTCCAACACCCACCAAAATGTCATTGGTCACAGGCACCTTAAAGTGTGGGTAAGGGGTCATCAACAACAACTTGCATTCAAGTATTGCCTTTACTTCATTCCTAGCGTCTTCTAAGGAGTGAAATTTAACACCAAAAACTTGGTCAAAGTGGATGGTTTTCAGGAACATCTCAAAAGAGGTAAGTGGTTAGCCCTACTGCCTCACAGTGCCAGGGACTGGGTTCGGTTCCTCGTTTGGGTCACTGTCTCTGCAGAGTCTGCACATTCTCCCCGTGTCTGCGTGGGTTTCATCCAACAGTCCCGAAAGACGTGCTGGTTAGGGTGCATTGGCCATGCTAAATTCTCCCTCAGTGTACCCGAACAGACACCGGAGTGTGGCGACTGGGGCATTTTCACAGTAACTTCACTGAAGTGTTAATGTAAGCTTACTTGTGACTAAGATTAAATAAAATTTAAAAGTGAGGTCATGCGGCAGGGAGGTATTGGGAGGAAATTTCAGAATTTAGTCACCAATGGTAGAGCGATTAGAGTCAGGAAAGTGCAAGGGGTCAGAATTAGAGGAGAACAGAGATCTTGGAGGGTCGTCACAGCTGGTGATAGTTGCTGTAATCGGGAGGAGCGAAGCCAGAGGAAGTGGGAAACAAAGGTAAGGAATTTTTTTAATGGAAGCGTTTCCAGAAAGGGAGGCGATGTAGGTTGGTGAGCGGGGGGGTGGGGGGGTGATAGGATGGGATGTGGTCCCAAGTGGGATGTGGTCCCAAGTGGGATGTGGTCCCAAGTGGGATGTGGTCCCAAGTGGGATGTGGGTCCAAGTCAGGATCTGGACAGCAGAGTTTTGGATGAGCACAGGTTGATGGAAAGGCTGAGCAAGAGAAACATTGGAATAGTCTAGTCGACATGTAACAAAAGCATAGATGAGGCCTTCAGCAGAGGAAGAGCTGAGGCAGGAACGGAGTCTGCTGGTGTTATGCAAGAGGATGCAGGTTGTCTCAGGATTGGAGGGGGCGATTTTTCTAAAAAAAATCTAGGCGCCCAACAGACGGGAAAACGGGAGATTTTCCCACACATTTTTTGGGCATACTTAGTAGGATGGATTTAGGGGGATTCACGCTGGTAAGGTGAGGGTAGGGCCTAATCCCACTCGAGAGAATGGCATTAGTGCACTGACTGGGTCATTGCACATGCTGATCTGTCGATGGGGAGATTGGCGCATGCGCAATGGCTCCCCTCATCGCCAGCCACCTGATTGCTGGCTTCCTGATGGCTTCCCCGATTCCCCCTCCCCCTAATCGCTGGCCTCCGTGATCCCCTCACAGTCACCAGCCTCCATGATCCACCGCCCCCCCCCCGAATGCCGGCCTCTGTGACCCCCCCAACCTCAATCGTCAGCTTCCCCACCCTCCCCCCCCCAGGCCAGCCCCAACCGCCACCCCGGGCCAGTCCCGAGGCCCCCCCCCCCAACACAATGGTCAGTCCCGACCCCCCTTCTTCTCATGGCCAACCCAGATCACCGCCTCCCTCCCTCTCCCACTCATCCCCAATGCAGAGTGCACAGTGGGTTCCCCCCCACCACCACCACCACTGATCATGCCAGGTGGGCAGTGCCAGGGTGCCCAGTGGGCAGTGCCAGGGTTCCAGGCTGGCACTGCCAGGATGGCATTGCTCAAGGGGCACTCTCCTGTTGCCAAACTCCCTGGGGGGGGCCTGAATGTCCCCACCAGACTGGTTGATAATGCCTGGTCCCCATTGATGGGGATAATATTTAATCCCCGCTGGTGGGAACCTCTCCTGGCAGGAGGGGGCAAACATTAGAAAGCCCAGACGATACCGTCCCAGGCTCTCTAATGATATGGAAATGGCTGATTGCTGGCACAAGGCTGATTACGCTTAAAAAGGGACCTGAGAAAGTCGTGATTGACTGGATGCCAGTCGTGACTCCCGCTACAGACCCCACCCACCCCCCGTTGATATTTCCTGGCCCGCTGCGCTACCTGAGCAAGGCGGGGAACTCATGCTCATGAAGTGGATATATGATCAGAGGTTTATCTCAGGGGCAAGAAGATATCAAGATCGTAAATGGTCTGGTTCAGCCTCAAATGGTTACCTGGGAGAGGAATGGAGTTGACAGCTAAGAAATTTCTGTTGATGCCATTCACATGTTGAGTTCATGGGCCTGAAAATCCACAGAGTCTCCAGTGTAACTCTGGCAGAGAACAACAGATCCCCATGGTAAGTAGTGGAGGCCATTTTTAGAAGTTCCACCTCGACATACCATAGGCACAACCTCCATTTGCCCTTTACAAATCAGACTTTGGGGAGAGGAGTAGCTGGATTTGGGGAACCTGGAGAACTCGGTATGCTCGGAGGTTCCACCAGCCTGGCTCAGTCTGGACCTAGTGTTCATAGAGTCACAATGGCACAGAAAGGGGCAATTCAGTCCATCGAACCAATACCAGTCCATGTTGAGCAATACAGGAATGGTATTTCTGGCCTCCCACACTGTCCAATGAACAGAGGTAATGGAGGATAATGTTAAAGTTCGCTTCTATATTAAAATTCACCTTTTCCTCAGCTACTCACCAAAGCTCCTTCAACTGTTCAATTAGTTGCACCCCCAACATCACCATCCCCTTAAACCTCTACAAGGACATACAAGACTAGTCTGCACAACCTGTCATCCTACAATTTAACTCCTTTAACGCCAGTATGGTCAATGTATCCTCCACTTCCTCCTTGCTAATTTAAAAATCACCTTTCTTTCTTATATTCCCATGAAGCGCGTGACATGAGCTTTGATCTGATTCCCTGGATGCCAACAATACTTTGATACCATTGTCAGGTGGCCAGTTGTCAGTCGCCCACCTGGGTAAGTGTGTGCTGGAAAGTGGGCATCACGAGGGGTGATGGGAAGGTCATTGTTGCTCAGTCCATGTTGTCTGTCCAATCAGTCCCATTCCTTGTCCTATCCTCATAGCTCTGCAATTCTATTTCCCTCAAGTGACCATCCAGTTTCAGTAAGTCCTTAGGCCAGTGAAGAAAATCAGTTAGCGATTCTGCTCCAGATTGTAACTCATCATGTCGTGAACATGCACAGCCATGGACACCAAGGATGAGTAGGATTACTCTGACGAAGGGTCAAGTAGGCCAGAATTTTACCGCCTCGCCCACCCCAGAATCGGAATGGGCGAGGATCGCAGAACGGCATTCTCCACTGGCCTCGGGTGGGATCTTACAACCCTTGGGCGGCCGAGGCGGTACAATTCCAGAACTAGACTCAAAACTTTGGCTCTACTCTCCACAGGTGCTGTCAGACCTGCTGAGATTTTCCAGCATTTTTCTGTTTTTAGTTGTGGTGTAATAGGATTACATTGGGTGCAGGTGGGATCACACTGGATGTAATAGGATTACATTGGGTGCAGGTGGGATCACACTGGATGTAATAGGATTACATTGGGTGCAAGTGGGATCACACTGGGTGTGGTTAGGATTACATTGGGTGCAGGTGGGATCACACTGGTTGTGGTTAGGATTACATTGGGTGCAGGTGGGATCACACTGGGTGTGGATAGGATTACATTGGATGCAGGTGGGATCACACTGGGTGTGGTTAGGATTACATTGGGTGCAGATGGGATCACACTGGGTGTGGATAGGATTACATTGGGTGCAGGTGGGATCACACTGGATGTAATAGGATTACATTGGATGCAGGTGGGATCACACTGGGTGTGGATAGGATTACATTGGGTGCAGATGGGATCACACTGGGTGTGGTTAGGATTACATTGGGTGCAGATGGGATCACACTGGGTGTGGTTAGGATTACATTGGGTGCAGGTGGGATCACACTGGGTGTGGATAGGATTACATTGGGTGCAGGTGGGATCACACTGGGTGTAAGGATTACATTGGCTGCAGATGGGATCACACTGGGTGTGAATAGGATTACACTGGATGCAGACGTTGTTCGCATCCAGGGAATCAGATCAAAACTTAGGTCACATGCTTCCTGCGGGAATGGGAATATAGGAAAAGAAGTTTATTTTTAAATCAGCAAGGTGTTGACAATTGGAGAGAGTACAGAGGCAGCACAGTGGCGCAGTGGTTAACACTGCTGCCTCAAAGCACCAGGGACCTGGGTTCAATTTCAGCCTCGGATCGCTGTCTGTGTGGAATTCGCACATTCTCCCCGTGTCTGCATGGGTTTCTTCTGGGTGCTCTGGTTTCCTCCCACAGTCCAAAGATGTGCAGGTTAGGTGGATTGGCCATGCTAAATTACCCCTTAGTGTCAGGGGGATTAGCAGGGTAGATATGTGGGGTTACAGGTGTAGGGCCTGGGTGGGATTGTGGTTGGCGCAGGCTCACTGAACCAAATGGCCTCCTTCTGCACTGTAGAGATTCTATGATTCTATGATGTTGACTATACCAGGAGTAAAAGAGTTAAATTATGAGCACAAGTTGCACAGACTAGTCTTGTATGACCTTGGAGAAGATTAAGGAGGTGGCAGTGGTGGGGTTGGGGGGGAGGGGCAATTAATTATGATGCATTAAATAGTTGAATAGGGTAGACAGAGAAAAACATCTTCCTGCGGTGGGAAGGAGGAAATGGGTTCAGGAAAATGGGGCATTTTCTTCCAATGAGATCAGCTCAGTCATGGGTGTTGCTGGGCAGCGTTTCTTCACACACGAGGAAGGGGAAAGCCTGTCGAGGCCTTGGGTCAATGCAAATTTTCAAAACTGAGATTGCTGGATTTTTGTCAGATAGGGGGATTAAGGAACCGATGCAGACAAATGGGGTTGAGGTAATTATCAGTCAACATTGAATGAACTCCAGGCTTGAGGGGCTGAATGGCCACCTTTCTCTATGGCAGTAAAAATAGAAACCAATTTATGATGGCAGGAAGATTCAAATACCCGGTGGTCCATGGACTGGGAGGTGTGGCCGTCTGGTTCGAAAGTGAGTGTTGTATCATAGAAACATAGGAACATAGAAGATAGGAGCAGGAGGAGGCCATTCGGCCCTTCGAGCCTACTCCATCATTCATTACGATCATGGCTGATTGTCCAACTCAATAGCCTAATCCGTCTTTCTCCCCATAACCTTTGATCCCATTGGCCCCAAGTGCTATATCCAGCCGCCTCTTGAATACATTCAATATTTTGGCATCAACTACTTCCTGTGGTAATGAATTCCACAGGCTCACCACTCTTTGGGTGAAGAAAAGTCTCCTCACCTCCGTCCTAAATGGTCTACCCTGAATCCTCAGACTGTGACCCCTGGTTCTGGACACCCCCACCATCAGGAACATCTTTCCTGCATCTACCCTGTCTAGTCCTTAATAGATATTTTATAAATCTCTATGAAGTCCCCCTTCATTCATCTGAACTCCAGCGAAAACAATCCTAGCCGAGTCAATCTTTCCTCGTACATCAGTCCCGCCATCCCTGGAATCAGCCTGGGAAACCTTCACTGCACTCACTCGAGAACAAGAACATCCTTCCTCAGAAAAGAAGACCAAAACTTCACACAATATTCTAGGTGTGGCCTCACCTAGGGCCTGTATAATTGCAACAACACATCCCTGCTTCAGTACTCAAAACCTCTCGCAATAAAGGCCAACATGCCATTTGCCTTATTTACCGCCTGCTGCACCTGCATGCTTACCTGCAGCGACTGGTGCACAAGCATCACCAGTGAATCAGTTGAGTCAAGATAGATTTTGAGTGATAGTTTGAATTTGGCTTGAATGACTGCAGAGTCTTGGTTCTTGGAGCTGTGCTCTAGTGTCACCTACTGTCAAAAGCAGACAGTGAACCCAACTGCAATGTATCCAGATGTGTGCCGTTCAACAAAATAACTTGGACAATATTTTTTTGCTGCTTTCCAAATATGAGCTGAAAAAGAACAGCAGGAGGAATTGTGAACGTACCTCGTGCCTGTGAAGGTGTTGGTACGTGCAGGGAAGGATTCTCATCTGTTTAGCTTCAACAATCTGCTTCCTCCCAAATCTCTGAAGAGAAACTCTCTGTCGGTCCAGATCAGTTTCCCACACTATCCTGTGGTCTTTGGGAAAGGTTAGCTTTTTGCGTTGGTCTGGGGACAGCTTTGTGATGGAACTGAAACCAAATCCGACCCAATTTATTTCACATAGAAGCCAACAGAAAGAGACTTGTATCCCATGAGGGCATGGTCAAAAAAAATGAAAAGACTTGCATTTATATAGCACCTTTCATATCTTCAGGACCTCTCAAAATGCCTCGCAGCCAATGTGGTACTTTTTCAGTGTAGGGACAGATTCTCCTCGCTTGCCCACAGCTGGGACACTCCAGTCCCGCTGCAGTGAACAGAGATTTGGCTGAGTGTCAAATTCTCCCTTCTTGTTGGCAGCGGCATCAGGGCATGAACGGCCGGAGAATTTGGCCGTAGTCACTGCTGTAGTGTATAAATCATGGACAGCCAATCTTCACACAGCAAGATCCCACAAGTGGCAATGCAATAAAGACCAGTTAATTCTATTTTTGTGATGTTGGTTGACCAGGACACTGGGAGTAACTCTCTTGCTGTTCATTAACTGTTGCTAAATGAACTTATGCAGTCTCCTCAGAAGGCAGACAGGGCCTCAGGTCAACATCTCATCCAAGGAAAGCACCTCCAACAGTGCAGCGTTCAAGCCGGGATTTTCTGCTCAAAGGCAGGTGTTTGCCTTTTGGATTGAGATCGAGACACTGGGGTCAAATGAGATCACGATCCCACATTGTAAAGTAAAAGGCATCTCGTTGATGAAGCGCGATGGAAGCTTTGGCCTTCAGGTGAGCAAGGAGATGGCGCAGGTGAACGGGAAGGGTAGGGGAATCTGTGATCAGGTCAGGAGTAAAGGTTGGTGCTGGTGGGAGGAGTTGGTGGATAGTGGAGGTGATCAGTGCCTTGAGCGTAAAGGGGAGCATCGATGATCAGAGTCTAACAAAACTCACATTGTTTGAAATTTAGAAGAAAGAACAAAGAAAAGTACAGCACAGGAACAGGCCCTTCGGCCCTCCAAACCCATGCTGATCATGATGCCCTAACTGAACTAAAAAGAACCTTCTGCTCTTACTCGGACCATATCCCTCTATTCCTTCTCTATTCATGTACCCGTCCAGATGCCTCTTAAGTGTTGTCAATGTGCCTGCTTTAGGTTGCAGTAAGAAGTCTCACAACACCAGGTTAAAGTCCAACAGGTTTATTTGGAATCACGAGCTTTTGGAGCACTGCTCCTTCATCAGGTGAGTCTTCATTCACCTGATGAAGAAGCAGTGCTCCGAAAACTGGGGATTCCAAATAAACCTATTAGACTTTAATCTGGCGTTGTGAGAATTCTTACTGTGCCCACCCAAGTCCAATGCTGGCATCTCCACATCATACTATTTAACAAACTTGCCTTTTAGATGTTCGTAAACTCTTTAATGGCTGCAATAAGGCCACATGTAACCCTGGTTTACCCATCTTGGAATAATTTTGCATTGTATTTGCACTGAACCAACAAAGTAACTATATCGGATCACACTACTCATTGTGAGCTACCATTTTTGATGTTTACTGGTATATTGGATGTATGGGGAACAGCTCTCACCCGCCAAGATCTCCACTGGACGCCATGCCTCCGCATGTCTCCAACCGCCTGATTTCTGACGCCGTCAGCTCTGTGCCAGAAATTGTCGTGGAGCTGTACAATTTATTCTAATGAAGATTTACATGTAATTAGTGGGCCCGGGACTGAGGTCTCCAGGTCTGCGAGCCTCTTCCCCTCCCCGCCAGGAGTGCTTCACCCCAGCAGGGTTTACCATAGCTCCCCACTAGCAGGGGGTAGCTGGCGACTCGACCCCACTGGAGTGAAGGGGGGGCCATCAAGGCCCCCCAGGAAGTCGGCGGTAAGGGGGATGCCCCCTGCACATTGCCAGCTTGGCAGTGCCAGCTTGGCCCCCCTTAGCACTGCCCAAGAGGCTAAGTGGCAATGCCCAAGGGGTACCTTGGCACTGACCACCAGGCATTGAGCAGTGCCAAAGGGGTGGGACCTCATAGAGTCATAGAATCATAGAGGTTTACAGCATGGACACAGGCCCTTCGGCCCAACTTGTCCATGCCGCCCTTTTTTTTTAAAACCCCTAAACTAATCCCAATTGCCCGCATTTGGCCCATATCCCTCTATACCCATCGTACCCATGTAACTATCTAAATGCTTTTTAAAAGATAAAATTGTACCCGCAAAGATAAAATTGTACCCAATAGGAGGAGGGCCTCTGGGGGTGGGGGGTCCTGCTGCCACTCTGCAATTGGGATTGTAGGCAGAGGGAGGGAGGCCAGCGATTGGGGCTGGCCATCGGGGTGAGGGGGGGCGGAGGGGGGGAACATCGGCCTACCAGTGGGATCGGGGCTGTGGGTGGGATCGGGGCTGTGGGGGGAGGGCCGGGACTGCAGGAGCTGCAGGGGGGTTGGGGGCGGGGGGGGGGGGGGGGGGGGGTCAGGACTGTCGGGGTTTGTCCGGGGGAGCCAGCGATTGAAGCATGGGGGGCGGTCGGTGGGGTAGCGATGCGGAGTCACAGTGCTGGCCAGCTATCAGGAGCCCGGCAGTGTGGGGCTATTGCGCAAGCACCGATCTCGGCACTGACAGATCGGCGCATGCGCAGTGACCCACCCAGCGCTGTGCTGCCGGCCTCTCCAGCGGGAATAGACTCTGCCCATCGATTTTTAATAAGATTCACACTATGGCACTCTGTGATGAAGAGTGTGGGAGATTCATTTTGAAAATCCTGCTTGAAAAAAAACCAGCAAGATTTACTCCAGATTTTACACAAATTCGACATTTAGAATCTTTTTGGGAGAATCCCACCCCAAATCTTCCATCGCACTTCAAACAATGTTCTCCCTGTTGCTGGGTGGGATCATGACCTTTCGGAGGTTTACGGAGAGAATTACAGGGCAGAACACATAGCCACTCCTGATGGAGCAATTCAACTTAAAACAGAGTTCGGAATTGGCACGTGGTCACTCCCCAGAAACGTAACTTCTTTCCACCTTCAGGCAAGCTACCTCCCCACCTCTCCCAATGCTTAAAAGCAATTTATTTCTTTTCTATTTTCCGCACCGGTCATCATGGTGATCCCTGGGAGTGAAATAATCCATTAATGAATCTTTACGCGGTTAACGTGTACCCACTGTGATACTGATTGACTTCTTTTGTCTGGGATCCTCGCTGTTGGAATAAGGAAAGCTTTGGCCAGAGGCTGAGTTCAAAGTAAAGCGATGGAAATGGTGAATAGATTGTGTTTATTCCGATTCGTTCGGAAGGACGAGGGGCCTGATTTTACCATTTGGAGTCTAAGTGCCGAATCTGGGCGTAATGCAGATCCGAGCCCGGAATCCTCTTTGCAGCGCGCCCATATGCTTTTTGCCGGCTCCGGTCCGATCCGCGCAGTGGGCGGGGCTTAGCGCTGCCGGAACGATCGGAACTCTGAACTGCACATGCGCAGTTCAAAAAAAATCTGAAGCAGCGCGCCCGGGCGAGGAGAAAAACGCCCCCCCCCCCAGAGGATGATACGTCACACCCCCACTCCTCCCAACCCCCCCCCCACCCCAGGGGATGATCGGTCACACCCCTTCCCCCCCCCAGGGAATGATTGGTCACACACCCTCTCCTCCTCCCACCCCTCCCCCCCCCCCCCCCTCAGAGGATGATACGTCACACACCCTCTCCTCCTCCCACCTCTCCTCCCCCCCCAGAGGAGGAACTGGGTCAGAGAGCCATTGCAGTCTCTGACCCCGCTCTTCGGAAGCTGCAGCGGTGACTTCGGATTGTTATTCGGCAGGTCGCTTACAGCGCGGTTCCGCATCGGATCAGAAGACGGTAAAGTGGGATTTGGCGGTAGGGTTGGGTGCGCGGTTCATTAAGTCGATTTAAATGCATGCAAATGCATTTAAAATGGTCGGGCCGCCCGATTCGGGCGCAGGCCGGACCCGCGTCCGGATCGGGTGTCGGTAAAGCCGCGATCTGCTCGGAATCGGGTGCAGATCGCGGTATAGGCCCGACGCCCAACTTTACGCGATTTCGCGCCCATTTTCGGGCGCGAAGTTTTGGCAAAATCGGGCCCGATACCTGGACTTAAAATCATACCTGCGTGTAAATTTCTCACTCAGGATGACAATTATTTGTTAGTTTAAAAATATAACCTGTTCCTGTGCAAGCCACTCAGAAGCAGTAAACACAGCTGCATGTATTTAACTACATTTGCAATTTGCATCATTCTTGCTGATCAGAAGTAACTTTTAATATTTCCATGATGCCACAGATCTGTGCTGTTAAACACAGATAATGAGTGGGTGCCGAAAGATTTCCATGGACTAGTCTGTCAGTTCGTGCTCCCACTGATCCATCCTGTACCAATATCTCTATCCAGCTGCCTGGAAACCATCGAGTCTCATCTGGAACAACTGAATCTGGTCAATAAATTATCTTTTTTGCCTTTGATGCTGAAATAAAAATCTCACCATTCACCAGACTCTGAAATGTCTTGCTGCACTTTACACTGGAGGCTGTCAGCTCTCTTCCAACTGGTCCTATGGTGGCCACTCCAGTCATTACTGCTGTTGAAGAAAAGTCTACGATGACTGTATATTTCATCTAAAAGAATGCTGGCTTTTCACGCTGTGATATATGTGCGTTCAGTCTTTTGAGTTATGCCCCCTATTCCAGATGTTAGATAAACATCCATCTGAGCCCCCCTCTTCCAGACGTTAGATAAACATCTATCTGAGCCCCCCTATTCCAGACGTTAGATAAACATCTATCTGAGCCCCCCTATTCCAGACGTTAGATAAACATCCCTTCTGAAGTTTTTGTGGAGAAGCAAGGTCACATGACCCAGGACACCTACCTTTTGGCCAGTTTAATAATACAGACCGCCTGGGAGGCGGGCCCCCCTCAGCAGACCCCCCGCCCCCAATCAGAGATCCATCTGAGCCCCTCCACCCCCACCCCCCACCCCCACTCCAAACCAGTGATCCATCTGAGCCCGCCCCCCTCCTCCGGTGGACGGCAGCGGAACGGTGTGAAGCCCGGTCACTTTAGCCGTGGGCTCCAAGTCTGTGGCCAGAAAGGTGTTGCAGGCTCTTGATGGACTGAAGACAGTCGAGAAGGATGGTGGAGGGAGACCAGCGATCGAGGCAGGTTGGGGGTGTGGTCTGCCGCGGGGGGCCTGCCTCCCAGGGGGGTCTGATCCGGGGGGGGGGGGGGGGGGGGGGGAGGGTCAGCAGGGGGTGGGGTGCTCTGCTGGGGGGGTCTGCTTCCCGTCAGGGGGATCTGCCTCCAGGGGAGGGGGGTTGGTCTGCCGAGGTGGTTAGCGGGGGGGTCTGCCAGGGTGAGGGGGGTGGAGGGATTGCTACTGCTGGGTGGCGTGGGCTGGAAATCGGGGCGCTCTGAGAAGGATGGTCAAGAAGGATGGTGGCCGCAGACTGACTTCACAAGGGCAGAGAGAGCTTCGGAGGTTCCCCTGCAGAATAGAAATCCGCTTCGGACTTTTATTTAGCAGGTCGCTAAAAGCGCGGATCCGGAAAGGGCCACACGGTGGTAAAGTGGGATTTGGTGGTTGTGGTAAACCACTGTTAAGCTTATTGCCTGTGTGTGTGTGAGACATGTCTGGGGATGCCCCTGCCGGCCCTGCCTGAGACTCCTCCCCCCCTGGTCCAGGTATAAAGGTGACTGCTCCCAACCCCCCTGCCTCAGTCGCTGGACCAGTTCATCAGCATGGGTGTGCTCCAAGTCTTTTGCGAATAAAAGCCTATTTGTTCTTGCATACAAACTAGTCTTTGCTTGATTGATAGTGCATCAGTGGTAGAGTTGGGCGTGTGGTTCATTAAATCGATTTAAATGCATGCTAATGCATTTAAATCGTTGGACTGGATCCGCGCTCAAATCGGGTGTCGATAAAGTCGCGATTTGCTCGGATTCGGGTGCAGATCGCGTTAAAGGCCCGACGGGCGCAAATTGTTGGTAAAATCGGGCCCTAGGAGTCGCAATCGGAAGTTGTGCGATTAGATAGTGAAATTCTGATCATTTTCCCGGACCATTGTGGATCTCCGCAATAAGCTGCCGTCTTGTGTGGTGGACACTGACTCCCTAAGGGGATTAGCAGGGTAAATACATGGGGTCACGGGGGTAGGGCCTGGGTGGGACTGT